>NC_056726.1:1321152657-1321352657 GCF_019279795.1 Protopterus annectens | reverse complement strand
AAAACCTTCCCTAACAACAACCCACCCTGCCAACCCATCCAATCTTCTACACCTCCTACACAACTCTCTGCCTCCAATCCCCCACCTATATTTGAACTTACACCCATCTCTCCCTCCCTCATAAAAAGATTACTCTCTAAATAAAAACCTTGCACCAACCCCTGACAATATTCCTTCTTCATTCCTAAAAATAGCCACAGACAGTATTGCTCTTCCTGTCAGCATCTTAATCAACAGATCCATACAGGAATGTTATGTGCCCAAACTATGGCATGCTGCCTTTATCCTACCTCTCCATAAGGGAGGCAAAAACAACAGCATCTCTAATTTCTGCCCTATAGCTATCCTCTCCCCTATCTCTAAAATCCTAGAGAAATGTATCCGTCTACAGCTTATGCCATACCTAGCCTTACATCAACTAATTACTCCAACCCAACACGGATTTGACCTGGTCATAGCACTACCACTGCACTGCTCTCATTCTTAGACAAAGTAAATCTAGCCCGTGACTCTGGTAACATTGTCTCTACAATTCTACTAGACCTGTCCAAAGCATTCAATATCATTTCCCACACCCACCTCTTAAACCACCTCTCTAACCTCCATCTCTCCAATAATTCTTTATCTTGGTTCTCAGGCTACCTCTCTGGTAGGTCTCAAGCCATGAAATGGGGGAAGGGCACCTCTTCCTTCCTTCCAACCCCCACCGGGATACCTCAGGGATCTATACTTAGTCCACTGCTGTTCAACATCTTCATTAATGACTTCCACAAAGCCATACCCAATACCAAAATTGTACAATATGCTGACAATTCCACTTTAATCTGCCGTGCCCCCACCCTCCCTCAGCTACGAATAATAAACCAAACTGCCTTCTCCTCCACTGAACAATGGGTGTTCCAAAACCACCTCTCACTAAATGCCAACAAATCCAAAATTATGTTATTCTCTCCATCAAAAGCCTCCACTCTTGATAAACTTTCTTTCCAAATTGTAAGCCACAACAACACTGCCTTAGAGGTCTCTCAGTCCGCTAAACTTCTTGGGGTAACTATTGATGAACACCTAAAATTCAACACCCACATCCAGCAAAACATTAAGAAAACTCATATTAAACTTGATTTGCTATACAGAAAAATCCACTTCCTTTCCCCTCCCACCAGACAAACCCTTGCCACTACCTATCTGCTTCCCTCACTTTTATATGGTGCTCCTCTCCTATCTAACTTATCTGCATCTCTCTCCTCCAAACTGGAAATCTGCTATAATAAAATTTCTAAATTTGCTGCCAAAACCAAATTCTCCTCCCATCACTCTTCTGCCCTTCATTTGTTAAACTGGCTTGAACTCCCCAACCTTCTAAATTATCTCCAAATTACTACAGCCCATAAACTAATTTTCCAATCTACTAAGTGCCCAGCCCTGTCCAATATCCTCCAACCATACTCCCCTCCAAGATCTCTAAGATCATCCCACCAAAAACTAATCACTGTCCGTAACCCAATCGTCCTGCTAGACAGTATCTGCTATCCTCTTCTTTAGCTAAAAAATGGAATTTCTTGCCATCCTCCCTAAGGACTTGTGAAAGCTCTGACACATTTAAAACTCTTCTACACTTCTACCTTTCTTCCAAATGGAAATGCAACTGCTCTCTCCCCACATAGCCTCATGCCTCACTCTCCTCATAAACCTTTCTCTAACTTAAACCTAACCTGACATAACAGTAAAAGTCATCACCTGTTCAACCCTCTTCTACCTCCACCACCTCTGCTCTCTTTCACATCTCTTTCCCAGTTGACTTTTCCTCCTTTACACTTCAAATACCTCCTAACCTGTGATCATACTCCCAGTCCTCTGCTAACCTGTGATCATACTCCCAGTCCTCTGCTAACCTGTGATTATACTCCCAGTCCTCAGCTAACCTGTGATCATACCCCAGTCCTCAGCAAACCTGTGATCATACTCCCAGTCCTCTGCTAACCTGTGATCATACTCCCAGTCCTTTGCTAACCTGTGATCATACTCCCAGTCCTCAGCTAACCTGTGATCGTACTCCCAGTCCTCTGCTAACCTGTGATCGCACTCCCAGTCCTCAGCTAACCTGTGATCGTACTCCCAGTCCTCTGCTAACCTGTGATCGTACTCCCAGTCCTCAGCTAACCTGTGATCGTACTCCCAGTCCTCTGCTAACCTGTGATCATACTCCCAGTCCTCTTCTAACCTGTGATCATACTCCCAGTCCTCTGCTAACCTGTGATCATACTCCCAGTCCTCTGCTAACCTGTGATCATACTCCCAGTCCTCAGCTAACCTGTGATCATACTCCCAGTCCTCAGCTAACCTGTGATCAGACTCCCAGTCCTCTGCTAACCTGTGATCAAACTCTCAGTCCTCAGCTAACCTGTGATCATACTCCCAGTCCTCAGCTAACCTGTGATCATACTCCCAGTCCTCAGCTAACCTGTGATCATACTCCCAGTCCTCTGCTAACCTGTGATCATACTCCCTGTCCTCAGCTAACCTGTGATCAAACTCCCAGTCCTCTGCTAACCTGTGATCATACTCCCAGTCCTCAGCTAACCTGTGATCATACTCCCAGTCCTCTGCTAACCTGTGATCATACTCCCAGTCCTCAGCTAACCTGTGATCATACTCCCAGTCCTCTGCTAACCTGTGATCATACTTCCAGTCCTCAGCTAACCTGTGATCATACTCCCAGTCCTCAGCTAACCTGTGATCATACTCTCAGTCCACAGCTAACCTGTGATCATACTCCAAGTCCTCTGCTAACCTGTGATCATACTCCCAGTCCACAGCTAACCTGTGATCATACTCCCAGTCCTCTGCTAACCTGTGATCATACTCCCAATCCTCTGCTAACCTGTGATCATACTCCCAGTCCACAGCTAACCTGTGATCATACTCCCAGTCCTCTGCTAACCTGTGATCATACTCCCAGTCTTCTGCTAACCTGTGATCATACTCCAAGTCCTCTGCTAACCTGTGATCAGACTCCCAGTCCTCAGCTAACCTGTGATCATACTCCCAGTCCTCAGCTAACCTGTGATCATACTCCCAGTGCTCTCCTAACCTGTGATCATACTCCCAGTCCTCAGCTAACCTGTGATCATACTCCCAGTCCTCTGCTAACCTGTGATCATACTCCCAGTCCTCTGCTAACCTGTGATCATACTCCCATTCCTCAGCTAACTTCTTTACCTACAAATATAATCTGCAACGACTTATTCCTGTACTTTACCTTAAAATTACTTTCTGCACCCTCACCTTCTTCTATAAATCCCCTGTTCCTACTCTATATCATACCTTCATAAATACTTGACACTCTGAAACCATATAACTTATGATGTTCTCTCTTAATCATGTTTGATTTGTGTTTCTCTGTACTTTGTAACTGTGAACACACTGTGTAACACAATTTTATTTAATTGTACTCTTCTTCATTTAATTTGGATTTTTATGTGAACAACTGGGCATAACTGAATATATATTTTCACATCACTTGATTTGATTTTTATGTGAATAACTGTGTATAATTTCTATGTAATGCGGATTTTTATGTGAATAACTGTGTATAATCACTATGTAATGCAGACTTTTTTGTGAATAACTGTGCATAATTACTATGTAATGCGGAGCCTCCACTGAAAATGGGCTCCCTGAGCCCAGTGGACCTCCCCAGTCATCAAACTGAAATAAATAAATAAACAAATAAATATATAAATATGCCTATTACCTGATATGTATCCCTGAATATAAAGCAGTCGTCTCATCCTGTTTAAGAGAAACATTCTCTCATTATTCTTTATTCTTCAAATATGTCATAATGAATTATCATAAATACTGTTCTGGTGATATTTTACTTCTGTACCAGTACATTATAGGCCTCTGGCACAGCTTTGTCTAGGTTAGTAAGATAAAAATTCAGCAGCAAGTAAGAAACTCTTGTGTTCATGAAACCTCACTTAGATACCCCCAACATATTATGTCTGGGGTCTGTTTTGGTGCTTCCAATAATAGTTGTACATACTGCACAGAGCCATTGGGAAGGAGTCTACAGCGGGCATCTTTACTTACTTAAGGTAGTTCAAAATATTCTGAGCATATCTTGGACATCTTGAAAAGATTACAGTCCCTTTCAAGAAAATTCATTAGCACTTTAATGAAGCTGTAGGAACAGTTAAAATGTGTTTTCTTCTGAGAATCAGCTGCAACAGACCACACAAAATTATAAAATAGCCTTTTCTTTACCATCTGATCTTGGCTGCATCACAGAGAGAGAAATGCTCCACAAAAATCATAAAATATATTTTTTATTTATTATGCTATTTCTTTATTTTATAAAACTACAATGGTTAACTGCAATTATCAGCTGAAGTGAATCTCAAAACAAGGTAGTAGAGTTTTGGTCACTGCTGATACAAATATGTTATAGCCCAAAGTTAACACTGGCTAAAATCTGTATGAGACTGTGTAAACTGACATAGATATGCTTGAAATAACTGATTTCCTGAAGAAGAGAATCTTCTTAATGCTATTGGTAGGTTGTTTACATCCAGAGGTCTTAGGACATACATATTTCTAAACATACTGTATAATTCTATGTGAAGGTTACCTGGACCTGGGACTTTTGACTATGAAGTCATACTGAGGACCTGCACCAGTTCTTATTTGGTTTCTGAGGTCCATGGTTACTTTTCTGGAGCTCTTCTGCCTAAAATGTACTCACACCATCCTGAAAGTCAGACATAACTGTTTATCCCCTATATGTGAATAGATAAACTCACTAAACTAGGTATAAATCCCTATGTCACAAGATGGGTTGCCAACTGGCTCACTGACAGTACCCACACTGTGGAAGTGATAGACTCCAAATCCGACTTCAGACCAGTGAGAAGTGGAGTACCACAGGGTTCAGTCCTGGGTCCTGTCCTGTTTGGTATCTACTTTTCTGAAGTACAGGCTAACACAGAAGGTCTTTGGCTAATGAATTTCACAGATGACTCCACACTGGGAGCCATAATTGAAACTCCTAATGATGTGGACATCCTACAAAAGGGCCTTACTGAGACAGATGCCTGGTGTCAAAGCCATGGCCTCAAGCTCAATGCCAAAAAGTGCATTGTCATCCCCTTTGGTAAAAACTCTGTACCCATGAGCTACCACATAGATGGTAGTCTACTTAACACCGAAAGTGTGATAAGAGACCTTGGAACACAGGTGGACAGTAGTCTCTCCTTTGATAATCACATCGCTGCTGCATCCCAATCCCTCCGAGCTACACACTCTAGGGACCTAAACCTTTTCACCACAATAAACAGAGCATGCTGGAGGGATAGATTCCTGTCCCAGAGACTTCCCATACTCTGGAACAAACTATCTATCTATATCAAACAAAGCTCCTCATTAGCACTCTTCAAGAAAAATCTTGATGATTGGATGGGAAATAGGAAATTCACCCCGGGGATTACCTCTGTGGCTCTGCTCAACAGGGGCACAGGAAAATAATTTCCATGGGTGGCAAAAGCCAGGGTACCTTTTTGGCTAGGCTTGTATAAGCCCTAGGGCCAATAGCGTAGTACCTACCTATGAACATATGAACCTATTTCTAAGAACAGTTTATACCTGCAAACAGTACTTTTTTTTTTCTTTTAGCATCTTGTCAGCTTCATAAATGTTAAAAATGATGGACTCTGACTTTGTTCTCATAAGACTAGCGACGTGTCCTCAGGACATAGAAGGTCATTCAAAATACTTCTACTGCCATATCTTCAGGAAAACATGGTCTTTTGTCTAATGGTTGCTGAATTTCCTGTCTGGTTTTACTGGTTTCTTCCTCTAACATAACAAGACAAAGATTATGCTGTAGCTGGAATGTTTGCAAACAGCAGTGACTGTACCCTTAGTTGGCCAGCCATTTTTTTTTTACATTTCTATGGGTAAATATTTTAAAAATGTTTTATTTTACCAAGCATTTCTTGCATCTAGTGTCATAGTTTGGGATTAGAAAGAACCAATATTTTCACTATTAGATCTGTGGATTCTTTCATTTGCAGTCCTTTTCCCAGGCAGGTCTCAGAAGCCATTGCCAATGACCACCTATCATATTTTCTGTGAAAAATAAAAAAGCAAATAAAACAAACAAAGCACCCTATAACAGCTAAAGGTAGCCCTTGGATAAAATGTGAAAACTGAATAAAAGCCCGGAAAAACCACCACGATGAGAATCAGTTCCTCCTTTAATAGAAACAAACAAACAAACAGGTAAACAAATAAAATCCATGAGCTCCAGTAAAAGATGAGCGCTTTCATGTATAAACAATATAGTACCACTGAAGCCTCTGCTTAAAAGCAGATGCTTCAAAATTTTCTGAAAGTTTTCTTCATGACTTTATTTTAATGTTAGGAAGGCCTGGTTTTTGCAGCTAGAGCTATAGCTTTAAGATGTTAAAAAGTGTGTTACACCTACTCAGTATGAAGTCACTAAATGACAAACGTCTGATTGGATGGGACTATGTTTTTGCACCCTATAACAGCTAAAGGTAGCCCTTGGATAAAATGTGAAAACTGAATAAAAGCCCGGAAAAACCACCACGATGAGAATCACTTCCTCCTTTAATAGAAACAAACAAACAAACAGGTAAACAAATAAAATCCATGAGCTCCAGTAAAAGATGAGCGCTTTCATGTATAAACAATATAGTACCACTGAAGCCTCTGCTTAAAAGCAGATGCTTCAAAATTTTCTGAAAGTTTTCTTCATGACTTTATTTTAATGTTAGGAAGGCCTGGTTTTTGCAGCTAGAGCTATAGCTTTAAGATGTTAAAAAGTGTGTTACACCTACTCAGTATGAAGTCACTAAATGACAAACGTCTGATTGGATGGGACTATGTTTTCAAACTAGTGAATAGAGCTCATTTTTAGATCTGATGAAGGCTGAAGAGCCGAAAGTGCTCATCTTTTACTGGAGCTCTTGGATTTTATTTGTTTACCTGTTTGTTTGTTTCTATTAAAGGAGGAAGTGATTCTCATCATGGTGTTTTTTCTAGGCTTTTGTTCAGTCAAAAAAACAAAAACAAAGATTCATGTACTGTAGTCAAAAGTTTTACATGTTAGTGTTATCTTAAAGATGTTTCTTCAAAAAATTTTCAATAGGCACACAACATTTCAAAATCGGGCATATAAATACAACTGACATAATTGCTAGATCCCAAGTGTGATGAAAGGAGGTACTGCCAGCACAGCTAGCTGGAATTTTGTAAATAATTATATGTCATTTGTGAATATCAAACTGATTTATACAAAATACCTGTGTTACAAATGTATTAGAACTATATGTCATGTGTATATCAAACTGACTTTTTATAGATGTTTGTGTTGAAAAGGTATTTGTAAAGTGCTTATGTTTGAAATGTATCCACAGTGTGCCCTACTGGAGAGAACAGAAATGTATATGCACTATTGTAATTGTTTAAATGTATATGTTTTAACAGAGGAAACTGGAAAGTTAACCTCAGTCCAGCAAGCTTTAAAATATATCTGAAATTAAATTATTTCATGAGCTAGGCCATAAAGATGCTATCTCACAGGTTTCAATGCAGCCAGAGACACAAAGTCTGTAGTAGGAAAGATTTCCGTATTGTCTTTGGGGTGAACCAATTACTATTCCCGAAGCATGGAGGTATGAAATTTTTATATGACTTCCAGCATCTGCCACAGATCTGAGCAAAAGCCCTTGTGTGTGCATTTTTACAGGTAGGTGCTAAATCCTGCCAGCTTCTAGCAATGGGGGTTTGCATGGGAACTAAAGTCAGATGACAAGAAGTGATGTCATTCTGCAAGCTAATTCAGAGTTAATATTTTAGATATTATTTTTGAGAAGTCTCTCAGTAAGACTGAACATTCTGTATTCTGTCTTGGGCCTGACAACAGCAAATACCATTCACCATATCATCTGCCTTGCTCTATTAAGTAAGTAGGGAATGGTGATTCTCCTAGATTCAGTCAGGAATATAGTGAAGCTTAGTTTAGATATTGTTTTTCTTTATTTTTCTGAGCCTGCCCTTCAGTGTTATTTTAAATATTTCCTGTGACTTGAACTCTGATGTCATTGTGAATATATGCTTAGTATATTCTTGTTCTTTTATTATTTATTATTAAATATAGTTAAACCTTTTTCAGTGGCTGATCTTTGTAAATGTATTTAAGTTTTCAGAGTATTTGCATATTTATTTGATGACACTGTGTGGGCAACTCCCAAGAGGTCTTGGTCAAACTACCATTTGTATTAATATGAATTTCACTCAGTATATTGGGTATCCTTGTAAGGGCCTTAAAGTAGCCGGTGAGGTGTTCTGGTGGCAATGATAACTATCTTATAGTCTGGGCAAAAGGGGACATAGCTAGTAAAGCTGTGCCAGCCTTTCCAAGGTGTGTGTGTGTGTGTGTGTGTGTGTGTGTGTGTGTGTGTGTGTGTGTGTGTGTGTGTGTGTGTGCGTGTGTGTGTGTGTGTGTGTGTGTGTGTGTGTGTGTGTGTGTGTGTGTGTGTGTGTGTGTGTGTGTATGTGTGTGTGCGTGTAAATCAAACCTCCAAGAGGGTGTGTGTGAGCTACTTGGGCATAGACATGAAGCACTGGTTGGACAGAAAGGGTGCTGGAGGTCTTGTCTTGCACACGCAGCTGAGATCTCAACTCTATAGCCATGCCAGTGGGGAGTCTTATTGGGGATGTGGAGAAAGATGAAGAAACCAACCCCAGACTGACTGTGTTCCCTCTGTGCTCTTAAGGGAAATTGTGCTTGATTGTGCTTGATGCAGAGAGCTGCATCTGGAGATACTGTGTATGTACCTGTTATCAACCCACTGAACATATCGCACTGGTGCCAGTGGTGAGGATTGACTGGCCCAGAGGAGGGTCGTCACATATTGGTTGGCAGTGGTGGAATATCCACATCACATATTGGTTGGCAGTGGTGGGATATCCGCATCAGATATAGGTTGGTGGTGGAGGGATCACCACATCACATATTGATGACAGTGGTGTGGATATTGAACTTCTGTAGCCTGTAAGCAATTGTCACTAAAGAAGGTGTTTGTACTCTTAAGCAGCCATAGGAGAGCATGCAAAGTTTCATATCACAATAGATTTATTTATTCACTTTTGTTAGCTTAGTTAGTCAGGGAGAGCATGTAAGGATGTCAGCAGAAGATTATGACAAGCTGACAAGGAGCCAGTTAACTGAGGTGTTCCAAGCCAAATGTCTAGAGCATGCCAACCTGAATAAAGGGGAAATGATTGCAGCCTTAGTCACAGATGCATCACAGACCAGCAACCGGCAAGACAGCTCAATTGGCCTTGGGGATGTACAGCTCTCAGAAAATGGACAGTTCAACTTTTCCTCAGAGGATTTAAAAATCCATCTGGAGTTAAAGAGACTTGAACTGGAGGCCAAATGTTTGGAACTAGAATCAACAGAGAGACGGCAGTGTTTGGAGGAAGAAGAAAAGGAGAAACAGATGGAACTAGAATCAGCAGAGAGAATGTGGCATTTGGAGGCTGAAGAAAAAGACAGACTGAGATGTTTGGAGCCTGAAAAAAATGAGAGGCAGAGGCAACATGAAAAGGAAATGCTGACCTTTCACCAGGGTCATGGAGGTAATGGGGAAGGGAGTAACCAAACCCCAGAAGCAATAAAGGTCAGTAAATTTCTTCCATGATTTAAAGAGGATGATAATTTTGATAGTTTTATTCACATATTTGAAAGGGTATGTAAACAGTATAATGATGACCAAGAGCTCTTGGTATGTTTCCTGACCCCCTTGCTCCATGGTAATGCTGCAACTGCTGTTTCTAAATTGTCTGATACTGATTGCTTAAATTATAATGCAGTTAAAAATTGTTTATCGGAATGCTTTAAGTTAACATGTAAAACTTATAGAAAAAAAGTTGTGTGAGCATAGATACAAGGCAGATAAAAGTGTGTGTGATTATATTGCTGAACTAAGCACTTATTTTCAAGGGTGGTTGACTGGGTGTCAGACCACCATGTCTGAAAATCTGGCAGACCTTTTCATGAGGGAAGAAGCCCTTAGCACTTTGAATGAGGACATGAGAATCTGGTTGGCAGATAGGTAATGCAACACTGCCGATGATTTGGGGGAAAAGGAGACATATACCTAGCAAGCAGGGCATCACTGCACAGGAAAGGGATACCCAGTGCTGCACATGGGTATAAGGGAACCCATGTTGGGCCACCTAAATCTCCCAAACGGAGTCTGCCAGTAACAGGGGACGCCACTAGTTCAGGTACATGGCCAGGATCAAGGGTTAAATGTTTTAAATGTAACCAGTGGGTCCATGTAGCATATAGATGTCCATGGAAGCAAGTTGTGGAGCAAAATGTGGGGGAGACAGCAAGTGGGAATACCAGAATGCCTGTGGTAAGCTGTCTGGGAACATCAAGGGTACAAAACTACCACAAGAGGTTACATCCTATCTTAGTAGATGAGAAACATGCCACTGCTAAGAGAGACACAGCCTCTGACCTAACCATTGTGAAGCTTGCAATGGTTAAAGAGGACACTACTTGCTTTGGCAGTCTATCCAGTCAGAGCTTTAGGAGGGACCCCATTCCAAATACCTTTGCCTAGGGATGACCTTGACTGGGAGGGTGGAAAAGGGAGCAGGCAAGTAGATGTGTTTGACGATATCCCTGCAGATGTCTGGATAGGGAATGGTTTTGATAATGCAGTACCTTGTGTGCATGCAGTGGCATGCAGTCAGGCTTGGAGACAGGCATGTGGGTCTGGTAGCCTGGGAGGACCCAGACAGACCACACACTTGAAGCCAGGACTGGTATGGTAGCTATTTCATGGAGGGAGCTACCCTGTAGCAGTGAGTCTGAAGGTGAGCCACAGCTGCTGCTGTGTACTGATGGTCCCTTGTACAGAGTGACTGCAAGAGCAGAAGTGAGTAGTAGTACCCAGGCTGACAGTGAGGCACCGCTGTCAGAGGATTACCAGACTTCCTATGGAAGGGGAGCTGGGAAGAGTTACAAAGAGAGAGAGAGAGAGAGAGTTGAGACAGGCTCAGCTCTCAGGCCTTACATTACAAATCTTGAGGGAGGTAGCTAGGGAGGTGCCTGATTCTCAAGGAAAAGGGGATTCCATATACTGGAACAAATGGTTACTGTATAGAGAATGGACTCCTGATGGATGGCTAGAGGGTGAGAGAAAATAGCAGTTGGTAGTGCCGAGAGCCTGCTGTTTGGCAGTTCTAGCCATAGTCTATGAGATTCCTTTGCAGGTCATATGAGCATAAAGTATACCAAGAGGTGTATTATGCAAAACTTTTACTGGCCTGGGATTTCCAGGGATGCAACAGGGTAATGCAGGACCTGTGAGCAGTGCCAAAAAGTAGGCAAGGCAGGAGACAGGGTCAAAGCTCCTTTGGTGTCTTTGCCTGTGATTTAGGAGCCATTTCAGAGGGTAGCTATATATATTGTGGGGCCTCTGAGTACTCATGTTCCACAGGGAGGAGGTATATCTTACTGGTAGTAGATTATGCTACTAGATACCCTGGAATGGTGGCCCTGTTCAGCATTGAGGCAGAAAAGGTGGCACATGCTTTGTTAGAGATGTTCAGCAAGGTAAGTTCCCCAAAAGAAATACTAACTGACAGAGGTGCCAATTTCATGTCAGACCTGCTGGTTTGTCTGTGGAGGCACTGTGGGGTGAAGCACCTAAAGATCATCCCTCCCACCCCCAGACTAATGGTCTGGTAGAGAGGTTAAAGCCTACACAAAAGACCATGCTACGGGCATTTGCAGACCAGTTTAAGAGAGTGTGTATAAATTAAACCTCCAGGAGGGTGTATGTCAGCTACCTGAGCAGAGACAAGAAGCATTGGTTGGACAGAGAAGGTGATGGAGGTCTTGGCTTGGACACTCAGCTGAAATCTCAACTCTATAGCTGTACCAGTGGGGAGTCTTATTAAGGATCTGGAGAAAGAGGGAGAAACCAGCACCGGACTAAATGTGTTCCCCTGTTGCTCTTAAGGGAAATTGTGCTTGATTTTGCTTGATGCAAATAGCTGCATCTGGAGATACTGTGTGTGTACCTGTTATCCTCGCAGTGAACGTATCCCAGTGGTGCCACTGGTGGGGACTGAGGCTCCTTGATTACTGGCCCACAGGAGTGTCATCACATCAAGTTTACCCATATATAAAGATTAAGCATATTTGCCTTTATTCCACACATGATTATTTTTTTCCTTTAAAAGAGAGGAGGTTTTTAATCAGCATTCCTAGATACTTCATAATTTCTGTTTGTTCCAATACTGTTTTGTTATGCTTAATGCTTCTATCCAATCTAGAACTACATACTCAAACACTAAAACTTGGTGCAAGTTGATTGATCCAGTTGTCAGTCTCTTCCAGGTATTTGTTAATATGTTTACCATAATTAGGAGATATTATCACAGCAATCAGTTTATTATCATTAGTAATTTTGTTATCTAGCATTTAGATGAGGTAGTCAAAGATGCAAAAAGAAAAATGAAACATATTAGATTCACAGCCAAGTAACTGTGTGACATCCATTAGCACTTAATGATTCATAAAAGTCCACCAAGTTACTGAATCTTTGGAATAATAGGAATCAGTGGTAGTTATGGCTGATGAATCTTGCAGCCCATATACCTCGCCATTTCTCTTCCTAGACTTTACTTTCCCTCTCAAGTATGGCTAAGTCTCCAGTAAAGCCTGGGTTGACTTTATGAATATCCATCCAACTATCCTAATCTTGTTTGAAGGACATAGTGAGTGGATCACTCTGCTTTGGCAGCAGGAACCACCTATTCCATAGATGAGTGAGACACTGAGTGATCAGTCCATCTCTCATAGGTCCATAGGTTCCTAGGACGATACTAAGCTATTGGCCCGGAAGCCCTTATAAGCCTAGCCAAGAATTTTGCCCATGTTCCCACAAAGTCAGCACCTGTTTCCCCTGTCTAGCAGGGACACAGATGAGATCCCAGGGGTGTATTTTCTGTTTCCAATCCAGCGTCCAGGTTCTCCACCCCCAGCCCTGAAAACCACAGTGAAAAACTTCTCAAAAGTGAACTTCTCACTTCTCAAAACCGAAGTGGAATCCTTCAAGGCCCCAGGGCCAGTGGAAACTACGGCCCAAACTGCAGAATCCTATATAAACGCATTCTACGGACATCTCCAGGAATGCATGGATCATACTATCCCAAACAAAACCAAGACCCAATCATCCAAAGGCAGGCGTCCAGTCTGGTGGACCCCTGCCATAAATAAACTGTACAACAGAAGGAGGAAGCTACTACATGATAGAGCAAAATCCCTAATAGGGAAGGCATCTCTGATCAGTACTAGCAAAGAATTATGATCCCTCATAAAATCCTCCAAGGCCAGCTTCGAGAGAAAAATTGCACAGGACACCAAAGACAATCATAAGGCTTTTCTCAGTTATGTTAGAAACCTGGGATGCAACTCCCAGACTTGTTCTGAGTTGATTCTAAATGACAAAAAATACACTGAACCCACAGACATCGCCAATATCCTGGCAGACAGGTTCAGTGCAAACGTCTCCACCCCCTCCCCCCCAAAAGAGCAAGTATCTATCCCGGCAGAGGGCTGCCTCCCAAACATCTCTGATGCTCAGGTGAAGGCTGCCCTTTCCAAAGCAAAAAACACTGCTTCCATGGGACCAGATGGCGTCCCAGGTTGCGTCCTACATGAACTCCAAGAGGAACTAATCCCTCAAATAAAACAGCTATACAATCTCAGCCTCACTACAGGATATGTGCCCACAGAATGGCGTACAGCAACAGTGGTCCCACTCCACAAAGGTGGAGCCTCTACGGACCCTGGAAACTATCACCCCATAAGCCTGACTAGCTTAGTCTGCAAGGCTATGGAAAGGATCATCATGGAGCTCATAAATAAAGACACTGGGGACCTACAGACACTAGATCCTACCCAGTTCGGCTTTGTCAAGGGCAGATCCTGCCTTTTGAACCTGGTTGACTTCTTTTTCATAGGTTAGGGTATTCATAGGTTAGTACTAAGATAACTGCCCTTGCGAGCCATTTTAAGCCAAGCCAATTATCCCTTGTGAGACTCAAACTCTGCACCTTGTGTTTGTAAGGTAAACACCTTAACCATTAGGCCACCACTCAAAACAGTCACCAAAGCCATAGATGAAGGGAAGGTAGTCCACACAGCCTATCTGGACCTTGCAAAGGCATTTGACACAATACCCCACTCGGGCATCATAGATAAGCTATCCAGCTTAAATATAAACCCCTATGTCACAAGATGGGTCGCAAACTGGCTCAAAGACAGAACCCACAGAGTGAGAGTTGCTGGAGCCATGTCAGACTCGAAACCGGTCACAAGTGGCATCCCACAGGGTTCTGTCCTGGGACCACTCTTGTTCGGTATATACTTTCCCGAGGTACAGGCAAATGTGGGAGGACTATGGCTCACCAAGTTTGCAGATGACTGCAAACTGGGCGCCATAATCAACTCTCCAGCTGACACAAACATCCTTCAAAATGGTCTCACAGAGACAGATAACTGGTGCCAGCACCATGGTTTAAAGCTAAATGCCAAAAAATGTATAGTCATACCCTTTGGCAAAAACAATGTGCCCACAAATTACCACATAGGCGGTAACCCATTAAGTACAGAGAAAGTTATTAGGGACCTGGGGACCCAAGTTGATAGCAATCTCTCCTTTGAAAACCACATTGCCAAAGTGGTTAGAAAGACCTTCTACATAGCCCACCTCATCACGAAGGGTTTCACATCTAGATCAAGAGAGGTAATCGTGCCCCTTTATTCATCCCTCATCAGGCCCATCATAGAATACAATGCCCCTTTCAAGATGTACCTTACCCGACACCTGCAGCAATTAGAAAGACCTCAAAAGTATCTCACCAAGAGGATCAAGGGTCTCAAACAGATGCCATATGCTGCTCGGTTAAAAAAACTCCAGCTCTACTCAGTTGCATACCACCTACTTCAAGGCGATCTATGCCTGACATACAAAGCTATGTCAAATCCAGAATTAATGGACATGCTCCACCTCAGTAAATCTAAATCCCTTAGAGCCACATGCTCGAGGGACTTGAACCTCAGCACAGAAATAAATAGAACTTGCGGGAGGGACAGGTTCATAACCCAGAGGCTCCCTTCGCTCTGGAATAGAATTCCAGTTCATGTGAGGCAGAGCACCTCACTGAATCTCTTCAGGAAGAATCTCGATAGGTGGATGGGGGATCGTAGATTTGTCCCAGGGATTACTCCCGTGTCACTATTAGACAGAGGCACAGTAAACTAAACCTTAAAAAGGGCACAGTATACTCAAATCAAGGGGTGGTGTAAGCCATACAGAATCGGGCTAGGCTTATAATTGCCCCAGGGCAGATAGCCTAGTATGAACCTATGAACCTATGAGAGCTACTATGCTTGACATGGAGAGGGAGTTTATTCCATAGATGGGACAGTCTTCGGGACAGAAATCTATCCCACCGACAAGTAAAATCAATCCAAATACCTGCAGTGAGAATAGAACCCATAGCCTTTTGCTCTTTCAGCATCAAAGGTGAGTGTGCTACTTGTTGATCCACTATCTCCACCTACTTTCATTGATCTGCTATAGCAGACTTAGATCCTTTGACCTGATATTGTAGGGCTGTTTGAATTGTGAATCTACAAGAGTGCCTGCCTACTGTGTACTTGACTGATCAGAAAGCAAGCTCCCTTATGAGGACCCTTTAAGACACAGAAAAGTGATACAGTTCTTCAAGTCTTTTCTCATAGCTTAGGGATTTTACACTTGTGTTCCTCTTTGTTAGGAAAGTCTGAGTTCTTTCCAACTGCTTGATATGTCTGGTGAGGGACATCTCAAAGGGGCATTGCATTCTATAATTGGTGCTGAATACAAGGGGACAATAACACCTTTAGAAGTAGATGGTATTCCCTTGGCAATCAGCTGTACAAAGAAGTATGATATCCTGACTACCATTATTACATGGTTATCAGAGGAGAAGGAATTGTCATTTCAGTTTCCTGGATCTCTAACTACATTTTCATTTTAAAGTTAGGTATTGTCAGTGCTGTATGCAGGGGGTGGTTTGGCTATAAAACGTGACAATGCTGCATTTTTAACATTAAATTTAAGCCCATTTTTAACATACCAGGTATTTACTAGTGTACATTCCTTCTGAAGGGCTTCTGTGTCAGTGGGGGATTTGTCAGTGGCTCCTAGTTTGAAGACATCACCACACTTGGTTAGCTATAGGTCTTAGATTTTAGTCTGCATGTCAGAGAAGTAAATACTGAACAAAAGGGGTCCCAGCACTGAGCCTTGTAGGAAACCAGCTGTCATGTTTTCTGACACCGCCCCTGTAACCTGCCCCATGTGGGTTCTGTTTTGTACATTAGCCATCCTACTTACCGCATAGGAATCAATTTGTAACACATTTAGTTTATTAATTATGATATCATGGGGATAGTGGCCAAATCATGTTAAACTGTGTGTACAGTGTGACCACTCTCAGCAGCTTGTGTTACCTTTTCAAAAAAGTTTACCAGGCTCATTAGATTGGAGCCACCTTTTTAAAACCAAACTGCTGAAGATCTAGCCTCATGAGATTCGTAATTTCTATGTTAATCAAATTATATTTGAATATTTAAACACTGCTTTGCTGTTTGAACATCTTTTAACACCTAACAAAGCATTTGAAAAAGCTATTTGTTTTTTGGAAAAGCTTGCATTTTTAAAGCTGTGGAATAAATGGTGTCTGTGGTGTCCTGAATGACTTTCTTCTGTGGTTAATCAAATCTGTTACAATGTGTTCCATTATCTTACAACTGAGACTCAGTAGGTCTACTGGCCTGTAGTTTTCAGGGTCCATTAGTAGAGCCACCTTTATGGAGTGGCATCACCAGACCTGTGTGATCACCAGACCCGTATGTCATACTTCCAGGATACTGAGCCTGTAGCCAGGCTGACATTAAATAACATATGGAGAAGTTCCACAGGGCAGGCATAGTACTATATAATTAGCATCCTAATATGTTATTTGTTCCCATGGAGGAAGTTTTCTAGTTTGGACAGCACTTTACTACATGTTTTTTTAATGATGATGAGTGGTTTGAGAGATATAGGTTTCGTAGAGCTTTCCCTGGTTTTTCCAGCAGTGAAATTTGCAATAAATTTATTTGTTAGTATGTAGGCAATGTCCTCAAGGTGTAAGTATGCTTTTCCATTCAGTATTTGCTTTTTTCATTGTTGAGTGCTCTTTCTTAGTTTTCTAACAAATGGATTATAATTGTCCATGATTCAAATGATAACCTGAGTTCAAAGGCTGCCTTAATCTAAGTCTTTTTAAATTTCTAATATTTTCCTTGACTTGGGGATTTTTAAATCTGTCATGCACTCTAATGAGTGTTTCCCTTTTATTGTAAATCTTAGTCATGTTAGTGGACCACCAGGGTGGTGTGCTTTTAAATGTCTCATTGTACTTTACTTTAGATGGGACTACCAAATCTCACTCCTCCTTAGTACAATATGCTGATTACTCGATCATAGTCTGTTCTGCACCCAACCCTACTATCCTACAACAAATTAACCAAACAGCTTTCTCTACTGTTGAATCCTGGCTCCACCAAAATCACCTGTCCTGAAACGCCAAAAAAACAAAACTTATGTTGTTCACCCCTAAAAAGAATACTTCTATCAATTTCCAAGACTTTAAAATTCTCTCATTGAATTCCATAAAGATTGAACTCGTAGCTAATATTAAACTCTTGGGGCTTATAATAGACAATAATCTAAAATTTGATTTACATATCCAATCCAACATCTCTAAAACCCACAGAAAACTTGGCCTCTTCTACAGGCACCATAAATTCATCTCCCCTACAACTAAACAAGCCCTAGCCCTCTCTTACCTGCTTCCTTCTCTAACCTATGGTGCTACTCTACTAACTAACCTGCAGTCCTCTCTAAAACTGAAATTAGAATCCTGTTACAACAAAGTCACCAAATTTGTTTCTGTCGTTATTCTACTTATCACTATATAGCCTTAAGGCATCTCCACTGGCTCGAATTCCCACATTTCCTGCTACACCTCCAACTAATTACCTCTCATAGACTAATTTACAAACCACAAGACTGCCCTGCACTCAGCTCCTTATTTACCCCTTACTCCCCTACTAAGTCATTACACTCAGAAAATCAAAACTTACTACAAGTCCATAAACTAAACCTTCCAGTTGGTAAACTTATATTTTCCTGGACTATGGCCAGAAACTGGAATGATTTCCCCTCCTCTGTACGTTCTGAACAACACCCCTTCAAATTCAAAACTGCCCTCCAAAATCATCTTCTTTCCAACTGGATTTGCAGCTGTTGTATCTTGTCTAATGCTGTTACATAACCCTCTCTCTTTTATTACCAGTACTTGTATTGCTCTCTTCTTAATTAAACTTATGATTTTTGCTGCATCTAAAAATCACCTTTTTGTCATTTTGCTTTATTCTAATACTACATTTTGTAGATGTAAGTTGTACCACTTCACTGCTATCGTTTGTATAGTAGAAACTCTTGTAAATATTGTAACTACCTTGTGGCAGCCACCTCTGTACTGTAATGCAGTTTTCCTTATGTAAGTTGTACCACTTCACTGCCATCATTCGTTTTGTAGTAACTCTTGTAAGTATTGTAACTATTAATCTATTGGAGCTTTTCTCCCTGGGCCTCCACTGAAAATCGGCTCTCATCAGCTCAGTGGAAATTCCCGGTAAACAAATATCATAAATAAATAAAATAAATAAATCTATATATTTATTTATGTGAGTATAGATCTCCTTTGTGAATCTTTGTGCTGGTGTAATGTCTGGGGTGATGTGGTTATAAGTGAATTTCAACACTTTATCATAAACAGCCGCGGTGGTGCAGCGGTTAGCATTGTCGCCACACAGCAAGAGGTTTTCCTGTTCGATTCTTGGCTGGAGCACCTTCTGTGTGGAGTCTGCATGTCCTCCCCGCAGTTGAGTTATGTTAAAGACATGCAGGTAGGTGTGAGTGTGAATGGGTGTGCCTTTGTTGAAGGTTGGGCGTCAGGTTGGCACTGCCAATCATGAGCGGTCTGGAGTTCTGCTGTGGCAACCCCTAACTGGGAAAAGCTGAAAGTCAATCATAGAATTTGAGAAGACTTGTGACACCAAAGTCTTTGAATTCCAAAATATTAGTTTCAGGGAGGGTTAGATAGTTTGAGGAAAGAGATTGCCTGCTTATGGTCTGACTTAATCAGAGAAAGAGTTACTGGTGAAGCTGTGCATAATGACAACATTTGTGAGTATTGTGTCAAGTATATTTTGTTCCCCTAGTTCAGCTAGTAACAACCTGGTCCACTAAGTTGATATTTATTAGTCCTCAGAACTTCTGTGCATATCCTATATTGGTGGTGTAGGTACTTCAGTTAAGTAATGGGTAGTAAAAGTTTCCAAGAATGATGGAATTCTTATTTATGGGGAGTTTATCCATGACATTTAGCAATCTGTCATGAACTTACTGGGTCATGGAAGGCATCCTGTAACAGGCGATGCACTAATTGTGGATTTTCTTTAGTGTGTATTCAGTGTTTCATCGTTTCCATTTTTGGGGTCTCCAAAACACAAAACATGAACCTACCATACAGAAATCCATACTACATTATATCTTTCAGCTGTGAATAGTTATTTTTGATGGCTGACAGATACAGATATGAACTAATGAACCTAGGAGCACATCTCTTATGATTTATTTTTTTTTTACTTGCATGCCCCCAAATCACATTACTATGCACATCTTTGCATGTACAACCCTTGGCGCATTATTTTTTAACTTTTTTTGTGTTAGGTCAAAACAACCGTTCACCTGGTTATGGCTCCAAACCTGCCAAGTCTCATCTTGTTTTCTCAGTTCTGTCATTCATGCATACCCCATTGTATACATCTGCATCAACTGTAGAAACATACAGTTATTTCTATCCCTATAAATGGTTCTTATAGACACTAAACAAGCATGGTCTCAGTGTTGATCAGTGAGAAAGGCTACATTTACTATGAATATTACCTTATGTTTCAGCTTTACAACCAAAAGCTTACCATGGTTATCATCTTATAATCTGTTCTTAGACAAACTTTGTGTTTTGCACTCTGTTAAAATCCATGCAGGGCATAAAGACAGCCATTCCGTAATATAGAGCTTGAGTCAGCCAGTCATACAATTCTATTAGATTTTAATTTGTTTATTTTTTATTGCTTATCTTTTTACAAGAACAGAAAATATTCAGTAAGTAACAATACAATTTTCACAGGTTCATTTTCATACCTTCCCAGAGTAAAAAAAAAAAATTAAGTTCCTTGTATCAGCTGACTTCTAAGAGCTTCTAAGAACTTAGACAACCATTATCATAGTCCCCTATTAAACTATTTAATTCCTACAGCTTATTTTAGTCAGTTACACATTCAAAATGAGTTAAAGGCACAATCTATGAAGCAAACTACTATTCCAGGTTGGAGGGGTGGGATAATGGTTTGGGGATAGGTATGGCATAATAGTTAAGCTTGTCACCTCATAGTCACAAGGTACATGGTTTGAGTTTGATTGCAAGTCATTAGCTAGGCTTAAAATGGCCCTTCAAGGTGGTTAGTCTAATATTCACCTACTTCCAGCAGCACCCATTATCACAGTTTAAATCATATAAGTATTAAAAGAAGGAATGAGTTAATAATTTAATTCCTTTTGAGACCTCCTTCAAATTACCTGACCTCTTAATGACACCATATGTTGGGATTAGTTATACAAATTTGTAGGAGTTATCATTAACCCATCTCTGCAATTTCGCATTCACATTGCTTTCACAGTTAACTAAAGTCCTTCCTCAACTAAAATTTTCTTTTAATAACATTATTACTAATTTCCAAGTGAGACTAACTTAATGGCAAGCGGTGTTACTCAACATCAGCCTTCTCGTTACAAAAATTGTCCTTGACATGTTTTCTAATTTATAAGCTTTTGTACTTGGGCACTTGACTCCACCCTCCTTTCAATAATCATTCCACGTTGTTGCAAATCCCCTTAAGGTTTCTACAGCTAATTATATCTCTCATTTGACCTTATTTTACTTTCTCAGCCTCTGTAAGAGCCTTTTACAAACTAGCTCCAGCAATATTAAATTTTGTAAATAAGAAATTAGACAACTTTTTCCTTCTTAAAGAATGCATTATGGATTAGTTCTTAAAGAATGTATTATGGATTAGTCTTAAAATCCTTCATGCGGATCATTCACAAATAATGGGTAAACATTGTTTTTCTAAAAAAAATATATTAAGCTATCTCACATGCTGTGATTTCTCCTTAAAATATTTTATATTCATACACTTGTACTATTTATTCGAACTTTACTGTTACTTTAATACTGTTACTTTAATTTTTAGTACCTGTTATTCATATGCATATATGTATGATTATTTTATAGTATGTGTACATTGTTAAACTTGAGTGTGTTCAACCCAGATCATAAGGAAAATGTCTTTTAGACCATCATACCAACCAAGCTAATGAATAAATAAAATATGCTAAGGAGAATAATATGATTCTTTTTACAATAGGGAAACATATATAAGTGTATAATGTTTTGCTCTGTGTGGAAGAATGTTGCCAAATAGTCTCTACTCCAATTAGAGATCCGTGACAGAAGTTAAAAGAAGTGTTGTTACAAGCTGAGATAGAGGTTATCACAGAGAAACAGATGGAGTCCCTGCTGGTTAATAAACAACTGGCACATTTGTTCTATTTTTTTTCCAAAAAAATCATAAATCATTGGAATACCCTTCATTTTTAACAAATTAATTGTTTCTCAGAGATTGTAACTATTAGATTTTAGGTTCATAGATTTACTTTCATTCTTCTGACAAAGCACCAACCCTTGCATATGATGGATTTATTTCAACTTGCAATGGAATTAAAACAACCCATGTGCCATTTAGAGTATCGTTTATCTACAGTGGGTATGAAATCACCATGTTTTTTTTAAATAAGGTTAAGATTTATACTTGTTACACTGATGATTTTTTTAAGGATGTTCTTGATGAGAACCTGGAGAATTTGTTTCAGGACATACAAATTTAGGGTGCAGATGTCAGTGATACTATAAATACTTCATGTACAATTTATTTAAATTTGCAGATAACAGTAACTAATGGCAGACTAGTGTGCAGAATATGGAGAAAAGACACAACAGGAAACATATTTCATTTTAGAAATAGTTCACATTGCCTTCATTTATAAAAGTTGTTACCTTACAGGAAATGTCTTTGAGATAGCTTTTTATATGCAGGGAAAGAATTTTTGAACAAGTGGTCACAGAGAGATATAATACCGCTCAACCTCTCAGTGCAAGAAATCTAGACAAAGACTAACAAAATAGGGGGGACAAAGCCCCCAAAATAGGGACATATTTTAAATATTACTTTTATAGGCTTAGTAAGTTGCTAGAATAACAGTATTTGTTTTAACATACATTTTCTGAAGGATTTGAAGTTTGAAACTCAAATGTATGTCATTATTTAGTGACTTCGGTCCTCAGATCATCACAGTAATCTGTCAGAAAAACACAGATTTTATGAGGAACAGACCAAAAATATGAGCCAAAAATCTGGACATTCTGTGAAAATCTGTACAGTTGACAGGTATGTAGATATATGAAAGGCTAACACAGAGATACAACTCTCAGAACATATTAAACGTTCATTCTGAAGAAAATTGATAAAAATGTAGAGAAGTAGGGTGCACGATGAGTGTAATGACAGACACAGATATATTTTAGGATAAATTCTGTTACTCACATCAGTTACAATACTTGATTAATATAAGAGTGGCTAATACTTGCTTCAGATACAATATTGAGACAGGCCTGAATGCAGAAATTACAAGTTTTGTGCAGTTTTATACAGAAATGCTTATAGTCTACAAGACTAATGGATTACAAACCACAATTTATCAAGAGTTAGGATGTGTAGATAAGGGCACGTATCCATTTGGTCGGCAATATACATTTGGTCATTTTTGGGGAGCTGTTTTTGAGGGGGGGAAGTAGGGCATCACTTTTACAAAGTTCACTTTTTGTAAGCCGAAAGACACAACAACAACAACAACAACTTTTTGTAGTTATTATACCTGCACTACAGCAATGTATGTTTACTGCTCACTATATTTTTGCTCGTCCACATAAAAACATTTATATTGGAGGGACTATATACAAAAGATATTTATTTAGTTCTGAATATGTGACAGATAGTTAGAAAAATGTTGTTACTAGCCCTGTATTCAGTTTTCTGAAGCCCACCATATAAAGGAGCTTATTATCTGAAATGTGTATCTATTAACCAGCTCACCCTCATACAAAGACATCAAACTAAAAAAAGACTTCTGTTTTGGAAAGAGACTTGATTTGTTATAACGTGTGTCTTTAATGCCAGAGGAATGTATAACAAAATAAACAGAAACATTTGGCATATTTGAAAGCTGTGATAATGGGTATTGCTGGAATGTCTGATAATGCATACTAGTCTAGTTTTCAGATAAGGGCTTTAACTTATTTACATGTATGGTTAATTTTATTTTTAAGCATTCATCCATGAATTATCGGATGATATACATGCAAGTTATGATAATGATTCTATAACTTTTTATAGGTTAAAAAAACAAAGTTCAGATGTCTTTACCTTCTCAAAAAGATAGGAAATTAAACATGTGAAATGTGGGGTAAATGCTGTCTCTCTTCTTGTGTTTTCATCCATCATACATTATTCAATCAAGTGTTACTTAAAGATTCAGGAAGAGAAACAAAATGAAGAAAAAACATGTTCATTTTCAGTGCAAAATCAAGTGACATCCATAACAAATAATTTTTCCAAAATTATTTGCAAATGATCTCATTAACAAGTATATTACTGAGTACCTTTGTTTGGTGTATCATATTTTAACATAAAATAAATTTATTTCTTTTGCACTATTTCATTTTTTTTTTTATTTTACCAGATGTTATCAGAGGAAACTTGAAACAATAACTTTTTGGTGTTTGTAATTATGTGAGTGAAACTATTTTTATATTCATGTCTGTCAAAAGGGCAGCAAAGAGATTTCAGAATATCAGTAAACAGGTGTTTCTATTATATATGCATTTTCAGTCAACAGCTCAATGATTTATGTTATTTATCCAGAATCACAGAAGTGAAAGCATAATATTAGCTTTCATTTGGGACTCAAATCCAAGTCCTACACTATACCTTGTTGGTGTCACTGTCACAGGACAGATAGGGTTTCTCTTAGCAGACATCCTTTTAGCAAGGACATGTCCAGTATGGTTATTAAGGTCAAATTACAATTATACACACACACACACACACACACACACACACACACACACACACACACACACACACACACACACACATACACACACACACACACACATATAGGGAAAGTCCCCTGCTTAGGCAGTGTTAGAATCATAGAATTGAAAGGACAGTATTAGTTCTCATATGGGAACCTAAAACCTCCAGTGGTGTCACCACCACTGGACCAATAATTGCTGAGTTTTCCTTAACAGCCTTATTCCTTCATCCAGGAAACCCCAAGTATGGTGATTAAGGTCAACTTACAAATACACAAATACCCCCAGCAGATGATTAAACTCAACTTATATGCACCCACATACAAATACCGAGAAAGGCCTCTGCTTAAGCGCTGTCAGAATCACACACGTGAAAGGATACTTTTGGCTGTCATATTAGGCTCAAACCTAAGACCATGGTATTCAGTGCCACTGGACAGATAGATGTTCAGCCTTCCCTTAAAAGCCTTGCCCTTTCAGCCTGGAAACCCTCAGGATGGTGTGGCGCAGCAGGTTAATGCTATGAGCTGTAGTTCCTGTGGTACACGGTTTGATTTCTTTAGCTCTGTCTCCTGTGTGAGCTTGGGCAAGTCACTTAACTAGACATGCCCTCAGGTCGCCCCTGAAAAGGAACTGTGTGTCCATTTGGCCTGTCTGGTTAGCAAATGGGTATGATGATGATGATGATGATGATGATTAAGATCAACTTACAAATGTGCACAAAGAAATATAGAAGAAGTGCAGTATTTAGGCACTATTAGAATCATAGACGTGAAAAGATAATATTATCCTCTGAAGGAGAGAACAGGATAAAAATCCACTATACCAACTGGTTCTTTAAAAGTAAGACACCTTATATTTTTACTGAAAATACAGGTGAATTTATTTTTATGAGGATGGTAAAAAAGATACTTGTGGAGAAATGCTTTAATTCTCACTGTCTCCTACACTCTTCATCTGAAGGAAGCCTTGACTTGTGGAAAATGCTTCCAAAGAAAGCAGTCATGTAGTCACTGTAGAGTTTTCTCCAAGTAATTAAAGAAATAACAATAAATCTCTTCAAAAGGGTTATTCTCAAGCAACATTATGTAAGGGTTTTGTTAGCAGCAATACAGTAATTCTTGTACTACACAAAATAACACAATGAGTCACTGGACTGAGAGTAATCTAGAAACAATGTTTTGTATTTATTAACAGATTGCTTGCTTCACAAAGGGGAAGGTACTAGTATTGTAGAAGTACTGGACTCTTCTCTGATAGCCCCATACTTCATCAGATATTTCATTCCAGAACCTAAAAAGCCTATCAGATCAGTTAGTTTCTGTCATAATGAAAAGATCAGTAGAGTCCAGTATGACTGGGAAGTTTTCGTAAGCAGGTTGTTTTACTAGTTCATATTTTTTTATTTTATTTTCATATCCTTTGTTGACCAGGTTAGCCCTATTAGACTAGAAGCCTCTTTTCAGGGGAGATCTGAGGTGACATTTATTTTATTAGGTGAAATTTGGCCAGGGCCTCAAGGAATTTCTTCTATTCTTTTCGATTGGTGCTGTGGGATCTTTTACACACACCTGTGCTACCATCAACTCACCAGATGGTGCCTCAGTTTAACATCTCATCTGAAGGTGAAATACTCAGGAGGGCAGCTTTTGCTTTACTATAGTGTCAGTAATCGACCTACCTGGTGTGTGAATAGAACCCACAGCCTTCTCCACCAAAAGCAAGTGTGCTACCTATTTTACTGCTGACATATGAATTGTTGGGGATGTTTTCACTGATGGAAAATCTTTAGTCTTAATGGAGGTTTGAGACATGACGTGCTGATTAATGTGTTCTTGTTCGCCAACTAAATTTTAAATTTTGAAATGAAAAGAAAAATACTTGTGCATGTCTTTGAACATATTAGAGAAGTAAAAAAGATGTGTATTATCTAGAAAAGCCAGGTGAACCAACATTTTAAATAGTTACACAACAGTTTCATGTTTTGCCTAAGCTGACAATTAGCAAAATGAAAACAATAATACAATAGAAAGAAACTTATTTAATATAAAAATATGATAAATTGCAACCAAAACAGCTCATCTGGATATTATTGTTATTATTATTATTATTACTACTATTATTATTATTATTAGAAAAGGAAACGGTTATTGGCTATTTTATTTTTTTTTTTTTTGCATCTTTAAGTAGTAACTCGGCAAATAATGCATCACAGATGTAAGATTTTGACTGATTTTTGACTGTCTCATTTTATTTAACGATGTCAGAGAGGATATTATAATCTCTGAAAACAGTTCATTGTTAGTGTCTTAGCAAGACATTAAGCTCATGCAATGATTTCTTCATTAAAGTACTGGAAGGAAAATAAGTGCCTTGTTCTTTGACTACAGGAATAAAATTAGACTGCAAAAGAAGTGTTAAAACTAGAAACTTATATTAGATGTGTTGATAGGATCTTCTAGAAAAGACTGTAAACAGCCTTATGTCCTGCCTTCAAATGTTTTCTCTTATGAAATGAATCTACCATTGTTCACCCTTGGAGTTCAACCCAACTGGTCTACAGTTTACTTTCAATTTCAATTTTAATTGCTCTTACCAAGAGTATTGATATGAAAAATACTCTGTAATTTCCAATGTAAGTAATCTTTTTGTTATATTTGTGCTACTGTTATAGTGAATTTAATTAGTTACTGTTAAGTGAACGGCCATGTCTTTAACTATACTAATCATTTCATTTTGTTCTATAGTGTTCTATATTAACTGTTTTGTGTTATGGAGTTTTTCTCCCTGGGCCTCCACTGAAAATTATTTATGTTGCAGTTGGACTTTCCCAGTAAACAAATATCAAATAAATAATTAAATAAATACTTTTTATAGGTGGGGGTCTATCAACAAGATTGACAGCTTGCTGCCTCTGTCCTACTTCCAGTTTTTGGGAAGAAAATATCAGTATGCTCTATCCAAACCTCGGGTAATTCCAAGACTTGCTAAAAAGCTTAATAACTGATTTTGCTAGTGATCCCCATAGTTTTTTCAAATTACATCAGCAGTGTTGCAGTATATTATCCACCCCATATGTAAATATGTCAGTCATATCTCAGTCATATGTCAGTCAGGCATCCGTTTTGCTGCCCTTAATCTTTTCAGGTTTCTTACCACAAAGATTTCCTGATCTGTTCAAACTATAGTCATAGTTAGGAAGGCTGTAATTGCTGTTGTGTCAGCTCTACATCCACCTAGTTTAATTGTTTTCAAAGAAGTATCATACCAACCCACACCTGTGTACCACCAGCAGAATCTTCTAGCCCTGCTTATAGCACCCACATCAGCAATTAAGTTCTACCATCAGTTATTTGCTTCCCCTGTAGTTCTGCATTGTGAAGAGTCCAGTCATCTTCACTGGTGTCCACTGTGGGTCATGAAAGACATGTTCATTCTGCATTGCCTTCAGGGTCTCCACTATGGAGATTTCAACCATCTTCACTAATGTCCTCCATGGGTCGTGAAAGCCTTTTTTACTGTGGGATTCTGCACAGTTTTCTTTGGGTTACCAATGTTGAGCAATCCACCTTGTTTCTTTTTCCTGTTGTACTTTATATACTGTAATATCTCTCTGTAGCTTAGTGCCTGCTTCTTCCCTGAAAAATATCCTGGAATCAGTAGGATGTACCGAGCAATATTTTGCTACATCTACCTCCATTAACTTTGTTCTGATAATTCTGGCTTGCACAGAACTCTCTGAACACATATGCTACATTATAGGTTGTATGCTCAGTTATTGGAAATAAATGTCTTGTTGTCTTTAATGTAGTACGTGAGGATGGCTTCCTCTTAACCTCATTCCAGTTCAAATTTTTGAAAGGGAGGCCTAATTGGTCATCAGCTCCCCTTGCTAATTAAATGAATGATACTGATAAAGATGATATGTAAAGCAAACATTATCATATTCATATATTATTTTTAAGGGTGATAGTCAATGGGATGTGATCAGCGGCTTCTCCCTAGAAATGTCTTAATGCAATACAAACTAAGGGAGGCATGTAGTATAAAACATTTACACTTACCCTATCACCGACATGCAATAAATCTTGCATGGGGTTATGTTTAAGTGCATCCACAGGGTAATTCTGAGCTATTTGAAAAACTCCTAGTAATGTATATTTCTACACTGCATTTGTCCTCCTTAAATACACTCATTACTGACAATTAATTCTATTTTTGTTGCAACATTTGAGGCAGTGACAGAGGCTAAGTTTGTTTTGGGGTTTAGGATACTGACATATCTGATGTAACCAGATCCCTCTGCTCTTTGTCGTACCACATTAAAGATCTTAGGAATATGAAATGAGCAGGAGTACCAAAAACTAAAACATCATATAGTAAACATCAATATTTGATCTATGAACTTTTTTCCACACATTAAAGTACAAATATGCTCAAAATACAGGATTTCCTTTCCTGAGCTTGGATCTGCATCCATAGAGGATGATCGCCATAGTTTCATATTACGAACAAGCATGCTTAAGTAGTTTCTCATACTTTGTAGGATTTCTATCCTGGTCTGCTTTACATTTATAAGTTCATAGGTAAGTACTAGGCAATCAGTCTGCAGACCAATTCAAGCCTATCCAGAAAACTCTATTCAACATGTTTTCTTTCACACACATTACGTAGCTGTAACAGTAAGTAAACTTTACAGAAAAAAAAACAGTACTCATATTAAACAATTATGTTTACTTTAAAAGCAAAAAAAAAAGTCTTATAATTCTACATATTACATATTATACCAACCATGACTATTCTGATAGCAATAAACCTGTAGCACTAATTTACCCAGCACAACGATGCAATACAGAACAGGCCCAACAGCAGCATGGCCATATTTGGGGTTTATATCACATAATTGAACTTCCAAAATATTGAACACCATAAGCTTGAACTTGGAAGCTTGAAATGTGATAACATCGAAAGCTCAGAACAGCAGAAAAAATGCACTGTTCCGAGAAACACACACACAACACAAGCACACCAAAAACTATGGGGGCTGTGCCCCCCACACCTCCATACTTAAATATACAAACTCCGAGATCGTACCACAGTGGAAGAAATAGCAAAGCCACAGAACGGCCCACCGAATTCTTGCCCTGGGTAAGAATTCGATGTTCCCCAGCTTCGATATTGTCAGCGTTCAAGGTTTCGGTTTCAATTAAATGCCGTTCGATGTTGTGCGGTTTTGCTGTTATGATATAAACCCCCATATTTGCACTATTTTTTTTTTTTTTATTTTATTTTACATTTGTTGACCGGGATAGTCCGACTGGATGCTTGTCCATTTTCAGCGGAGGCCCGGGGAGAAAAGCTCCAAGGGAAAGCAGATACAGCATTACATAATACCAGCATTACATATTACAAACAGACTATTTACAGAGATTACATAAGTAAGCAAGTTAAACAAGTTCCACAGGTTAGAGTTAATCCTGAGTTATGATATAAACCCCCATATTTGCACTACATTGAAAGCAGTACATTTTAAACTTATTAAACACAGTATTAAACATAAAATACCCACATTTCCACTTATAAAAGCAAACTAACTTAAACAGCCATGAGAACATGTACCTAGTAGAATAACAAATGCACTCCATTTACCTATGAACAAATTCCCTCAAAAAATAAAAAGTTATACACACAAACAACCACTTTAAAAAATACCCATAGCCATACATCTTAACTTCTTGAAGACAGCATTAAAAATAGATTGCACACATTTCCACCCAAAAAGGACAAACTGATGCAAAACATTTCTACCTGTAAATGCAAAGTACACTAAAACAGCCCAATAACATTATAAACATATCAAGTACACTACATTTGTCCATGAATATTGCCCCCATCAGAAATACAAATAATTTCTATACATGCATTTTAACCTTTAAAAACTACTGCTTTCAAATCACCCCAAAAGAACCAGAACTATAAATTTATATATATATATATATATATATATATATATATATATATATATATATATGTGTGTGTGTGTGTGTGTGTGTGTGTGTGTGTGTGTGTGTGTGTGTGTGTGAGTGTGTGTGTGTGTGTGTGTGTGTGTGTGTGTGTGTGTGTGTGTGTGTGTGTGTGTAAAAAGTTAAAACAGAAATAAAACACATATTCCCATTATTTTTTAAAGCTAGAGCCCTAAAATGCTATTTGTGCTTACTTATCACTACAATCACAGTCTTTGCTGGGCTGGCTGGCTTCCCTGCTAGAGTGGTTAGTTAGCTGGCTGGCTGGATGGAGTGGCTGACTAGCAGGCTGCTGGAGTGGCTGGCTGGCTGGTTGCTGGCTGCTGGAGTGGCTGACTGGCTGGATAGGTGACTGCAGGAGTGGCTGTCTAGCTGACTAGCCAGCTTCTGAAGTGGCTGGCTGGCTAGCTAGCTGGCTGCTGGAGTTGCTGGCTGGCTAGCTGGCTGCTGGTGTGGCTAGCTGGCTGGCTGCCTGATGGAGTGGCTAGCTGTCTAGCCGGCTGTTGGAGTGGCTAGCTGGCTTGCTGCTAAAATGGCTAGCTGGATGGATGTCTGCTCGAGTGGTTAGTTGTATGGATGGCTGGTGGAGTGGCTAGTTGGCTGGCTGGCTGGCTACTGGAGTGGCTAGTTGGTTAGCTGGATGTTGGAGTGGTTAGCTGGCTGGCTGCTGGAGTGGCTATTTGGATGAATGACTGTTGGAGTGGCTAGTTGGATGGATGACTGCTGGAGTGGCTAGTTGGATGGCTGCTAAAAATGGCTAGCTGGATGGATGACTGCTGGAGTGGCTAGTTGTATGGATGGCTGGTGGAGTGGCTAGCTGGCTGGCTGTCTACTGGAGTGGCTAGTTTGCTAGCTGGATGTTGGAGTGGTTAGCTGTCTGGCTGGCTGTTGGAGAGGCTATTTGGATGGATGACTGTTGGAGTGGCTAGTTGGATGGATGACTGCTGGAGTGGCTAGTTGGATGGCTGCTAAAGTGTCTAGCTGGATGGATAGCTTGAAGGCTAGATGGATGGATGGATTGAGGGATGGCTAAATGGATGGTTGGATGGATGGATGGATGGATGGATGGATGGATGGATGGATGGATGGATGGATGGATGGATGGATGGATGGATGGATGGATGGATCACTGGATAGATGGATGGTTGGCTGGCTAGCTGGGTAGATGGATGGATGGCTGACTGGCTGACTCTCTGGCTAGCTAGGAAGTTAGAAGAAAAAAAAAAAGACAATGTTTAATTTTTGTTTTGTTAGCTGCTGTAGAAGTGTCAGTAACAAACTACAGCCACAATCTTTTGTAGGGCTTTTCCTGCCGAATCCCCACCCCTTTAATGAATTACAGCTAATTGCTGCCCAATTTACAACACCCGAACCTAACAGGGAATAGCTCTGCTGCAGATCCAGGTTGGTGATGTAACTGAATTGCCATGGAAAATATGGAAGTAATTGTGGCTTTTCCATGGCAATTCAATGTGAGCAAAAAGTAGGACTTTTCCCACTGCCTTGCACAGCAGGAAATGGTATCCCGTGAGTGTCTCGGGTGGCAACCTTATGCTGGGGTTGAATGAAATCTCATGATACTTTCATTAGAAATGTCTCCTTTTCTATTGTATCACAATCTTTATCAAATCTCAAAAGTATTTGGATAAGGAAAACAAACACAGCAAGTTACAAAGAGCTTCTGTTTTGTTTTTTGTTTGTTATTTCACACTCACTGAGGTCATAAAGCTAGTCAGACTCAACAATTCACAACTTTTGACTTTATACTGTTGTATCAAGTTGCATCCTTTCCCTGACCTGGGGTTACAAATCTGTTACACCTTTTAGATTCTCTGATAACTCTGATAACCACTGATAGCAACTTCACTAATTATAATAAAAATAATAAAACAAATACACTCCCAGTCAATGAACATTCCGTTTACCTTCGTCAATAGTATTAATATAGTGGAAGCAGCACGCAGGTTACGGAACAAAACAAGGCTGTTTATATCCAGCATCTCAATATAGAAAAGATATCACAATGACTCAGTTGTCAGCAACAAACTTTTATTCCATAAAATTGGCAAGCACTTTCACCCTTGTGGGCTTCATCAAACCTTTAAGAACTAACCTAAAGTGTACTATTATATATGTCACCACTTAAAAAAGGCACCAAACTTAAGACACCACTATTAAAACTTTTAAAGAGCCAGTATCTCACTAAATCAATACTGGTGCATAATATATAACTCTCAATGAATCAATAGCTTGCCACACATGCTGTCAAAAATTTCATACATTTAAACATAAACATAAAATCAATAAACACATATGCATACAACCATTTAAATATAACTAGTGTTACAAAATAAAAACTTTATTAACTATACTATATTATACTATACTATACTATACTATACTATAAGCCACCTATAACAATAGAATTGATGATGTATTAACGATATATACTTATACTAAATTACTAAATATAAAACATTTTTTAAAATTTTAATATAACTACCAGCACATAATATATGGCGATATAATGAAAGAAATTCATTATATATATATATACATATATATATATATATATATATATATATATATATATATATAGATATATATATATATGTGTGTGTGTGTGTGTCTGTGTGTGCAAAACCTATACCTCTACTAGGCACCACCTATCACTAAAAACCTTAAAATACATTAGTATATCAGTAGATCGATAGGGTACCTATAGATAACTAATAGTCGATATACCTTATATGCATGCATAACAAAATCTATACAGGGGATCTACTTTAAACCCTTCGATTCCAAGAATGGTTGGAGTGGTACCTTGTCATTGAGGCCAGGGTACTGATCCGCCCTTAATCTGATAATCCATCTAGCTTCTTGTGTTTCTGTAAAATTCCTAATGTTCCCACCACTAAAGCTGGGCGTCACAACCCCAATAACATTAAACCTAAATTCATGGGTGGAGCCTAATCCCAATAGATGCTTATATAGTGCATTGACACTAGAGCCCAACCTAATCTGATACAAGTGCTCACGTATATGGTCTTTGACCTCCTATCTGTCTTCCCTACATAGAAGGCATCGCATGCTGAGCACCTTGCCAAATAAATCACATGTTCTGGTGCACAATTAACATGAACATTAAAAGTATACTTACCACTCATAGGGTGCTCAAATTCATTACTGGACTCTATAAACTGACAAAAATTACACTGGTTGCATGGATATGTACCTCGGATATTACTTTCCTCATCTTTAGTATGAGTGTGACACAGTCTTCTTCTTCTGGCTTTTCCCAGTTAGGGGTCACCACAGCGGATCACCTGTCCGCTCATGATTGGCAGTGGAGTTTTACAGTGTCGAGTTGCCAGCCTGGCGCTCAAACTTCCACAGAAGGCACACAGTCACACCTAGGGATAATTTAGAGTGTCCAGTCCACCTACAGCATGTCTTTGGGATGTGGGAGGAAACCAGAGCACCTGGAGGAATCCCACGTGACCACAGAAAGGACATGCAGACTCCACACAGAAGGCACCCCAGCCAAGGATTGAACCGGAGAACCTCTTGCTGTGAGGTGGCAATGCTAACTGCTGCACCACCGTGGCTGCCGCTATGAGTGTGACACAGTAATCTCTTTAAATTAGGCCTATTCTTATATACAAACATTGGGGTATGACCAACAACTTCCCTAACTTTGGGATCTATGGTAAGTATTTCCCAGTGTGACCTAATCACATCTTTAACATTCCCAATATCTTTGGTATAAAATAGGGGTATCCTGATGTTATCTATGCTCTCAGGATTATCTAACTTATCAGGTTCATCCCGCTTATTTAACTCAGAGAAATATGGACTGGCTACATCCTTTCTTAGGGTAGAGAGATCTGTGATGCCCATCTCAATCTCATTATCATGATATGCTCTTGCCTTAAACCTACTGCATAATTCTTGTAACTCTAAGTCAAAACCTTCCTGAGTCGGGTTATACTGGGAAATCCTCATTGCTTGGCCCTTAACTACATTGCGGAATATGTACCCAGGGTGCATACTATGTCTATGCAGCAGGGCATTGCAATGACAGCATTTCCTGTACACTCCTGTATTCAATAGGTCATTTTCCAGCCTTTCCATATATACATCTAAAAAAGTGATCCATCTATCAGAAAATTCATAGGTAGATTTTAGTACCTGGGATAGTCTATTCACATCATCAAAAAATACAGCCAGCTCATCCCTAGTTCCTTTCCAGATGAAAAACAGGTCATCCACGAAACGTCTATAAAACAGAACATGCTGGATGAAGCTTTCCATCTTGAATAGTGACTCTCAACTTCCCAGGCAGCCATATATAGGTTGGCTTAGCTATTGGCACACAAGGTGCCCATAGCCACACCATCCCTTTGTAGATAGAATTGGGAATCAAAGCAAAAAATATTGTTCTCCAATACGATCTCCAAAAATAAAATCAACAAATCTAAAGCAGAGCCACTCAACTCAGCATTGTCCCTGACATAATCATGGACACTCTGAATTCCTTCCACATTTGGAATTACAGTGAACAGGGACTGAACGTCCATGGTCACCATCAAATAAGCCAAATTAATAGGTACTTCCTTAAAAAAGTATATAGGTCCAATAAAAATTGATTTGTATCTCTCAATACATATACATTGGCATTTACTACTAAGTGTAAAAACATTTCTACATAGATAGAAATGGCTCGGTTGACCACCCCCTGCCAGACACTATAGGTCACACAGGGGGGGTTTGCTTATCCTTGTGTATTTTAGGCTGGCCTTGTATCACCAGTATGAGGGGACTGCTAACCATCAGATATTCAAACAATTCCTCTGTGATAACATGACTTTTATATAAGTCATCCAGCATCATCACTATTCTCTGTACATGTGTCTTAACCGTATCACTGTCTATGGTACTGTAGAACCTCTCATCTGCTAGCATGCCTTTCATAGCACTATTATAATGATCATAATCCATGACCACTATGCTACCACCCTTGTTGGCAGGTCTAATGACTAAAGTAGGGTAATTCCTCAAATCAATTAGGGCCTTCCTCTGCATGTACATTAAATTCCTTTTCCTATTATGACAGGTCCCTTTGTCATTTAATTTATACAAATCATTCTCCACTAGCTTACTAAATGCAGCTATCAGAGGGGGGACATTAGGAACAGAAAGGCTTGGTTTCCTAAAACGTTTCTCATTAGGTACAACAAATTTGTCCTTAAACTCCTGATAAACAATTTAAAATCAACTATAATATTCGTATAATCAATATTAGATGTAGGGATAAAATTCAATACTTTCGATAAAACAGCTACCTCATCAATTGTTAAAGGTCGAGAAGATATATTATATACCAAAGTGTTCAGGTTTTCTCCCACATTTATTTATTTATTTATTTATTTATTTATTTATTTACATTTGTTGACCGGGCTAGTCTAGCTAGATACATATCCCTTTTCAGTAGAGGCCCTAGGAGAAAAGCTCCAACATGAGTGAATTAATACATTCAAAATATTCTAAAAATGACTAGTTTCACATTACATAATAAGACATGATAAGAAAAAATTCATAAATTGTGAACAATGTAATGTTTCATTAGAGTAGAAGTAAGAAGTAAACAAGTCTTAATGCTTTAGTAGGGTTCATGTGAAGTCAATCAAAATCTAAAGCATTAGAACATTAGCAAAACTTTTTAGTAGTGTTGTTCATAAGATATGGGGGGTAATTGTTAAGGAAGCAGGAGAAAAAGAAACAGGGGAGGGGAGAGAAGAAAAGTAGATTCAATCAGGCTATGAGCAGGGGCAAAGCCAATGTATTTTAAGGTGGTCTCTAAGGTGTTTTTTAAAGATAAGAGAGGATGAGAGTGAGGTGAGTGTATTAGGAAGTTTGTTCCAGATTCTACCCACAACATTGGAGAAGAGGGAATTGCCTGCTTTGTTATTAGAAGGGTTGCTGGCAATAAGTAGCTTATTAGCTGAGCGTAGTGTTGAAAGATTTTTATAAGGGGAGATCAGATTAGTGAGGATGGGAGTAGTAGTAGGATGGTGCAGGATTTTTTGTGCAATCACAAGTTGATTGTATTGTAGTTGATTTTGTAGTTCTAACCATTTGAGTTGTTTAAGGTTGAGGCAGTGATGGGTTCTGTATGGAGAGCCAGTGGCAAATCTGGTTATGTTATTGTAGCTAGTTTCAAGTTTGGTGAGATTATGCTTTGATAGATTGGTGTAAATGGCAGATGCATAGAATAGGGTGGAAGTAAGATGAGTCTGGGCAATGGATTTCTTAGCTAGTGGTGTAAGGAAGGGTTTTATTCTATACAGGGAGCCTAATTTTTTATTAACAGTTTTTATAATATTATTAACATGGGCATCGAAGCTGAGGTTATGGTTAATAGTTATACCAAGTAGTTGAGCAGTAGAATCAGGGGAAATGCAGGTTCCATTGTCAGAGGTAATAGTGAAGTGGAACTGAGGAGATTTTATGGTAGGAGTAAAGAGTAGTAGCTTAGTTTTCTTGAGGTTAAGAAGAAGGCAGCGTTGGGTGAACCATTTTTCAACTGTGTTAAATACATTTTGTGTAAGGGTGTGGAGAGAGGAAGAAGACTTGGCAGTACAGATAAGAGTAGATTCATCAGCGTATTGTATACAGGTGGATTGTGGAATAACAGTATGGAGATCATTAATAAAGATGGAGAAAAGAAGAGGGCCTAGGATAGAACCTTGAGGAACTCCAGTGCTCACTGGGAGGTGTGTGGATAGATTATTGTCCCAGAGTACTACTTGTTGTCTATTTTCCAGATAAGATTTGAACCAAAGGATTGCTTGTGGGTCAAGAGATTGGGCTTTTAGCACATTAATAAGTAGGTTGTGATTGACCATATCAAAGGCTTTGGAAAGGTCAATAAATAGAGCAGCTGAGAGACAGTTATTGTTACGATTCCTATTTATGCACTCAGTAAAAGTTAAAAGGGCAGAAGTAGTGCTATGAAAGGGCCTAAATCCATGTTGGCAGTTAGCAAGCAAGTTGTTTTGGAGAAGGTGCTGGAGTAGCTGATGGTGAATACATTTTTCCATAATTTTGGCTAGTGGGGAGAGTAGAGCAATAGGACGGTAGTTGGAGATTTCAGTAGATTTACCTCCTTTGTGCAAAGGGATTATATGAGAGAATTTCCATATAGAGGGGATGTAGGCTTCAGAGATGGATCTGTTTATCAGGATAGAAACAGGGCATGATATGGCTTTGGCTGCAATTTGAAGGTATTCTGCTGGGAGGCAATCAGCCGAGGGAGTGCAGGGTTTGAGTTTTTGAAGGAGTTTGCAGATAAAGGAGGTTGGTACAGGTTGCAAATGAAGGGAGGGAAAGGGACTGTTAGTGTGTTGTGTAGAAGTGGGGGTCATGGGAACTAGAGTTTGAGTTAAAGTTTGAATAGCTTCAATGAAGTAATTGTTAAAGGCATTAGCTATTTGCAGAGGATTACTACTGGGAATAGAGCAGGGGGAAGGAGTTGTGGCATGTCCTGGTTTGAGAAGTTTATTAATGCCAGACCAGAATTTTTTAGGATTATTAGAGTGTGAATGTTGCAGGTGAGAGTAGTAGATTTGTTATCTGAGATTATGGGCAGGATTCACGAAGCCTCCGTCTAAGAGTTACAAGGCTTACACGGAGGCTGCAGTTAAACAGTGTGACGTCAGCATGTCATGCATATGCATGAGGGCATGCTGAATCACACCTAAGGCTAACACGGTCCATGTAAGACAGTAGGGGGCATGTCCATAGGGCGAGCCCTGCAAACGGACATGCCCCCAGAAGAGTAAAAGTCCCGAAAGTAAACGCCCATGACAGAGTCCATGGAAATGTGAATAAACACAACACAACACATGCCCCCACAGACTATGAACATAAAATGTATAAATGAACATCTTATATATTTTTTTATAAGTTGTAAAGATGTTTGCCCGTGAGAGCACTCGTTTGCACGGGCATGCCCGGCGCTTAGCCACAGTTAGCAGTCAGTGGAAAAGCATATAAGAACTAAATATGCAAAGTAAGGCAAGAAGCAATAGCGTAGCGGTAGAGACACTGGCTGAAGAGGAGGCAGTCATGGTCCGAGCTCCCACAACATCAAGTTTTATTTTTAGTGAAATAAGCATGAAAGAATTCCCTGACATATATGTACATATATAAAATTATATTTTATGTAAAATGTAATGAAATGGGCCATGTATTTTGAAGAAATGTGAGATAATAAAAAAAAATGTCAGATGTGCCTATAGCTGAGCTACAGTCTAACAAGTTGAGTATATCTGCCTGTAGGTGAGCAGTGTCTTAACAGGTTTAAAATGAGTGCCCGTAGGTGAGCAGTGTTACAACAGGTATAAAATGAGTGCCCGTAGGTGAGCAGTGATTTAACAGGTGTAAAATGAGTGCCCGGGGTTGAGCAGCGTTTTAACATGCTGAAACTGTGTGCCCGTAGCTGAGTTGAGCATAATATGTGTGCTGACAGCCAAACCACGCGTAAACCAGCGTGATCCGTTTGCGCGGAGCTGCGCACCGCACCAACAAGCTAACCGATGGGCAACGTTGTGCAAGCTGTATCAAAGCTGCCTTTACACAGGCACACTTCCTAGCCTGTGTAGACAGTCATAAAATATAAAAAGCAATGGCCAGGTTCGAACCCAGGATACCATGCACCATAGTCAAAGTACTGAACCACTAAGCCATGACAGTTGCACTTAGAAATGCAGTAATAGCATATATATAGGAATGAATAGAAAGAGGAGCATGACAAAGCAGGTTTTGTGAAGCTGATACAATTCCAAAATGGCCACTCACAGATAAGTGTGGGAAAAACGGCATATATAAGCCCCATAGGTGGGAATACACAGCATAACCGATTGTAGAACCGACTTGCAGCCAGGATGTCAGGTGTAGGAGAGGGTAGTTGCTTCCGAGCACAGAGGTGGGGCATTGAGGAGTCCAAATATATGGTTTGACTCCTCGTCCATAATCATGAGGCCCAACTCATGCAGGGCCAGGTGCTGTGGGGAGCATATAGGGCTGAGGCGTGGGACCGGTTGGCACATGATCTCACCAGTGCCACAGGAATACCAAGGACTGGTGAGCAGGTCCATCACCACCATGCGGACCTGAAGAGATGGAAGCAGGACCAACTGAACCGTTGGATCCAGGAGGCCCGGCAAATGCCCAACGCCCCACTACTGAGTAAGTTACATGTAATTATTTATGTAAGAAATTAACCTAGCTGATATTATGGAGATGTGTATTCCAATATTACTTTATTTATATTACAGCTGCAGGTGTCCGTTCTGTGAACCATCGAGCCTATGGCGATAGGCTGGTGCGGTTGCGCCACCAGGCAGGTCAGTAATTCTCTCCCTGTAACTGTAAATAAATATATAAGTATGACAGTTAGCAAAAGAGTGCAGTGCAGTCACTAATTAATAAAATGTGCAAGTAACAGTGTAAGACGGTTTGCAAGTATTGCTTGATTACAAAAGTATGATGCAGCCTGTAATCCAAGCATAAAAATGAAACAAGTCTGAAATAAAGATGTCCCACCTGTAATATAATAGTACATAACCTGCAGCAGGCTGAAAAGTACAGCTGCAGAAGCTGAGTAAAACACGTGTGAAATATATCCTTGTTGAAATTCAGAAACATGACATAAGTGAGATTGTTGGAAAGGATTGTTATAACTACAGGTAAAACATGTCAATAAAGCCTAGAATTAAGTACCATCCTGAATTGTAAAAATAAAACAAGTGAGAGAGTGTGAGAAAGAGGAATGAATCCACCAATAAAGTAGTAATAACTCCTGAATAAAGTATACTGCAGTCAGTACAGAATGAAATGAATGTGACAGGCAGAACCAAACTGCAACATGTGTTGAAAACAGTACTGCAGCTGGAATGTGTGTCCCAAAATCTGGATATGTTGCTCTCAGTCTGCAATATGCAGATAGTATGGTTGTCTGAAATACCAAACATCCACAGTTGTCTATAGCTATATAAAGCAAATGTAGCAGGATGATGTAGCTGAACAGAGCCAGATATGAATGTGTATGAATAAAAATGAAATGTATATTGATGTAGCAGTAACATTCCTGTCACCAACCTGAAGTCGTTATCACATAGGAAACTGTAGGCAGAACTGTAGTGTGTATATATCTGCAGCTAGTAGAAATGTACAGCATATGTATTGGTATTTGAAGTTGTTAATTAAATATTTCTTCACCCTACCCTATAACCATATATAATCCATTCCACATGAAATTGGTATGTGCAATCACAATTAACACCCCTGGACATTTGTCCTGTTGGTTCATACATATTTGCATGTACGTTGATGCATCTGCCCTGTTCATACATCCAAACCTGATGGCCTGTTGCCATCAATCAACCCTGCATGTTGTTGGATTGTGTATTGCTGTTCAAATTATGCATGTGATATGCTTGCTGTTCAATGGCTTGAATATATGGGTGTTTGGTTAATGGGAATACTAATGCATGCTGTTACAACTAATTGTGAATGGTATTGTACGTTATTAACCCAAACTGTCATAACATAATGCAAAACATAGGACGACAGGGAAGGTGGGTTCCAGCAGACCCACCTCTCCCACCTCAGCTGGCGAGTGCACCTGGCAGTAGTGCCCAGGCTGGGGTGGAAGCGCTGCAGGGGATGGAGCACGTTCCCCCTCTGCAAGCGTGGCCGGAGGAGAACATCCACTCACCCTCCATAGTGTCCGGACTGTGGTGCGTAGGGAGATCCGGCACGCTGTGCTTGGGCCCCTATGCCAGCTTGAGGCACGGGTGGCACAACTCATGGGTGTGCCTGCTGCCCAGCCTGCACAGCCCCCAGCACAGCCCCATCCTGGGCAGTGAAGGCACAGTGGCAACTGCCCATGGGTGGGGATCTCAGTTCCACTGTTGCCATCTGTGGGCTCATGGGCTCGAGATATCCAAACATCCATCCCCGTTAATTGTGTAACCCCCCCACATGTGTCATACACTGCCCCTGTATGCGTCTTGCTTGTCTTGTCTGTTAACCTACCCAACCTACCTCCCCAGCTATACCAACTTCCTTTACCTGACATACCACTCTCACCTGAAAAAAATTTAAAAAAAAAAAGGGCACTCTGTACCCACAAAAAAATTACACCCCATACATAGCTGCCCATTTTGCACACATGTCTGCTGGACATGTAAACTGTCAATTACAATTGGCTGTACAACAAGTATTATTGTTGCCCTTACACCTCTCTCAGGGGTGGAAGGTTTCAAATGTCACACCAAATTACAAACATATGCACAGCTGTTGCTGACGAAGAAATGGGCAGCTATGGGCCTTACCTATATCCCTCCTGCAAAACCCGAGCTTGTTTCCCTACTGCCCTACCCTCTTTGTGACCCTTTTTTCACCACTTTCCTATCTCCCCATTTTCTTTTCTTTCAAAGAAAATAGTGTGGGTGTGCACGAGACTAAGCACTTTTAAGCAGTAGTAAGCGGGTGTGCGCTTCTGCGCGCTTAGCTAAGCATGTGTCTTGTGAGCTAGCGGCAGTGCATGCGTGACCTCAGCAAACCAGCTAACCCGCTTACAACTGCTTAAAAGTGCCTTAGTCACTCTGAATGACAAGGCCTGTAGTTTTCTCAGCAGCAAAATAAAATACCTCCCTCAGTCTCGAACCCAGGACCTTGGAAACACTAGTCTGCATGACTTACCACTAAGCCATGCGTGCTATACAAGAACATTGTGCTGAAAGAAATATATCATAAAATAGTAGGAATTAATGTAAAGGGAATATACAAGTCTAGTACACAAAGCATGTCATGTATATTTACTGTCAAATCTAGTGGATTTGTACAATAGTACTGTGTGCTGAGAAACAGTCATGCTAGTTGGTAGCTACTAGGTAATAATGTCACAGTAGCATCTGGCAAGCCACACACATGCTCAGAGCAGGATAAACACAGCCATAGTTGAATAGTTAAGAGTTCAGACATAGCAACTGTGACTGAGTTACAGGGATGTCCCTGATGTGAAAACAAATGTCAACTGTGCCCCACTGACACCCTGCCAAATGTACTAACAGTAGCTTACAGAACAACATGCATTGCAGTGTCTACAACACAGCCTGAAATATGAGAGACATACCAACCCTTACACTCACAGAACAGTGTCCACAGCAAACCAGCATGGTCCCCACCCTGATAATCTGAAAGGGCTATGCCTACCTAACAGACCTTTTTATAGCACAGGCCTGTAATCACAGTGAGAACTGCAATCACTACACAACAGGCTGCATGCAATTAGTAAATGCTGGCTAACAATTTGTGCAGAGGCCATCACATGGACATGTGCAGATACCTACAAAAGCATCCTGTACTCCCAGTCCACACATGCAATACTGTCATTGCACCCGCTGGAGGTAGAGAGAGAGAGAGAGAGAGAGAGAGAGAAAACCAAAAAAAAAAAAAAAAAAAAAAAAAGGAAAGAAAGACAGAAAGAAAGAAAGAGAAAGTAATAACAAACCGGAGGAAACATCAAGGCAAAGAGGCAGACAGCAGGCCAAGCAACTGCAAGCCTACACAAACAGCTGCAACAAACACAGGTAATGTAAAGTACTACTATAATACTCTACATACTGTGAACCCTCCGGATGTGTTATTGGTCTGTATCTATGTATATGAGGATGTGCATAGGGACAGGGACATACTGAAACTATCACTGAAGGCTCCACATACATATGTATGGGATGGTAGCTATGTGCACAAAGCAATGTAGGTTGTAGTGCAATGTACAAGTAGGTGGTACAGTAATGGGTGTTCAGCAGTACGTTACTGTGTGTATACATATGTGGACCTAAAAAGGAGCATATATATATATATATATATATATATATATATATAAAACATGTGCATACGTATGTATATCGAGATATGTATGTATATATATATATATATATATATATATATATATATATATATAATATGTGTATACATAGATAGAGAGGGATGTAGAAATACATAGACAGATATAGTTTCACAGTGGCATAGTTTAGTACTAGGCTATCTGCAGACAGTGTATAGAATAGATTTAGAAACCTGCGCCTCTGTATAGTAGTGACAGAGTGAAGACCCCCCCACATAATAGCATTAGTGTACTGTGCCTCTGTCTAGTAGTAACACAGAGAAGACCCCTACTGTAAACCTATGATCTCCCATCCACTTGTCAAGAATGCACATGAAGAGTGTCAGTGAGGGTCTCTGTCTAACATGAACTGGGATCCTGTTCCACAGTATGGGAAGCCTCTTAGTGATGGATCTGTCCCTACAGTATGTCCTATTCATATGTGTGCTGAGGTTTATATCCATAGCTGTCGTGCTTCTGATGGATTTGGATTGTATGAGGTGGAACATGTCCATCACTACCAGATTGGACATGGCCTACTACATCAGGCACAGATCACCCCTACGTAGGCAGTATGCTATGGAATAGAGCATGAGTTATGTTAGTCTGGCAGCATATGACAGTTGTTGCAGACCCTTGATCCACCTGGTGATGTACTCATGGGATCTCCCTAGCTGTTGCATGTGCCAGGTGAGGTACATACCAAATGGGCATAGTACACAGTCATGGGCCTGATAAGGGAGGAGTATAAGGGTTCAATGACCCCTTTTGATGTGGATGTGAATCCCTTCATGATAAGGTGGGCAAGGTAGGAAGTCCATCCAACCACTTCGGCAACATGGGTGTCAAATGAGAGGTCAGCATTGCACAGTGTCACCAGGTCTCTGATTACTTTGTCTGTACTCAGTGGGTTATTGTCTATGTGATAATATGTAGGTACCTTGTCCGTCCAAAAGGGTATGAGTATACATTACGTGGCATGCAGTGTCAGGCCATGACTCCGCCACCAGTTGTTGGTGTCCGTGAGGCCTGTCAGTAGGATGTATGTGTCAGCAGGTGTATTGCCTATGGTACCTAGTATGCAGTCATCTTTGAACATTGTCAGCCACTACCCTCCCATGTCTGCTTCCACATCTGAGAATGATATGCCGAACATGAGTAGTCCCAGGACAGAGCCCTGTGGGACACCACATGTGACTGGCTCTGAGTCTGACATGGCACCAGTGAGGTTGACTATAGGGTTTCTATCCGTTAGCTGGTTTGCAACCCATCATGTGACATATGGATTTACATGTTAGCTGTTGATCATGTCTATGATGGCAGAGTGCGGTATTGTGTCGAATGCTGTAGGCAAGTCCAGGTAGGCTGTATGGATCGCTACGCCCTCAGCAATGGCTATAGCAACTGATTTCAAAAGGTCAACCAGGTTCATAAGGCAGGATCTGCCCTCTACAAAGCCAAACTGGGTGGGATCAAGTGTCTAAGTCCCCAATGTCTCTGTGTATGGGTACCATAATGATCCTTTCCATAGTGTTGCAGACCAGGCTGGATAAGCATATGGGGTGGTAGTTACCAGGGTCTGTAGAGGTGCCTCCTGTGTAGGGTGGGACTACTGTTGCTGTATGCCAGTGTCCAGGTACATATGCTGTAGTAAGGCTATGGCTGAATAGCATGTAATGTGCATGTGTAGCTCCTCTTGCAGTTCACATAGCATGCAACCTACAATACCGTTGGGTCCCATTGCTGCTGTGTTTGCAGCTCTGCTGAGGGTGGTTCCCAGCTGGACACCTGAGATGACAGGGAGGTTACAGTCAGCTGGGAAAAGTAATTCCACATGTGTGGGTGAGGGAGTGTAGAAACCTGCACTGAACCTGTCTGCCAGACTGTTGTCATTATCTGTGTGTTCAGTGTAGCGTATGTCACTGTGAACTAACTGTGAACACAACTGAGGGTTCCCACCCAGGTGTGTAACATAGCAGAGGAAGGCCTTGTGGTTATCTGTAGTGACCATAGCGATGTCCCTCTCATTGTTGGCCTTGCATGTTTGTACGACAAAACCTATCTGTCTACTACTGCTGATGAGAGATGCCATACCTCTATGGAAGTATGCTCTGCCATGCAGTAGCTACCATCTGTTGTTATACAAGTTGTTCAATGCTGGGGTCCACCAGACAGGATGCCTGCCCTTGGTGGAGAGGGTCATGGTTCCATTTGTGATTGCATGATCCATGCATTCTTGGAGATGTCTGTAGAAGCATATGTGAGGGTGTCTGCATTGTGGGAAGTGGATTACACTGGCCCAGTGGGCATTAAGGATACCAACTCAGTTATAAGACGTGTAAAGTCGGCATGTGAGAGGTTTCCCACTGTAGTCTGTTGTATTGTGGGGGAGGTGGGATATGTATATCCAGGGTGATTAGTCTGTGGTCAGATGTGACTAGTGAGGGGTATATTTCCAGTGTGTAGCACATTGTCCCCATGTTTGTGATGATCAGGTCTAGTATATTATCTCCTGTTGTGGGAGAGGTGACTAGCTGTTCCACTGCTACTGGGAACCTTTGGGCTAGGGTGTTTGGGGTAGAATAATGCACCCAGTGTATGTTAGGGTAGTCGCACTATCCCAATATGATGGTGTGTGGTGGGACATTCATATCCTCCAATGTCTACAGGAAGGCCGACTGTGGTCCCTGAGATCGGGAGGCTGGTCTGTAACATGCTACCAGTTGTATAGCAGGTTTGCCTATGGTTATCTGCACCTGGATGGTCTGTGATGCTTCATGTGTTGCCACTAACCTGGAGGTGTGTGTGTCCTCCATAAATATGGACACCCCCCCTCCCTTTTCGTTTTGTCCCAAGTCCTGGGGCCAAAATGCATGATACGGGGTATAGCCTGGTACCGCTGGTGTGCTCTCAGGAGCCTTGAACCAGGTTCTCACGTACTGCACAGACATTGAGATTGGTAGAATATGTATGTACAGATATATGTAATACACACATACATATATAGATATCTGTAGAGACGTACACATATACAGATAGATCTGACTGACAACAGATATGTTTGTATATGACTATCTCTCACTTTCTGTCCCACCCCCTCACACTCACACTCACCCTGTCTCTCTCTCTCTCTCACTCTCTCCCCCCTCTCTCCCCACATCTATATGTATATATCTACATCTAGATATACATATGATATATACATATATGCAAACAGATATATATCCATATACAGATATGAATATATCAATACATATATATACATATATATATATATATATATATATATATATATATATATATATATATATATATATACATACATACATATATAGACTGTGTGAGGCACATGTGTGCAGATGTCTTGCTACAGGTGCCTGGTGTCACAGGCATGGAGTGAACACCAGTGTGGATACTGGAGTACCATACCCCATTCAAAAACACTGACACCAGTAACCACCACATATGTACATGCCTGCCCACCACTGCATGTGTCAGGGGGGAACAGGGTCAACAAGTGTACAATAGGCTCCACATTGATACACACAGTGGCACACTAGTCCTGTAATACCTGTACATGGAATGTGTCAGCGGACATGGTGTGTCAGCTATGGACATGTAGGTCATTGTACCCCTCCACACCCCACAATGTCCTACACGGTATGTACTTCCCATGACAGCTACAGATATGGTGAAGGACACAGACATATGCAAGCAACTGTGTCAATGCACTCAAACACCACAGAGTGCACACAGACTACCTGCATAGAGGTTACCACTGCTGGATATACATAGTTCAGTCACACCCATGACAGTTGTCTCCCAACCATGGTAACACCTCCAACATCCACAACACAAATTACCTACGTCTGTCGTCCTTGTCACTGCAGTATAGAGCACATGGTGGAGGTACGGGACCCTACCCACAGATATGACATACCCTGTAGTAGACCACACAGAATTAAGAAGCAAGTCTCCCCATCAGTAGATGTCAGACATACCCCTGATGAATGTTATGCTGATAGGTAATATGCCATATGAGTCACCCTGTGTAACTGTTTGTAAGGAGCAGGTATGATCATAACACATGTGTCACAAGGGGCAGGGTAGCATAACAGTATGCTGCTGTAGGCCCAGGGCCAAAAGCACACTACCTACCTAGGATGCAATGCACACCCATTAACACATTGCAAACGGAATATGTGATGTGGAATGAGTGTACTAGTGACTGGGTGCATGTTGTGTACTGGTGTGATTGCTCACCATGACTGTCTGTCATGGTAGTGTGTGTCCTTGGTGTGAGGCCAGAGACAGGTGTGTGGGGTATTGCGATCAACACATACTACATTGCCATATGTTGTGCTGTGTTACCCTGTATGTCACTGTGGTGTAGGTAGGGTTATGGCAAGTAAGAGTAGTGTGCAGTACCAGTGAAATATGTCACGTGCATTGTGTGCAGTGCATGGGCTGATAATGTTCCCCATACAGTACCTTGATTCAAACCCCCAGTGTGAGGTTGTGTATTGTACCTGAAACAGTGCGTTGACTGCTGCAGTATACTAGTCTGTTGTATGGAGTGTGCCAGGTACTGTTGCACAGTTGTCGGATGAGCACTGATATCTGGTCATGTACATGTGTATCCCCCAATAGACAGACAGATGCTATATATGGTGCCTAAGTTATATCATTGCAGTCAAGTATAATGTGTATTATGTGTGCTATAGTCTGCTGACAGATATTGCTGACATATTTCCCTTCTCCTTTTTAGGGACATGGTTCACCAGCGGAACCCAGTCTACTCCACTGCAGAAGAGGAGGAGATACACCAAAGCCTGGTGTGGGATTTCGCTGTACTCTTTTCCCGCACCAGCCAGAACCAGCAGGAGAGGGCTGCACTGTGGCAAGACCTTGTCCGTCGAGTAAATGACATAGGCACACATAACCGGACATATGAGCAGGTACGCCATCACTGCAGTGATTTAATTAGAAATGTCCGTCAGCATGCGTCGGATATCCATAGGCAGCAGCTTGCCACAGAGGTCTTTCAATCCCGGCTATGTTCCGGGCTGTAATGCAGGCACAGTCACGTATGGAATGGTACACCAGACAGGGTCTGAGGGAGCTGAGAGCATGTCGCACAGCCATGAGTGACAGTATGCGTGATGTTGCGGCTGCCATCCGCAACTTCACCGAGGTCATTGACAGACATTGGGGGGACACATTACATCTGTTCCACAACTATATGTCCATGAGCCAGGGCAATGGTGGACGGTTGAGGCATCGACGTGGCCGTATGCCAGCAACAGCAGCAGCTGGCAGCTGTTGCGGACGACAACAGGGCCGCGGCCGCTCACATAGTGCCAGCAGCAGCCCCAGCAATGCTGGGTCTGTGCTGTCATCAGACCACCCCAGGATACCTCATGCACGTGGTGCTGGACAGTCCCAACAGGGACCTGTCTCCAGTCGACGAACACCTGCTTCTGATGACAGTACCCAGTCTGGATTGGCACCTGATACGGTCCGTAGCACCCTTGCCAGGCACAGGTACTGTGTCCGTGGCCACAGACAGTGATCTGTATATCCTGGCAGGTACAGTCTGCGGCTGTCCACAATCACCTGTATATGGCAGCCATGAGGTAGGACTATGTGCATTCATACACACATGCAAAGTGATAACACCTAGGGCTACTGCATACACCACACACTGCATCAACATTGCCCCATCTTGTACTGCTGTCCCTCACCAACACACACACACACAGATGTGTCAGTTGGTTGTATCAGTGGCAGACTCAGGCATACCAGGTACACACCCTGTGCATATGATGAAACTGTGCCACCTCCTGCAATCTGTAAGATCGGTGCAGGAACAGGTTAACATGGTGCTGATGCACAGGGTGACTACATAGACGTATTGTAATAGTATGATGTTGACAACAGTACAGTGTAATTATAGCATTGTGGGTATATACCAGCATGCCTGATGCAGTTACAGTATGAATGTCATTGTATTGTTTTGTACACCCATACTAATTACCACAGTGTTCTGTCTGCACATCTTTGCATACTGGTGGTGAGGCTGTGAAGGGACGTCCACCTACATAGGTACACAGGGGATACAACAATGTACATATTGATACTCAATGATGGCCATGTCAACTGCGAGTTGCATGCTGTCCACACACGACTCTGCAATGCAGATGTTTCAGGATGTTGATATCTGTGCAGTACTACACAGCAGGTTCAGGGCTCACAAGAGCACACTAGCACTACAAGGTCACACCTCATACCATGTATAACAGCACCAAAACACAGAACTAACTATGACAGGAGGGAGAGTGTCCATAGATGTCAAGGATACTGTGGTGCCAGGACAGGTAGCATACATCATACTACATCTGGAACTGCTGAGTAAGGGCTCAGTGTCTGTTATTTGACATGTGTATTATTACAGGTATGAGCACTTGGGTATCAGGCCAGTTATTCAACATTACGAAGGTACGTGGTCTATACACTTGTGGGGGTTGCAGCTGGACCCAGCCCGTCTGACCTGGGAATGTCTGGGTACTGGCTTAGAGTGCCTGCATATATGCACTGTTACATACTGGAAGTCGTACACCTTGTTTGTTGCAGCATAGTCTACATACAGGCCTGCTGACTGTAGCTTTGTTTGTATGCATGTTTGCCTGTTATGTTCCTGAAGCACTGATTCCACCTGCAGTGAAGATATACAGCGCCTCTGTGGATCTTTAGTGACATCTGTGTTGCTTACTGTACCGATGTCCATGTGTCACTTGACAGAACGTCACTGTTTGTCCTGTTTGCATGTAGCTTGTCTGTAACACATTGCATATGATGTACCTCACATTTGTTCAAGACAGCATTCATATATGCCAGCACTAACAATTCAGAAGCACTGCACCCTCACATAGTCACCTTGAGTACCTTGTTCCCCATTGACCCTATGTGTCGTTACTTAGTGTGGGAGTCACAATGCTATGGTAGCATGTGCAAAGGTCACCTGTTGATCTACTCTCATGTCCAGTTGGTGAATCTGTGAGTCATGTGGCAATGTTACAGCTGCCTCATGTACACAGACAACCCTCTCCCCTTCCCATATATGTACAACACATGTGAGAGATGCAACCACATAGCCAAACTGGGGGCTAAGCTCTGTTTACACAGCACTGGCATTCCCTGTCAGGTGGAGTGGGATACTACAGTGAATACAGTACCAGTCTCCCATAGACCTGCCATGACCACAATCCAAACACAGACACACACAGGTACATTATTGGGCTCTCAGAATAGCATCCTGCCTGAGCAGCTGACACTTGCAAAGCAGACACACAAGCAAACATTACGCCAGAGCAGAGCACATGCAACACATAGCTCACAAAGCCTGTCTGCCAAACAGTGTCAGGCCATACGGCTAGACAACACACCTGCTATGGTTGTATGAGGTACCTCTATTGACACATACATGGTGGTCCTGCTCCCAGGCTGAACAAGGTGACGGTCACGCTGAGCTGCCCATCAGGCACTATGATCCACCACAAACCAAAAATACCAAACAGTCACAAATAAAATAGCAGGAAAGGCAAATGCAGCAACTTGAAATAATGTGATATAAAAAACACAGGAAATAGCGTAACCAACTCTTTAATGCCGCTTTCGTCCGTAGACTTCCTCAGAATAAACTCACAAACAACACTCATAGTTTAAATACATGAATAATTAACTACCCTAATCATTTAAAAGATATCAATTAAATTAAATCACTTGATTTTCAAATTTTAAAGACATACATACAGATATAAGAACAAGAGAAAGATGCTTCATAAAATATGTAAACAAATCAAATCCTTGCTTTTGTCTACCTTTAGTTTTTGATTTTTTAAAAAACATTTCATACTTATAGCATCATTAAGGCCTGGCGGATGGTCAGCCTTTAACTTTATCTGCCACTCTGCCTCCCTTTGTAATAATAAATTTTAAAATCACCTTCCCTTAAATCAATATTACACACTTCTAAAACTGAAAATAAAAATTTTTTAAAAACAGTACAAACTAAAGAATGTTTAAAAAGGGCATTATTAATATCCTTAGTTTTGATTGCATATAAATGTTCTCTTATACGTGTTCTTAATTCCCTAGTTGTCATGCCTACATAAAATGCAGGACATGACAAACATTGTGCAATGTAAACCACACCAGTACTTGACAGTTAACATAACCTGGAACTGCATATACTAACTCAGAAGAGCTTATAGAAATATTTGGACCTATTGCTATATATCTACACATGTTGCAATTATTACAACAATACATGCCCTTCTTAACTGATTTAATTGTAACTTTTTCAATCTTGTGCTTTCCTAAAATATTTTTAAACTATTATCATTCCTTTGGACAAACACTGGCTGTTTACCTAAAATGTTGAACATTTCAGCATTTCCTCTAATAATTCGCCAATTTGTTTTAATAATGTTTTTAATACCCTTACTATCAGAATTCATGTCAAGTGTGCATATAATTTTATTATTCTCCAAAGTAGTATTCGTTTTAATATTATCTACAATAATATTATCTTCTCTTAAATTTAATAATGGCCAAAAATCTTTTACGTCTACTTAAAACATTATTAGCTATTTCCTGTAATGTTGTCAAGGGATAACCCCTGCTTACAAATAAAGATTTAATATACTCAAACTCATGTACAACCTCACACTCTTTGGATGTCATCCTACTGGCTCTAATGAACTGGCCTTTGGGAATGTTTGAAATAATATGTGTGGGGTGTCCACTTTTATAATGTAAATAACCATTATTAAATGTGTTTTTTCTATGTATGGTGCTATGCAACCTCATATCTTCTTGATCCCAACTTAAGCATACATCCAAAAAATCAATTTTATTGCCTTTCCCACCAATTACAAATTTTATATATGCTGACAAGGAATTGATATATTTAAGAAATATATCAATATCAATATCCTTCTGATCTATAATAAAAAACAAATCATCTATGAAACGACAAACAAAAACTATTTTAAATTTACTTAATAATAATGGTAGAAACTGTTGTTCCCACATTGCCATAACCACGTTAGCATATGCCGGAGCAGCTGGAGAACCCATTGCTGCTCCTTTACATTGTCTGTAGTAGGTGTTTTCAAATAGAAAAAAATTATTTTCTAATATTAGTTCCAAAAATCTACAAATCAATGATACAGTATTCGTGGAAAAACCTTTATAATACATGGTTAAATATTCCCGTACTGCCTCAATACCTTGAACTAATGGTATACAGGTGTACAGCGACACTACATCTACTGTGAGCATTGTATGTTTATTCGGATTGAACTTAAAAGTGGAAAGAAATACACTTAATTTAGTCAAAAAGTGCCAAGAGTCACGTATATAAGACCTCTCATTCACAATAATTGGTCCCAATAATGCATCTATGACCAAAGCTAAACCTTCTGTGATTGAATGTGATGCAGACACTATAGGTCTAAAAGGTGGATCAAATATGCATTTATGACACTTGGGAATCCCAAAAAATATTCCAATACGCGGATGGTCTATGACACAAAATTCATACAACTCAAGACTAATATCCCCCTCCATCAAAGCTTCATATAAGTACGAATGAATGCTGCGCTGCCGTTTGTGAATTTCTACTAAGGAAATAATAACATATTCCTGTTCATTTTTAAAAGTTTCAATAAACCTTTGGTATATGCTTCACTAGTCATTATAACAATATTATTCCCTTTATCACTTTTCATAAATCTGTATATGCCATTCAAAGATTTAAGCTTTTTAGCTCTATTTTCTGCTATTGTCAAATTATGATGATAATTACGACTGTTACTTAACAATGCATCAATGTCCTGTATACATAGTTCTTCAAAAGTAGATAAAGTATGATGTAATTTAGGACAATACTTAGAAGGTTTACAAAACACTTTACTATTAATAGTGATATCATGTAATAAAAAATGTAAATTCAACTTTCGCACATATTTTTTAACATCTAGTACAGTCTTCACATAATTGGCTTTGAAATGGGGGACAAAATTCAACCCTAATTTAAGTACAGCTAATTCATCAGAGGAAAAAACATAATCTGTTAAATTAATAACACTAAACTGACTAGAAACTGGATTTACATTTCGTCCCCCGATGAAAGGGAATTCAGAAAAGTCCGACTTCTTGTTAGTACAGTATTTGTTGAATTTAAATGTTTTTTATTGTGTACAACATTGGGTGCCTTAACCTGGTTAAATGTTTCTTCTTCATTAGGCCCCACTATTAATTTATGAATGTCGGATCCATTGCCACTGATTTTATTAACTAGTTCAGAACTAGTGGCATTTTCATCATCCACAATAATATTGTCAACATCTACACTATCTTTGTTGGTCTGACTTGACCTTGTGTTACTACTTTGGACCATATTTGTAGCTGAAACCAATGGTGGAAAATGCTTATCGTATGAACCAAACCAATTATTTTCAGTGGCTTTTTTTGAAACAGTAGTACAATTTGCGTTTTTTACACTGGTATATTGTTCACCACCCTTGTACATTCTATTATATTTCTTTCCTGAAACTGAATTTACAAAAACAGTATTTGTTTCGTAAGCTTGTAAGTCCCGTAACAATTTACTTTGTTTTCTCTTTATATTTTCCTTGGTAGGTTGTTCCAAATCTTGTATCAGTTTTGAAAACAAATCACTAACACTATCAGCATCAAATTGTTTCTTGAAAAACAACTCTAAGCTGATAATTTCCTCTTTAATTGCTTCCAACTTCTTGTTGTTATTATCGACCAATAGTTTTAGAAAACTCAGTCCAGCATTGTTGAAAAATACAGTTAAGGTCTTAAAAAACGGATCGCTTACTTGTACCCCATTCGGGCATTTAAAAAAGCGTAAGCCCTTTGGGATGATGTTTAGCTCAATACACCGAGCAAAATAACAGTTCTCATAATAAATGGAATTGTACCTTTGTAATAATTTAGTTAAATGCTCTCGTTTGTCCGTAAAACACAAATGCCATGGTGTATTCTTAGACGGTAATATTTCTTGTCTGCCAAACGCCATGAATGGATTATCAGCACGATCGAAGAAACGCTGTGCAGTTGCTCGACCAATGATGCCATGTTGATTCGTCTCTCCACTACTGACGTCGTTAATGATGCGTTGTTGCCTCTGTTCACCAGGAACAAAATTAGTTGTTACTCCATTCTTCTCAGCGCCAAACACATTATCAAGGCAAATCACTGTGTCAAGTTCTCTGAATGAACCATCCGGACTGGATGATTTTACGGCTTGACTTTTCTTACTAGCATTAGCTACTAGGAACTGTAACGATCCTTTAATATCAGTTAAAGCACTTATAAGCAAAGTACCCAAATTAACTTGCTCTGTAGATGGTGTCGGGTGTATACTCATGTTCATTAACGGATCCTCTGCTGCTTCTGCCATGGTGTACGTCAAACCACAAACCAAAAATACCAAACAGTCACAAATAAAATAGCAGGAAAGGCAAATGCAGCAACTTGAAATAATGTGATATAAAAAACACAGGAAATAGCGTAACCAACTCTTTAATGCCGCTTGTCAGAGACTTCCTCAGAATAAACTCACAAACAACACTCATAGTTTAAATACATGAATAATTAACTACCCTAATCATTTAAAAGATATCAATTAAATTAAATCACTTGATTTTCAAATTTTAAAGACATACATACAGATATAAGAACAAGAGAAAGATGCTTCATAAAATATGTAAACAAATCAAATCCTTGCTTTTGTCTACCTTTAGTTTTTGATTTTTTAAAAAACATTTCATACTTATAGCATCATTAAGGCCTGGCGGATGGTCAGCCTTTAACTTTATCTGCCACTCTGCCTCCCTTTGTAATAATAAATTTTTAAAATCACCTTCCCTTAAATCAATATTACACACTTCTAAAACTGAAAATAAAAAACTAAAGGTAGACAAAAGCAAGGATTTGATTTGTTTACATATTTTATGAAGCATCTTTCTCTTGTTCTTATATCTGTATGTATGTCTTTAAAATTTGAAAATCAAGTGATTTAATTTAATTGATATCTTTTAAATGATTAGGGTAGTTAATTATTCATGTATTTAAACTATGAGTGTTGTTTGTGAGTTTATTCTGAGGAAGTCTACGGACGAAAGCGGCATTAAAGAGTTGGTTACGCTATTTCCTGTGTTTTTATATCACATTATTTCAAGTTGCTGCATTTGCCTTTCCTGCTATTTTATTTGTGACTGTTTGGTATTTTTGGTTTGTGGTTTGACGTACACCATGGCAGAAGCAGCAGAGGATCCGTTAATGAACATGAGTATACACCCGACACCATCTACAGAGCAAGTTAATTTGGGTACTTTGCTTATAAGTGCTTTAACTGATATTAAAGGATCGTTACAGTTCCTAGTAGCTAATGCTAGTAAGAAAAGTCAAGCCGTAAAATCATCCAGTCCGGATGGTTCATTCAGAGAACTTGACACAGTGATTTGCCTTGATAATGTGTTTGGCGCTGAGAAGAATGGAGTAACAACTAATTTTGTTCCTGGTGAACAGAGGCAACAACGCATCATTAATGACGTCAGTAGTGGAGAGACGAATCAACATGGCATCATTGGTCGAGCAACTGCACAGCGTTTCTTCGATCGTGCTGATAATCCATTCATGGCGTTTGGCAGACAAGAAATATTACCGTCTAAGAATACACCATGGCATTTGTGTTTTACGGACAAACGAGAGCATTTAACTAAATTATTACAAAGGTACAATTCCATTTATTATGAGAACTGTTATTTTGCTCGGTGTATTGAGCTAAACATCATCCCAAAGGGCTTACGCTTTTTTAAATGCCCGAATGGGGTACAAGTAAGCGATCCGTTTTTTAAGACCTTAACTGTATTTTTCAACAATGCTGGACTGAGTTTTCTAAAACTATTGGTCGATAATAACAACAAGAAGTTGGAAGCAATTAAAGAGGAAATTATCAGCTTAGAGTTGTTTTTCAAGAAACAATTTGATGCTGATAGTGTTAGTGATTTGTTTTCAAAACTGATACAAGATTTGGAACAACCTACCAAGGAAAATATAAAGAGAAAACAAAGTAAATTGTTACGGGACTTACAAGCTTACGAAACAAATACTGTTTTTGTAAATTCAGTTTCAGGAAAGAAATATAATAGAATGTACAAGGGTGGTGAACAATATACCAGTGTAAAAAACGCAAATTGTACTACTGTTTCAAAAAAAGCCACTGAAAATAATTGGTTTGGTTCATACGATAAGCATTTTCCACCATTGGTTTCAGCTACAAATATGGTCCAAAGTAGTAACACAAGGTCAAGTCAGACCAACAAAGATAGTGTAGATGTTGACAATATTATTGTGGATGATGAAAATGCCAAAAGTTCTGAACTAGTTAATAAAATCAGTGGCAATGGATCCGACATTCATAAATTAATAGTGGGGCCTAATGAAGAAGAAACATTTAACCAGGTTAAGGCACCCAATGTTGTACACAATAAAAAACATTTAAATTCAACAAATACTGTACTAACAAGAAGTCGGACTTTTCTGAATTCCCTTTCATCGGGGGACGAAATGTAAATCCAGTTTCTAGTTAGTTTAGTGTTATTAATTTAACAGATTATGTTTTTTCCTCTGATGAATTAGCTGTACTTAAATTAGGGTTGAATTTTGTCCCCCATTTCAAAGCCAATTATGTGAAGACTGTACTAGATGTTAAAAAATATGTGCGAAAGTTGAATTTACATTTTTTATTACATGATATCACTATTAATAGTAAAGTGTTTTGTAAACCTTCTAAGTATTGTCCTAAATTACATCATACTTTATCTACTTTTGAAGAACTATGTATACAGGACATTGATGCATTGTTAAGTAACAGTCGTAATTATCATCATAATTTGACAATAGCAGAAAATAGAGCGCTAAAAAAGCTTAAATCTTTGAATGGCATATACAGATTTATGAAAAGTGATAAAGGGAATAATATTGTTATAATGACTAGTGAAGCATATACCAAAGGTTTATTGAAACTTTTAAAAAATGAACAGGAATATGTTATTATTTCCTTAGTAGAAATTCACAAACGGCAGCGCAGCATTCATTCGTACTTATATGAAGCTTTGATGGAGGGGGATATTAGTCTTGAGTTGTATGAATTTTGTGTCATAGACCATCCGCGTATTGGAATATTTTTTGGGATTCCCAAGTGTCATAAATGCATATTTGATCCACCTTTTAGACCTATAGTGTCTGCATCACATTCAATCACAGAAGGTTTAGCTTTGGTCATAGATGCATTATTGGGACCAATTATTGTGAATGAGAGGTCTTATATACGTGACTCTTGGCACTTTTTGACTAAATTAAGTGTATTTCTTTCCACTTTTAAGTTCAATCCGAATAAACATACAATGCTCACAGTAGATGTAGTGTCGCTGTACACCTGTATACCATTAGTTCAAGGTATTGAGGCAGTACGGGAATATTTAACCATGTATTATAAAGGTTTTTCCACGAATACTGTATCATTGATTTGTAGATTTTTGGAACTAATATTAGAAAATAATTTTTTTCTATTTGAAAACACCTACTACAGACAATGTAAAGGAGCAGCAATGGGTTCTCCAGCTGCTCCGGCATATGCTAACGTGGTTATGGCAATGTGGGAACAACAGTTTCTACCATTATTATTAAGTAAATTTAAAATAGTTTTTGTTTGTCGTTTCATAGATGATTTGTTTTTTATTATAGATCAGAAGGATATTGATATTGATATATTTCTTAAATATATCAATTCCTTGTCAGCATATATAAAATTTGTAATTGGTGGGAAAGGCAATAAAATTGATTTTTTGGATGTATGCTTAAGTTGGGATCAAGAAGATATGAGGTTGCATAGCACCATACATAGAAAAAACACATTTAATAATGGTTATTTACATTATAAAAGTGGACACCCCACACATATTATTTCAAACATTCCCAAAGGCCAGTTCATTAGAGCCAGTAGGATGACATCCAAAGAGTGTGAGGTTGTACATGAGTTTGAGTATATTAAATCTTTATTTGTAAGCAGGGGTTATCCCTTGACAACATTACAGGAAATAGCTAATAATGTTTTAAGTAGACGTAAAAAAGATTTTTGGCCATTATTAAATTTAAGAGAAGATAATATTATTGTAGATAATATTAAAACGAATACTACTTTGGAGAATAATAAAATTATATGCACACTTGACATGAATTCTGATAGTAAGGGTATTAAAAACATTATTAAAACAAATTGGCGAATTATTAGAGGAAATGCTGAAATGTTCAACATTTTAGGTAAACAGCCAGTGTTTGTCCAAAGGAATGATAATAGTTTAAAAAATATTTTAGGAAAGCACAAGATTGAAAAAGTTACAATTAAATCAGTTAAGAAGGGCATGTATTGTTGTAATAATTGCAACATGTGTAGATATATAGCAATAGGTCCAAATATTTCTATAAGCTCTTCTGAGTTAGTATATGCAGTTCCAGGTTATGTTAACTGTCGAAGTACTGGTGTGGTTTACATTGCACAATGTTTGTCATGTCCTGCATTTTATGTAGGCATGACAACTAGGGAATTAAGAACACGTATAAGAGAACATTTATATGCAATCAAAACTAAGGATATTAATAATGCCCTTTTTAAACATTCTTTAGTTTGTACTGTTTTTAAAAAAATTTTATTTTCAGTTTTAGAAGTGTGTAATATTGATTTAAGGGAAGGTGATTTTAAAAATTTATTATTACAAAGGGAGGCAGAGTGGCAGATAAAGTTAAAGGCTGACCATCCGCCAGGCCTTAATGATGCTATAAGTATGAAATGTTTTTTAAAAAATCAAAAACTAAAGGTAGACAAAAGCAAGGATTTGATTTGTTTACATATTTTATGAAGCATCTTTCTCTTGTTCTTATATCTGTATGTATGTCTTTAAAATTTGAAAATCAAGTGATTTAATTTAATTGATATCTTTTAAATGATTAGGGTAGTTAATTATTCATGTATTTAAACTATGAGTGTTGTTTGTGAGTTTATTCTGAGGAAGTCTACGGACGAAAGCGGCATTAAAGAGTTGGTTACGCTATTTCCTGTGTTTTTTATATCACATTATTTCAAGTTGCTGCATTTGCCTTTCCTGCTATTTTAACTATGATCCACCACATAACACAAGCAAAGCAGTCACTCCAAGGCATGTAGCAGTATGACTCAGTCATTGTCGGTGCCAGTGTGTATGACCTCTGACGCACCTCCCTGGACTACATGTTAGGGGACATGGAGGGGCTCTCTGAGGTTGTGGCACAGGCTGGTATGACCCTGGCTTTGGGTAGCATCTCACCCTCACCATGAATGCTGCCACAATATGTAGACAGGTTCATCGGTTTCTGCACTTAACGTATCTTTCAGTGACATCCAAAGGGGATCCAATGCCTGTCAGTGTGGGATTACATGCTGGACATGCCACATTGCTTTGCTTGGGACAGCTTGCACCTGTCACCCATGGGCCGTTGTATATTGGCAGAGGCTGTTGCTACACACATACTGCCTTTGTATGCAAGGCTGACATTACATAGCCACCTACACAGGTAGCACACGGGATGGGACACTAATAGCAATGCTACTCAACAGCAGCAGTGTAAACCTCAAGATGCATGCAGTGGAAACTGTCCTTAGCATGGGGTACAGCAATATCCGTGCAGTAACAGAATCCTGATACAAGGCTCCCAGGTGCACACCATCAGTGCCAGGTCATTTCTGATACCATGCTTGTCATCCCCTACACATGCACCAAAACAGAACAGGGGGGATGTATCCAAAGGCACCTCAGATACACACACCCCCAGGTTGGTGGCATTGCACAAAGCATCAGAGCCTCTCCATGTGCAACACACAGTGGGTTAGACTGCCTTCAGGTTCATAGCCTGGCACACACCACACTCCCATACCCAGGAAACCCACTTGGCCTTCCTGACAACACTGGGAATATGACGGTCTCTACACACACCATTATATGGTTGTACTGCAACTACCCAAACATACAGTGTGAGCATTATTCTAGCTGCAAGACCGTATCTGAAGGTGTCTTATCATTCATTCCCTGCATTGCTATGGAACAACTTGTTACCACTCCCATAAGTGGTGACAACATGCTGCACCTGTTCATCACCAACATGTGGACTATATGCTCCAGACCAATCATGTATCCCTCGCTGGTGGGATGACACCATCTACAACCCACACTGTATAGTCACATACCACATGCAGCCCCTGCACAGAACACCCCAGTCATACAGTTGTCTGTTGCATATTCCATGTATTCACATGAGGCAGGCTTCGGACATGGGAACTCTTGCAGTTTACAGGTACATATGTGTAGGTGGCACACACATACATCATGTGTGCATTGACATTACTGATATAATGTATGTCGTGCAATATTGGGAACAACACCCCACAGACATGGACAAACTGTGTGACAAAATTACACATGGCATTTGTAGGATACCTAACTATGTTAGATCACTTGTGAGAGTCGCATTAGCAGAGCATGCTATTTGCATTACTGGGGGGATTGCTTTCTCCTGCTGTACTTATAGGGTGCTGACATCATCAGTGCTTAGACAGTGGAATATGCAGCATGTGTTGTGTAGTACTAGTTGCCAAAAGGGACATTTCTCATACACATGGAATTGCACACACTACTCCCCCATACACAGTCACACACACACTTGCAGGATTCAAACCCCTACCTAACTATGTTATGACACTTGTTAGAGACGCAGTAGCGGAGCGCGCTATTCACATTACTGGGTATAATTTCTGCTCCTGACATATGTATAGTGTGCTGACATCATTATGGATGAAGAGGTATGTACATCTGTTACTATCCATCAGTAAAGGGGAGAGCATATCTATGCATTAACTTTGCACAGGCACAGTGGCCTACTGTACTGTGGTGGCAGATGCCAAACACACTGTGGATAGCCTTCTGTATTCCCTAGGGACAACGGTCAGGTATTGCACTCTACGGCCATATGTTTACCTGTCAGATGCACGTATCTGTTGCTCATATACTGTTTGTGGGTCTTTATTGCCATAGCCTTCCCTGTCTCTATAAACAATGTGTGTACTGTGGGAGATGTTTGCATATGAGTGGGATCCAGTACTTTACTTATGTCTCTGTTGTAACTTCACTGTGTGCACTGGGCAGATGTCTGTATTGTGGGAGGTTCCTGTGTTAACACATAGAAATGACAAATATGTGTGTGCAACTGCTGAACTGTGGCATGGCCTAAGTGTGTGAGCATGCCCAGTTCACAGGTTGTATGGCTTCTTGACTGCCACATCTCATTTATCTAAGTGTGCGAGCATGCCCAGTGTGTCCTTTCCTTATGTTTGGATCTGTGGACCACCGCATTTCTGTTTGTGTGTGGACGCCATCTATATATCACACGTACAGTTGAGTGTTGGACATCAGGTTGTGTTCTTACTGCCCGACTGCTGTGTGTCTGAACCTAACAGGCATTATGCTGTGCCTGCAGGGTCACCATGGGATAGTTTGCATGCAGTTGTCATCATCCTTTCCTGCTGACCAAACAGTTGTATTGTTGTCTAGTGTACTGGTGCAAAACTTTCACTGTGGTGGACAGTATAATCGGTTTCAGTCCTATCACTGCTTGTAATGTTTATAGTGAGCACACCAGACTGGTTGAGGGCCAATTGTGCAGATATGACCATGTTGCATTTTGTTCAGATATGGACAGCTAAGTACATGATTGTCCGACATTGTTAATGTATTCCACAACTTGTTTGGACAGTGACAAACAATGGCCATGTGCCCTAGTCCATTTGTAATGCTAGTCAGAGAGTGTTTGTCCTTCAACACACATTTACTGGTGTTTGCCATGACATATGTCATGGTTAGTGTGCTGTGCCTCTGTCTACCCATGACATACAGGTGATATCCAGGGTACACCTGCCATCTCCCATCCAGTCATCATGATTCCTCTGGATGACAGTCACTGAGGGGCTCCCTGGATATCCTGTACTGGGAGTTTAGTCGTGAGTGGAGTGAGCTTCTGGGTTATGGACCAATCAGTACAGCATGTCCTGTTTATGTCTGTGCTGGGGTTCAGGCCTGTCAGCTGCATAGGTCACCAGCATTCAGTGTTTACATGGTGCCAAATGACCATTGATACCAGGTTGGTCATGGCTCTAAACATCAGGCACACTTCACCTACAGCCAGGCAGTATGGCACTGTGTGTAGCTGCAGTTACTTTACTCAGGCGACACATGGCATCTGTTACAGCTCTGCGATCCTCCTGGTGGGGTATTTGTGTGGTCATTCCATTTGCTACAGGTGTCTGCTACGGTACATCCCTGAAGGGCCATTGTACACAATTGTGAGGCTGCTGATGGATGACTGGAGAGGCACATTGACCTACCCTAACCAAGCTGTGCTTACCTTCATGATTAGGTGGGTATATGGTATGTTTCTGTAACCACTACAGACACATGGTTGTCACATGCAGGATATGCATCACCTTGTGTCCCCAGGTCTCTTATTGCTCCTGATGTACTTACTGGGTTAACACCTATGTGGTAATTTCTAGCCATGTACTGTGTTTCCACAGGGGTTGACTATACCCTGTTCTGCATTTAGCTTGTTGACATGGCTGTGGCACCACTTGTGTGTTTCTATGTGTGGCTTTTGTAGGTTGCTTGTGTCAGCTGGAGGGTTCGATATGGTGGCTAGTTTGTCGTCCTCTGCAAACCTGTTCAGACAGAGTCCTTCCATGTTGGCCCGTACCTATGTGACATATATAGCATACAAGAGGTTTCCCAGGACCATGCCTTGTGGGATGCCAGTTGTACCTGGTTTGCAGTCTGCCATGGCTAAAGCATGTCTGCCAGGTCAGTTCTGTCCTTGAGCTGGTTTGCAACCCTTCTACTTGCATAGGGGTTTATAGTTAGACTGGTGAGCTTATCTGTACCGCCAACTAGGGTATTGTATGGAAGGGTTTAGCAAGGTCCAGTTAGGCTGTGTGATCGACATTCCCCACTTCACTGGGCTTGGGGCATGTTTCACATGAGTCAGACATGAGTACAGGTCAGGATCTGCCCTATGACAGCCACACTGGGTAGGGTCCAATGTCTGTAGGTACCCAATCTCGTTATTCATGGGATCCATGATCATCCTCTACATTACTTTGCCAACCTAGATATTTGGGGTTGAGGGGTGATAGTTTGCAGTATCCATTCAGGCATCCCCTTTGTGGTGTGTGACCACTGTTGCTGTACACCACTCTTTGGGTACATATCCTGTGGTAGGACTGATAGTGCACAGTAATGCTATTTGCTGTTCCATTCTTCTTACAGTACTTGTTGGACACAACCCAGGACACCATCTGGTACCATTGATGCTGTGTGCTGTGCTTTGTGGATGCTGGCTGTTACCTCAGCATCTGCAATGTCGGGGGGCCAGAACTCTCCTGGGATAGATGTTTGGCAGTTAGGTGCTGGTGGGGAGTTTGCAAAGAATCTGTTAGGTAGGATGTTGGCAATGTGTGTGGGTTTGGTGTATTGTTTGTGATATTAGAGTGCTGCAGAGCATATCTGTGGATTACCACCATGGGTCCTACCATCAGGTAGGACAGCTGTGTAATAATCCTTTGTGTCCTGCACAATTTGTATCATCATAGGTTCATAGGTTCATACTAGGCTATCTGCCCTGGCCTTGTTTGAGCAAGGACAGACTGTGTGTGGGTCTCAACACCCCTTGCGATGTGCATATCATGCCCACGTAGGGTTTACTTTCCTAGATGTGACACAGGGATGGCCCCCAGTGTACACCTGTTATCTCCCATGCACTTCAACGGATTTTTCTTGTTGAGTTTGTGTGTGGAGCTCAGCCTATCATGGACTGGGATTCTGTTCCAGAGTGTCCTGAGCCTCTGGGTTATGGATCTGTCCCTCCAGCACATCCTATTAATCTATGTGTAGAGGTTCTGCTGGATTTGGGGTTTCTGCAGTGGAGCATGTCCATTCATTCTGGATTGGCCATGGCCTTGTACATCAGGCATACATCACTTCTTACTGTGCAGTATGCTTCTGAATTGGGCTGTGGATTCTTTAGCCAGGCTGTAGATGTCCAATGTTTGGACCCTTTATCCTGTTGGTGGGGTACATTTGGGGTCTTTCTGACTGCTGCATGTGTAAGGTAAGGTACATGTGGATTGGGGCATAGTTGTCACGTATGGGCCTGATAAGGGAAGGGTATGGGGGCACAGTGACCTCTGTAGCTCTACATGTGCATCCTTTCATATTAAGGTTGGCAATATAGCAGGTCTTCCTGGCCACCTTGGCAATGTGTGTGTCACATGACAGGTTACCGTCCACTTGTGTCCCTAGGTCCATGACTACTTCTTCCATACATAATGGATTGCCACCTATGTCATACTTTGTGTGTGCCTTGTCTGGTATTTGTTGGGACATTCATACTCTGACGTATCTTCAGAAAGGCTGGCTGGGGTACCTGGGTTTGTGTGTGGGGTCCGTAGCAGGCTTCACACAGGTACACAGTTTAAGACAGTGTTACTCGCCCGTGGATAGTCCATGCTGCTTCTTGCTGTGGTACCAACCTGGGGGTGTGATTATTCTTGATAATTACTAGTAGCCACACTCCTATTGTCGTGTGTTCCATGTTTTGGAGCTGTAGAGCATGGTATGAGGCATAACCTGGTAGTATTAGGGTTATCTTCTGGGCCTTGCACAGGTTTCTGTTACAGAACACATATTACCATTCTCCATGCTGTGGTGGGTTTGGTCTGCATGCACCTTGCAGGTTAGACTTCTGGCATTGGGTAGAATTACGTCCAGGTTATTATCCCTTGTGCTACCTATGTTGGTGGGTTTGTGTTTCCAGACTTACCTATTCCAGGCACAGTGGGGGTGACAGCAGCCTTTGCCAGTATCTACACAGCCAGATGTGCTGGGTGCGTGCCATCCCTAGCAGGTGGGGCATCATGTCTTGCTCGGCATGTCAGCCCAGGCTGTCAGCCATGTGTTCCCCCTTGCTAACAGCAATACCTCCGCCAATTATTGTACTTGATCTTGTTGTCTTCATAGTGTGGCATCATGCTTGGTGAGGGTGAGATGTTAGGTTGGGTCTTCATGTTTGCATATACTAGATGGTGTTACATTGCTTAACACATGGCAATCATGCCTCAGGTGGTGCTGCAGGGCTGCCTCTGTCGGATGCACATACTACACTCCATGTACATGTTTGAGAGCAGGTTATGTCATTTTAGGCATCCCTGTTACTATATGAGTGTGTCAGAGAGGGGTATCATTCCCAGGGTTCCTACTGAGCCAGTGTATGTGCTATGCGTTGCCTCTTTGCCAAGGCCAGAGCATACTGGGCACGCCTCCTTCTGCCTACTGGGGCAGGCTCAGGTTGTTCCTCCTCCAAGTCACACTCTGCCTGTGATGGCCTTGGCAATGGTGGGGGGCTGTTTGGCCCAGCCCTATGCTGGTCCTGCTGCAGCTGTTTTCACAGGATCATATTATGTAGCATAGCACATACCATGACAATTTGGGTACATGTAGTTGGTGAGTACTGCAAGGCTCCACCAGATGTGTCCAGACACCGGAACCGTGACTTGAGCAGCCCAAACACACGCTCTATTACATTAGTGTTTGTGCGTGTGCCTCATTATGGCATTCCTGTTCAGGTGTGTGTGCATTTCTGATGGGTGTCATCAGCCACGGCTCCAGTGCATAACCTGCATCCCCCACTAGGTGTCCATGTGGGATGTCCCCATTGGCAAATGTCTGGTACAGCTGCGTCAAATGCTAGATATGGGAATCATGGTAGCTCCCAGGGCAGCCAGCGCACACATTCATTATTATGCCCTGGGCATCACACACGACCTGGCAGTTGATGGAGGGGAAGCCCTTGCAGTTAATGTAGGCCCTACCCCGCTCACCGGCTGGTGCTTTGATGCATATGTGCGTGCAGTCTATTGCACCCACTACCTCAGGGTATTCCACTATTTGCTGGAAGAGACGCATATTGCTGGCCAATACCTCACGGGCATTGGGGAAATATACATGATCACCGACATGTGCTGACATGGCATTCAGGAACTGGTGCAGTACCCTGGAGGCTGATGCCTGTGATATCCCCATCATATCACCAGTTGGTCTCTGGAAGGTACCTGTAGCTAGTATTCTTAGGCCAACACATACCTTGGTTTCCACTGGGATGGGTTCCCCTCTGTTGGTTCTGTGTGTGAGGCGTGGCCTGCACAGCTCGACAATTTGCTGCAGGAGGTCTCTGTCCACTCTATAGCGCTCCACTATCTCCAGTTCATGTAACCCCTGGTAGGTGACCCTGGGCCTGTACACTCTTCTCCATCTCCTCACTGTGGGTTGTCTGGCAGCATTTCCATTGTCACCACCCTCAGCAAGTCTCCTATGTCTCCTTATGACAGCTATGGCAGCCCCTAGTATGTTTGGTCTGAGTGCAGCTTTTTCAGTTTTCACTTCTACTAGCTTACTCCTGTCTTGCAGTATCTCTTGAGAGAAACATACTGCAATGCTGTTTGCAGTGTTTTCAGTGCTGGGCTGGGCTTGTATTCTGCCTGTGTAATTGCCTGCTTCTAATTGTTTTCACCTGCTACCTCTACAGGTATTCCCTGCTAGTTTCCTACTATTTCTCCTGCTTCCTTTTCCTCTCTGTTTCCTCAGGGGGGAGCAGCGCACATACCAGCGAAAATGCGCTCACAGTGCCTACCACGTGCGCACACATGCTTACACAGACTAGAATCTGCTTATTCGGGTTAAAACGCGCGCACACCAGCGCAAACAAGTTTACAGATCTTTAAACAGGCTCCTACATGCTTACTCTGCCTTACACGCGCGCACTCTGTATTAGTCGCGCCTCCCAGCGCGCACACGCGCATGCACGTACAGCAAGAAACTGTGGTGTTGGCCACAGTGTACACCTTCCATTTCTTGACTTTCCCATGCTTATCTGTTGACACTCCTCTTTTTCTGCTGTGTGATTGCTATGTTTCACATACCACTTTGCTCCAATGACCTTGCTTTCTTCCTGACATTCCCCGCTGTCATGTCACCTATCTCCTACTCTGTTACTCCCCCTTATCTAACTCTTACACTACACGGACTGTGCTCATTTGCTATGTGACAGTGTGATTCACTATCCTACCATTCATTTACATAGGATTGCCTACTAATGCTTAGTTACATGTCTTACACTCAGCTTCCCCCCTTAGCAACCACTAGACGGTGGCCATGTTGTTTTTGGTCTGCTAGTCCCTGCATCGGAAATCCATGCATTACATAAAACCCACATTTGTGGATTTCTAACCTTCATTTTTCAGTTTTATATAGCGCAGCCCGTTTGTGCGGGGCTGCGCTGCGTTTAAACATCGCCGATCTCCGGAAAAAAAATATATTTTTTTCATGTTTGCATCGGTTTACCATGCCAATGGCCACATATTTGGCCATTGGCATGCTGTCTGTAACATTTGCATGCTTTATTTGGAGCTGTCATGGCTCCGTTGTGTTATTTGCAGTAACGTACTCAGTTGCCAACTGAGTACATTTCTGCAACTAACACGACTCTTACATGGGCTGGTTTCAGCTTCGTGGATCACTAATCTACCTCATTTGCATGCCTTTCGGCTGCAAGTGAGGTGATTAGCATATCCACGTCCTGCCTGTGTAAGAGTCGTTTTAGCTTTCTCTTACACAGGATTTCGGGCTGTTCCTGGATCGCGATGGCTGCATGGAGTCTTACACAGCTCTTAGACTCCGTGCAAGCCATCGTGAATCCTGCCCTATATCCTTTTTGACATAATTTCTTAGTTGTTTAAAGTATAGATGATCTACAGAGCTTTTAGAGGTTCTCCATCTTGCCCATATTTTGTTTTGTAGAAACATTTTTTCTTTGGTTTGTTTTGTGAGCCAGGGGGCTATTTTTGTCCTGATTCTGGAGGAGCGGAAAGGAGCATGGTTATTTAGAATTTGAAGGAAAGTAGAATTAAAGTAAGAGATTTCTTCCTCTAGATTAAGTAGTTTTAGAGATGACCAGTTACATGCTTTTAGTTCATTAATAAAGTTCTCAGCTTGGAAGTTTTTTTTAGAATGATAGGTGACAAAATTGTTCTTTTTTGGGCTATATTTCTTGTTTTGTGGCGTTTTCTCCCACAACTTCTTCAAGTTGTGACTGGTTTGGGACTCGGCAGAGAGTTTCCTCTTCTGCCTGCCCCTGCTCACTGATCTCATCCTCCCCCCTCCTCTCTGAACTACATTTATAGGTAAAAGGCAGCAAATGGTGTTAGTAGTCACATCTGAATTGTATACTACTATTCCCAACTTTCCTCCTAACTACAGGTTCATTATGCTTTGCAGCTGAACAACCCTGGATATTCTCACAAGGTTTAGTTACACTATTAGCTGAACCAAAAGGTGCTGCTATATCAGCTACACTTTTATTACCACAAGAACCAGCTGTGTCAGCTTTGTCTACAACAGATACATCTGTATTAACTACATCATTAGTAACAATATGACTTCCACTAGAATCGACTTTAGTATTTCGAGTAATATTTGCTCTATTATGTTGATCAATATCATTATGTGTAGGTCCATTAGTCCTTGGCCAAGTAAAAACGTGGCCTAGATGAAAATAGTTAATGTCCCTTCTCAACTTATGTAATTTCTGTTCAAAAAGGTGTTTCTCAAACAATAATACATTGTCCACTAAAGTCTCAAGTGTCCTGTCAACCATCTCCTTTGGAAATTTCACATACAAATCCCTTTGCTGGTCTCTAACAGACACTCGCAAGGCGTCCTCTTTAGGAACAAAACCGTCAATTAAGAGAGTCATATAGTTGAAGCTTACCTCTAAATTCAATTGCTGCCATTTATACAAGAGATCGGGATACAAATTGCCTGTAGTCGGCATTTTCAGGACTCTGAGCCCTCTCGGAACAATCCTTCTTTGCAAACAAACTCCAAAGTGCTGTCTTTGCACTTGAAGTCTTTTAAGTTTAAGAAAATCACCCTCCAACTTCTCTACTGCTCTACGGAAGTCTTCTTGGTCAGAAACTTGTGTTGATACATCATTGTCATCATCAGCTGCTTCATAGAGCAGCAGGGGATTCATATCACCAAAGACGCAGGTAGAATAATGATCTGCACTTGTGAAAGTAGCTTGTGATGCATTAGGGACATAAGGTAATTCGACGGGGTCACAACCTCTACCAGCCATGCCTTCCTGGGAGCAGAAGCAGCAAATAACGATAATAAAAATAATAAAACAAATACACTCCCAGTCAGTGAACGTTCCGTTTACCTTCGTCAATAGTATTAATATAGTAGAAGCAGCACACAGGTTATGGATCGAAACAAGGCTGGGATATATTTAAATGGTTATATGCATATGTGTTTATTGATTTTATGTTTATGTTTAGATGTATGAAATTTTTGACAGCATGTGTGGCAAGCTACTGATTCATTGAGAGTTATATATTATGTACCAGCATTGATTTAGTGAGATACTGGCTCTTTAAAAGTTTTAATAGTGGTGTCTTAAGTTTGGCACCTTTTTTAAGTGGTGACATATATAATGGTATGCTTTAGGTTAGTTCTTAAACGTCTGATGAAGCCCACAGGGATGAAAGCGCTTGCCAATTTTATGAAAAAAAAGTTTGTTGCTGACAACTGAGTCAACATGATATATTTTCTATATTGAGATACTGGATATAAACAGCCTTGTTTCGTTCCATAACCTGTGTGCTGCTTCTACTATAACTTCATTAATTAGCTGAGAAGTTAATAAGTAAGGATATATATATATATATATATATATATATATATATATATATATATTAATTCAAATGCTAAAAAGATCAGACAGACAACTTATTCAGTAAAAAAAAACTGCAGTTTTGACTGTGCAATACCTTAAACCCCTTGTAAGGGAGGCCCATGGGATATATGTAAATGACCCCTTAAGGACAAACCAGTGTTCCAGATACATGGCTTCTGAATGCCCATAACTTTTTATTTAAGTCTTTATGGGTACATTCAGCCCTAAAAAAGCCAAACCCAACTAGCTGAAGACATGTCAAGTTTCACTCTTTTTCTGACCTCATCAGTACAACATGAATAGATTGTTTGGCTATGCTATAAAAGCACAGAGTTGAAAATAAGTCCATAAACATTAGAGTGCATGCAAATTATCCAAGTAATCTTCAAACCAAAGGCTAGAAAGGTCACACAAACTATTTAGTAAAAAACTAGAAGAAAGACCCAGGCAAGTTAAAATGTTTTCTGTATAACACATTAAACCTCCAGCAGTGGAAACCTATAAGGTATATGCAAATGACCCCTTAAGTACATAAGAGTGCTTCACCTGCATTACTTTTGAATGCCTTTAAGGATATTCTTTTAATGATTTTCTGTATATATTATATATGATATAAATATCCCAAAATCTCTTCCCACACATCTTGCTGGCTACACCTTCAGTTTATTTATTTATTAACATTTGATGAAGGGGAATGCCTATTCGGGAAGTTAACATTTGACGGGGTGTTGTGGGAAGAAGAGGGTCAGAATATTTAAACCCATGTATACACAATGAAGTCAATATACATCAGGAATATCGTCATGAGACATCATAAAATATAACTTAAGAACAGTATGACCTGAGGCAATAATATGCATCATGTACTAACAGTAAATGTTAAATTGATACAGTATTAGTTGAATGGGTTATTTTAGAATATGCAGATAACGGTATAGATAGTTGTCAGATGATAGCTTCTAAGGAAATACATTTCTAGCACATGCTATGGAAAATAGTAGAAGTATAAAGTATGTAAACAGCATTAAAAACTGTATAATACTCCCAATGATTATCAGAGAGTTGATGACAAGTACCTAACAAGGACAACTGTAATTGGCTCTGTGGTCATAACCAAGTAGTTATGCATTTGAAACATGGATGTCAAGAAATTCACCTCAAGAGTGGTGCGCATTTCAACAGGTGGATCATAAGAGCCATCTCAAGAATACATAATGAATGGGTTAGAATTGGAGAGATCCAATATAATTCTATGTAGTACATGAAGTTTTAGCCAATTAAATGTAGTACTAGCTACAGGGAGAACAGAAACAGAAACAGAAAGTGTAGTAGCACAACGTGATTTACCGATTTAAATGTGAAACAGTGCAGCCATACAACACCCAGACGTTGTGTCAATGGTTTTAAAAGCTGTCAGATGCTTCAGTCTGGCCTATCTTTTCTGTGACAGCTTTTAATGCTCTTTCAGTTTCTTGTTGCTGTTCTGCAATGGCCAATGTTATGCAATAATGCTAAGGGGTGCTTGTTACATTTGCCAAGTACTTTTATGTCTAAAAGGTACTTAATAAAGACATTTTTTCCCAAGTTTAGACCACAATTGCAGAGCTCCATGTGCAGTATATAAATCTAGTACATATGCTGCAGACTCATACAAGGTGGTACCACAATCAGGGGGTTTAATGTAAAATGCATGCAATTTTCTAGGAAAAAAGATCAAATGAAATTTCAAGTGACTGTTTTCTGGTAACAATTGCTATCAAAAACTGTTACATTTCCTCAGATTACTGGGGAGGACATGTTTAGGGAATATTTGATTGTTCATAGACAGTTGGAAGAGGAGTGAACTGATATTGTTTGTACATCCAGGGAATGTCTTTTGACTAAAAATATAATTACTTTTAAATGGAATTATTTTCACTAGTTCAAGGGGGTAGCCATAGAAGTGGTTGTAGCTACTATATATGCCAACTTAATGCCAAGCAAATGTGAGAGGAGCCATTTCTCTGGTTCTTTTTTGAACAATGACAGAAGTCTTAAAACATAAATCCTTTAAATAATAACAGCTGTCCTTTTTATAATATTTGTACTATGCCTTTTTTCATATGTTGCTTTCAATTTTTTATGCATAGGATGTGCTAAAATAAACAATCTGACTGTATTTTAAGTTTTGATTAATTGCATTAGTTGATATTTGCCATGTGTTCCTTGGTGAAGGAACATCAAAATTATTTGCATTGCTTATTTTAACATTCTGAAGGTGTTTTTGTTGTATGCTGAGACACAAACTCTAAATATTCTAAGGTAAAGGCCCTAAATGCAATCTGTTCTATAGTTTTTACTCTTGCATTGTAGTGGTGTTCCAAATTCAGACAGGTTTTTACAACCAGCCTGCCTTTCAGATAGTTCTGGACACAACACAAATAAGGTGTTTACTGAACTGTTATTAACTACCAGTGATGGGATCAAGTCATTTTGTTGACAGAGTTGGCTATGCATGTATGTGCCAGCATTCAAGTAACAGGGCATTAATTAGGCCTTATCTATGTTGTGAGTACAAGATAATGTTGCATTTACATACAAGTTGACATAGAGGTGAATTAAAGCAATTTTCTAAAATATTTTGTGAAGTAGGTAGGAGAGCTAAGGGACAACAATTGTTTAACTGAAGTTCCTATAAAGAGTAAAAAGGCATGGGTATTCACAAACCATGTACCTGAAACACTGCTGTTTCCTTAAGGAATAATTTGAATATATCCCAGGGATCTCCACTGCAGGAGGTTAAAATATTAAACAGTGAAGAATCTAGTTTGGCTGAGTCTTTCTTGCAGTTTTTTTACTGAATGTTTTTTTCTATTTAACCTTTTCCCTTTGGTTTGGATGTTATTTTGGATATTTTGCAGGCATCATAATGTTTATGGACATCAGGCTTGATTCCAAGGTCTGTGTTTCTAAAGTACAGACAAATAATCCATTCCTGCAATACTTATGAGATCAAAAAAGGACAACACATGTATGTTTACAGTGATTGGGGTGTTGTTTTACTGGCATGAATGTACCCATAAAGACTTAAAAAGCAAAAGCCATGAGTATTCAAAAGCTATACAGGCCATTGCTATGTCCTTTAGAGGTCATTTGCACATATCTCAAGAACATCCACTACAGAAGGTTAAAGGTATTACACAGTGAAGACTCCAGCTTGGCTGGGTCTTTCTTGCAGATTTTACTGAATGGTTGTCTGACCTTTTCACCCACTGGTTTGAGCCACTGTGGAGGGTGAAGATAAATGCTTTTCTTTCATTTGCTAAAGTCAAGGCCTCATTGACAGACCTGTTATTTCTTAACTAATACTTTATAATTAGTATTTTAAATGGGTATGCGATAGCATTTGATGACATTCCTAAGACTTTAAGGGAAAAGTTGTCTACTGTAGCTTATGGAGGAATTTGACACTAAACCTTGTGAGATTATTTGCAGCATGGAGGCAGGACATCCATACTGTAAAGAAGTATAGCATTATCATTTGAATAGCTTCTAGGGTCTTCTAATTCTGCAAAATTCTGCAGCCTGAGTAGCAATCTCAGTGCAACTCTGGTGAAGAAAAAGCAAAGGAGTAGAGTTTGTCAAGCGTTAAGCAGTTTTGTCTATATTACAGTGGAATGTCATTAGACTGTTCAACTTTATAAACTGGCTTTTGCTAGTAAAAAAAATAGCTTTGTTGTTGTAAATATGACCACATGAAAGTTGTTAATCCAGTATGGTCTCCTTGCCAGAGGGTTTGCCACTCATGTTGTCAGGCTTATTAACTGGGTGAGTCCATAGCACATTGTAGATGAACACCTAAAAACATCAGATGATGGTTTCTAGTCAACATATAAGTCATCTATAATGATTTAACTATACTGGATGTCAGCCACTGGGGACTATTCTTAAGAGATGATCTATGTGTCACAGACAAAAGCATTGAAATGCTGCTGAATGGACTTTAGCTTGTAAAATTTAAAATGGACTAGAGCTGATTCAATTTATGGAGAAGTAGGAACTATGTTATTGGATGTAAGCAAGTGTGGTATTAACATTTCAGTACAACAGCCCATGAACCACTTTTTTCAGTCTGCCCATAGGATATTTAACTAGGATATGATTTCTTAATCAAGGATTATATCTTTCAATCGTGTTGTAGAAACTGCCAAAATATCAGGTTAGTACGGATTAGTAAAGATCAAACTAGTTTTGTTTCTTCTAGAGCCAATCTGAGCAAGTTTTAGTTTGGTAGCATTCCACCAAACACAGTGTGCTGAATCAATGACACTACTTTGAATACGATCCAGGATAAAATGAATGTCTTCAGAAAATAGAATTATACATACTGAGTTCCATATGAATGGCATACAACCTGTTGTTCTCATTTTATATTTTATATGTTTTCAGTATGCCAGTGGTTGACATTATGGATAACATTAACATCAAGTTATAAAATGCATCTTTTTATTCTTATCAAGGGGACATAAGTGTCCTGATATGAATGCATATATGTATTTTAGAAAACGTCTTCCTCTTTTAGATTAGTAAAAGTCTCCCTAATGAGAGATTATGTGTATTGTTTTAAATAAAATTCTTGGAATTACGCAAAGGGTTAAGACAATGAACTGCTGCTGAAGTTAACACAGCAAGTCCTCACTGCATGACCTTTGGTAAAATTTCTTCTCCTTTAGTACACAGCTTTTAGTTTACCAGAGCAGAACACTGTTCACTCTTGACCATTTCCAGGTACAGCCCAGATGAATAAATCCATTCAAATACAATAAAAGGAAGTTTTTGCAGTACATAGTAGTAGGAGCACATACAAAAATGTTTACACATCATCATGGAAGAGTTTGTGAACACAAATAAGAATAAAAAAATAGAGTAACTTGTCACAATGTCACAGGATAAAAGTCAAAGAGGTTATAAATAAATGAAATACAGCATAAATATTTGAACATTTAGTATATTATTCTTGAATTCATATAGATTAGACTCCTTATATATTTTTTATAATTAATGTTTATTGTCATTCCTTTGTTTTAGCAATTGGGGAAGCACCTATGTGCAGGTTCTTGAATAAAGTTGAAGTTGAAGCTCATATAGTGGTGGCTTGTCAAATCACCTACCAAAATCTCAGATTGTTTTATACTCTAATTCAGTATATGATGCTTATTGCTTAAAATATGGTAATGCAAGCTGCAAGGAATTTTTCTCCATGTGATGCACATTCCTTCGAGAAGGTAATCTGAATAAACACCCCATGGAGGCTGAAGATTCAAACAAACATTCAAATGTTATTGAGTGCCATAATTTGCATGTGCTGCTTCAAAAATATAACAGAGTAAAAAAAAATGTTATCTGTAATCACCATAAACTCTCTTGCTGCAAGGCAAGTTAGCAAAAAAATGGAAGCTTTGGATCCAGACAGAAATGTTATTTGTTGTTCACTCAGAACAGATTTGCTAAGCAGTTTGAAAAGTTAATTTGTCGGTGGTGCAACAGGTAACACACTCACCTTCAGTGCTAAAGGCTGTCAGTTCTATTGTCACACCAGGTAGATCACTTGCTGACACTGCATTATAGCATAAGGAGGTAGGTGCTGCATTCCAAAGTGTGCTGTCCTTTGGAGGAGAAGTTAAACCGATGCCCCACCTGCTTGAGCTGGTGGCATCTCAAGTGGATGTAAAAGATCCCACAGCACCATTCAAAAAGTGTGGAAGTTCCCTAATGCCCTAGCCAAATTTCCCCTAGTAGTATATATAAATACTACCTTGGGCTTCCCCTGAAAAGAGGCTATTAGCCTAGTGAGACTAACCTGAATAGCAAAGGACACATAAATAAATAAATACATTTCTGCATATTGCTGGTAAAGAACATTAAATTGTATTAAGAATTGTATTTTTCTTGAAGAGGAGAAAGACAGGATAACAGGAATTAGATATAAGTTCAGAAATTAATCTGAACCTAGAAAGAGCTTGATATTTATTCACAATTCATTCTTTTGCAAGGACACAAGGTCCTTAGAAACAATATATGCTTGTACTTCTGAACTAAGGAACTAAGCCAACACCTCTGAATTTGGTGAGGTACATGGTTAATAAGAAACAAAATTCTTTTTGTTAAAAAAATTATCAAATAAGGGACTGGCATTGATACATAAGAGAATGAACTGATAGAGTTGATGAAGGCAAGATAAAATTTAAGTAAAATAAAAAGGTTAATTCAGAAATAAAGTAGCAGTGCATTATAAAAGTAACTCCTGGGAAAGAGAGTCTTGTTAGACTATTCTGAGACAGTAGAGGAAACAAGAAGGAGTGCCATGAGGTTTAAAGTAAATATGACAGAACTGAAATTCACTCTTCATGTACTATGTACACGTACAAACATGAGGTGTCCTGTTTATAATAATTAGTGTTAGAATTCTTGGTGGAAGGAACCATTTCAAAAGTTATGTAAAATGAAAATCAGCTATGTTCAAAATGATGTTCATGTTTTTGAAAAGAAACAGGAAAATGTATTTTTTATTCATTTATACATGCTTTGTTAACAGGATACGCGAACTGGTCCAGTGACCCTTTTCAGCTAGGACCTAGGCCACATTGTCAAGGATAACAAGCAAGAAATGTTCTTAGGAATGCAAAAAAAATATATATATTGTCATTAAGGCATTTGACAACAATTGAATGCACAATTCTTCACCAAAATGTTATACCCTTATTAAGTCAAACATAAATTGATATTTATAAAACTGTATACATTATTAATACTTAAATATACAATATTTGCAAGAATGCATATATTAATGCTTAAATATACAATGTAAACTTAATTATAAATACAAAATTATATGTATATATTGCACAGCTCACAAAACTGGAAGCTGCTACTGCAATGTTACAGTAATCACTCTTACTGGCCTAAGGCATTATCAAAACAGACTAAATCTTCAAATTATGGAATGGAGCTATCAGTATAGAGGCACTTAAGAAGCAGTATGCTGTTATGTTAGCCCACTTCTCTATAGCACTTGCATTTACTTTCTTTGAATAGTTTGTATCTGAATGTTTTCTTGAAAGTCAGTAGTTAGTCTATTCCTAATTTGCTCTGTGAGATCATTCCAAACAGCTGGAATTATTTTTGCGAAAGCTTTTTTCACATACACCAAATATGAATGGGGGCCTGTTAACTGAAAGCCATCATTATTTCTATGAATCTTACTATTTGCAGATGAGTAACAAATAGTAAGCCGGTTTACAGTGCTGCTCAGAGTTTGGTGACCTTAGCCAGAGATGTGGATGAATCATGAATCTGAACTGAAATCCAAGGCATCATTGAACTCAGATGAAAACTAAGTATATTTTATGGCTGCATTGCATTTTGAGAACTGTATTTAACTAAATTGTTGCTTCATTTCTGCTGTATTTTTGCTGTTGAGACTGTTTTATTCTGCACTTTGAATTTTCAAGTATTCAGACTTGCTGAATCTAGACTGTTTGATATTACTTGACCACTAAAACCAGCCATCTTACATCAATGGGGCCTCCCTGCACTCTTGTGGCAGAAGTGTGTAGCTCAGGGTGTGGTGGAAGTATGTAGCTTAGGATCCATATGTGTTGGGGACTGGTGAAAAAAGGCTCAGTTTTGGGCTTTCCTATTAGTTAGCTTGTGTTAAAACTGTTTAACTTCACTTGTATTTAAGCCTTGCATTTGGCCGAAGCTGTGCACCATGCAACAGGTTAAGGCACTACTGTGCATAGACACAAATATCTAAAAAGACAAATTTTCCTAAATATCAGCTAGTGAACCCTCCCAAACTCCCCTGCTGCACTGCAAGCAACTCAATTGCACACTGAGAAGTGTTGTACCAGTTTTTCAACTCTAGCCTTATACAGAGTAAACCACTTTGTTAAACCTAGTGCAAAACCTGGTCTAACTAGTCCACTCCCCACTAGTATTTATGGTTTAAACTTGTCAAAATGGACAGTTAGTTTCCCACCATTTCTCTGGCCAGCCTGATTGACATAGGCAATCTGAAGAAATGCAATTGCCTCATGTATACTGACAATCACTTACTCCTAAAACAAACAAATACAGTATGTGAGAGATACATTTACACTATGAATTTGGAATAACTTCTCTCACATAACAGCAAACTAAAAATAAAACAGGTTGTCAGCTGTCAGAAGAATATGTATTAATGTATGTGTTTAGTGCTTATTAGAAGCTAAAAGGGTTAACACATTTCATTCTATTTTATGTACAGCTTAGTTTTGTATGAAACTATGAGATGCTTTCTGAAACTGCAAGATGCTCTCTGACCTAGTATTTGCTAGCACAGCAAAATTCATGTTTATGCCTTTTGGAAATTTACTGAGAAGCAGGTGATTATCTGCTAGGTCAGGAAAATAATGAATAGAACAATACTTTTTTCTATAATGTTATTGAACTTGAACAATCAGCTCTGTTATGAGAGCATGCACAGCTGCAGAAAAAGATAGGTAGAGCTGAACAAAGACTGCTTGAAGAAATGAACTATAATCTGTACTTGCTTTGTGCTCGAATTAGCCATAGTACCTTGAATGGTAACATCACATAGTGAGAAGTTGTATCTAACCGGTGGTCTCCAAGGCCACATATTTTTTCTTAGGATGTTTTTTCATGAACTTGATAGTGTCAGCAGAAAATCATGGACAAACAGCTGCTATGAAATAATATTGTAAGGACTTGTGATTTGTTACGTCAGCTTAGTAGGCAATGTCTTGTAAGAAATGTATAAGAATGGCTTCACTTCCTGATTCTAGTTAGACAAACTCTGTATTAGCACGTTTTTGTCTCCTTGCTGCAAGAATTAAAGTGCCTTAACCTGAACCTGCCATGTATTGATCTTTTTGAAGTTGTTTTTTCCTTTGACAGATTGGTCCTTCGGACCGGAAACTCTCACTTCGCCTCAGGCCAGATGGGCCAGGTGGCATGAAACTGTACAGAGAAGAGACCACATTGGTTCTTCTGCTCTGAAAGACCTCCGACTGAATTGTCGTTCAAAAGAGGCCAGCCACAGTTCTGATCTGCGACTGGAGGATGAGTTAATGGTTTTTCCTCGAACCAGATGATCAATCACGGAGGCTCAGGTGGGGAGGAATTTACCTTTTTTCTGTTTTAGATCAGGGACTTGATTTGTATCATCTGTCAGGAGATTTGTTTGTGTACAAGTCAGGGAGAGGAAGATTGCAATCTTGTCATAGATCAGGGAAACAGAATAGGTAGGCAGTTATTCTAGATAAACTGTGAAAAAGAGAAATCGTGGTACCACGTAAAAATAAGAAGGGTTACGTAACATTTTAACAGTTAGAACAATATGGGAAATAAGTGCACAAAAAGATCCCAAGATCCGCCGTTAACTGAAGATGCAAAATATATGCAATTACAGCGTGCTGACAATGTTAGGTACTATACAAAATGGGTTAATAAATATGAATTTGATGGCAAATTAGAAAAATCCTCACTTATTAAACTTGTCAGACAGCTTAAAACTGACGCAAAAGGTCAGGTAAAAAAGCAACGTCAATTAGGCATTCCTCAGGCACACAGGTGGATTGAGGAAGCAAACCGTAGGGAACAAAAGAGTAATAATTCAAAAGCAATGTTTCTAGATAAAGAGGACAATAATTTGGTAATAGCATCAGCCCCTCCACCCCCTCTGCTTCCCTTACCAGAATATGAAGTGAGTGGACAAACTGGTCCACCTCCGCTATACCCAGATGTCCCCGCGAAGCCAAGACCATTTGTCAGAGATCCCGTCGAGACTAGGTCTCGAACACGTAACTTAAGAGGGGATATTGAGTTATATCAAATGAACAAAAATTCACAAGCTATGAGTGAAGAAGAGATATGTCCGCTCATAGAAGTACCAAATCCTCAAGCAGGACAGGAAGGGCAGGACCCAACTCTCCTGGTATATAGACCATGGACACCGGAAGACATCCGGAAAGCCACAGAGGGAATTCCCCATCCAAAAGTTAATTTTAGAAAATTCTTAAAAGACTTACAGGGCATGAGGTTAAGTTATAATTTAAATGGAGAAGAAGTAGAAAAAGTAGTTAGACAAATCATAGGTCCAGATTGGCACATGATCAGTGGCAACTGGAATCCCCGTGACGCAGAACACAAGCCACTCCCACATAGCAATGCAGAGCTGGATAACAGAGTAAAAGGTCATACAGACCGAATCTCTGAGAAATGAAAGCCTAGGGCAGACTGGACTTGCATTACTCAATGCATCCAACAAGAAGGTGAAACTGTTGACAGATATTATGCTAGATTATTAGAGTGTTTTAATAACCATTGTGGAATGCAGATACCTGAAGACCAAACACATGATTCCCCGTATGAGCAGCAGCTAAAGAATGCATTTTTAAAAGGCAGTATTTTGCCTATAAGCAGCTTTATTACAAAGCACATGGTAGACCATCGTACAAGTAGATTACAGTCACTACTTGAATATGCTAGACATGCCGAAAGGCATTTTAACAGTAAAAAGAAAAAGAAAGCCCAAGTATTTTCTGTAGAAGATGGAGCAGAAGTTTATGTAGTACAGTCCGAGAAAAAGGGCAAGAAAAATGCCCAGGGAAACAAACAATCTGATAAGCGATCAGAGGAGTTTGAAGAGAGAAAGAAAAGGGGTGAATGTTTTAAGTGTGGAAAAAAGGGACATTTAGCAAGGGATTTCAAGCAAAACAAGAAGGTAGCCATGGAAGAAAAGGAAGGTGAGGACTGACTATATGATAGTCAAGAATCACTAGAAGGGAATAACCAAGAAAAGACAAATGCAAGTGTGATAGAGGGAGTAGAGGATGTGACAGAAGAAATAGAGGAACTGTAGGAAATTGCAGATAGTGAAGAAAGTGAAATTTTAGACTTAGCATTATTGAGCCTAGAGCTCTACTTAGTAGATACGAAACCGGAAGTTACACTTCTGGTAGAGGGGAGGGAAGTTAAATTTCTGTGTGACTCAGGGGCATCGCGGACCCTGATACATCCTTCCAAACTACCAGAAAATTCAGAATCACTCGATTACATATTAGTGAAAGCAGCTAATGGACAGCTGTATCGGGAGCCACTCTCCCATAACATAGCAATAACTGACCCCGTTTCAGGGATGACCCAGAAAAGCAAAATTGTTGTTTCTGCAAAATGCCCAGTAAACCTTTTGGGCAGAGATCTTATGCAGATATTTGGCATAGCAGTAGTTCCAACTATGCAGGGTATGGAAGCACAGCAACAAATGGATACTTTTGTAGTGCGACCGGAGGGTGAAACATTTTATTGGTGCAGCCAGGACTTGGTCACGACTGGTCCAGGGGCAGTAACCGAAGAGCTGATGAATGTAGCCATCAGTAAGTTCCCCTCCCTTGACACTGATAAACAGCATTTGTTGCACTGTATTCTGTATTATTGCAGCACACCAGGACCTGATAATGAATATGAGCAAGAACTGTTTAGAAACCATGCAAACTGATTAGTATTACATAATCTGTACTGGGACACAGAAGGGAACAGTGTAGTTAGCTGTTCATTGCCCCAGGAATTCTTTGCACTTTATAAATCTAATCGATTACCACATGTTAGTTTGACTAAGGACAAGAATGTGAAATGGGCAGACCTAGGAGAAAAAGTCACAAAGTGGGAAAAACAGACGGAGTTAGAACTGTCAGAACAGGGAGTACAGAAGCAGAAGTTAAATTGGATAACACCGACACACCCAGCTGTGCACTTGCAGTCTAGCGAGGACAGCTGATTAGCACTCTTACTAGAAGAGGAAGAGAATGCCTTATGGAGCATACCAGAAACTCTCTGGTCAACAGGGAAATCAGATGTAGGACTCATTCGTACAGCAGGACCAGTTACTATCATGCAAAAATCAGCATTTAGACCACAGAAGAGACAGTATCCCTTAAGGAAAGATGCAGAAGTAGGAATCAAACCTATAATAGCAGCTTTACTTAAGGAAGGAGTACTGGTAGAATCTCCCGATTCACCATGTAACACACCCTTATTTCCTGTCAGGAAAGCAAATGGAGAATGGCGTATGGTCCAAGATTTACAAGCTGTAAATGACACAGTAATACCTAGAGCACCTACGGTGCCAGATTCACACACCCTATTGAATGATTTGAAGCCTCAACAGAAGTATTTTTCTGTGGTAGATATTAGCAATGTGTTCTTTTCGATACCGATACACCCTGACAGCCAACATTGGTTTGCATTCACATTTCAGGGGAAAAGGTATACATACACGTGACTACCACAGGGATATTGTGAAAGTCCAACAATATTCTCACAAGAGATGGCAAGCAACTTGGCTGGATTTACCCCACCGAGAGGCAGTCAGATTTTACTTTATGTAGACGACATCCTGCTGGCAGCCCCCACCCAGCAAGAATGCAGAGAAGATACCATAGCATTATTACGTTTTTTAGCCACTCAAGGACATAAAGTAAACAAGAACAAGTTGCAGCTTTGGAAAAAGCAGGTTAAATACCTGGGATATGTAATATCCAAAGAAGGCAGAACATTAGATGAAGATAGGAAAATAGCAATTTTACAAGCACCCAAACCGACTACCAAGAAGGAAATGATGTCCTTCCTGGGTACGACTAATTTCTGTCGGAGTTGGATTCCAAACTATGCCTTGAAGTCTGCTCCACTGACCAACTTGATATACAAGAAGCCTATGGCAGCACAAGATTTATTACAATGGACACCAGAAACAGAATCAGCTTTCTGCAAACTAAAACAATTGATAGCATCCTCATTAGTTTTAGGATTACCAAACTATCATAAACACTTTTTCTGAACTGTAGATTGTAAGCAAGGTTATATGACATCAGTGTTAACACAGCAACATGGGGACAAACAATGCCCCATAGCTTACTATTCATCACAGCTGGACCCAGTGGCACGATCCCTGCCCCATTGTGTACAAGCAGTAGTCGCAGCTGCAATGGCAGTACAGGCTTCAGCCTCAGTAGTGTTGTTCCACCCACTCACATTGAGAGTGCCCCATGCAGTCGTGATTATTTTACTGCAAGAAAAAGTAGCATATCTTTCTCCTGCTAGACATCTTTCCTGTATACTGTTGAGCCAACCTCATATGACAATTGAATGATGTACAACTTTGAATCCATCTACCTTGCTCCCAACCCCTGTGGGCGGCACACCACACAGCTGCCTGCAGGAGACTGAGCAAAAGACACTGCCTAGAAAAGATCTAACGGATGTTCCCTTGGATGATGCCGAGGTGACATATTACGTGGATGGCTCATGCAGAAGGGGTCCTACAGGGCAGAACCTAGTAGGTTATGCAGTACTTTCTGATACTGAAATTTTAGAAGCAAAGTCTTTACCACACAACTTATCTGCACAAGCAGCAGAATTTATTGCCTTGACACGGGCATGTACCTTGGCAAAGGGTAAATGTGTAAACATTTTTACTGATAGCCAGTACGCTTTTTCTACTGTACATGTTTTTGCGCAACAGTGGAAGAATAGAGGAATGATAACATCTACTGGCAAACCGATTAATCATGTGCAGTTTATTTTAGATTTGTTAGAATCTATTCAATTACCTCAGAAAGTAGCTATTTGTAAATGCATAGCTCATACCAAGCAACAGGATAGGATTTGAAAAGGTAATGCAAGAGCTGATACAGCTGCAAAGCAGGCAGCTTCAGCTTCAGAAATATTTCTTTTGAGTGAGGAATTACAACCTTCTGAGATTTTAGATTTAGAAATGTTGAAAACAATGCAGACACTTACTACGAAAGTAGAAAAACAGAAATGGATAAAACGAGGAGCAATTCTTGAGAAAGGGCTGTACATCTCCAAAGAAGGAAAACCGATTTTGCCGTCTAATTTGTTTAGATATGCAGCTTTGTTGAGCCATGGGCAGTGCCATGTCTCAACAGGGGGGATGGTACAGTTAGTGAATTGAGTGTTCACAACATATGGATTTATAAACTACACTAAAAATTTTTGTGCGGCATGTCATGTTTCTAATAAGCATCATGCACAAGGGGCGTTGAAGCCTAAGCAAGGGAGTTTCCCTGCACCACCGTACCCATTCCATACTATCTGTATGGATTTCATAGAACTGAACAAATGTGAAAATAAGAAGTATTGTCTTGTCATTATAGATATGTTTTCCAAATGGGTGGAAGCTTTTATGACCAAAAATACAGATGCAGCTACTGTTGCAAAAATTCTTGTTAGGAAAATTATTCCTAGATTTGGCATACCGGAAAAGATCTACAGTGACAATGGCACACACTTTGTAATTCAAACTATACAACAGTTGAGCCGACATTTCGGAATTTCTTTGAAAAACCATTGTGCATATCATCCACAATCTGCAGGACTAGTAGAGAGGCATAATGGGGTTTTGAAAAGTAAACTTAGGAAGTTAATTAGTGAGACACAAAAAAATTGGGTGTACTGCCTGCCTCTGGCACTGTTGAGCATGAGAACTGTTCCAAATGCAAAGTGGTTAACTCCTTTTGAAAAATTATTTGGGAGGGCATATTATATACCTCAGTGGAAACCTCTCATGCCTGCAGACCAGGAGGCTGACAGTTCACTCGCAGAATATATGAGACGACTTCTAAGTAATAAACAACTTTTGCAGTTAAATTCTATTTTCAGATAAAGAACAAACCAGACCATCGGAAGCAGCAGTAGTCCCAGGCATGTGGGTCTGGGTGAAAACCATAAAGAAGAAAAATTGGACGTCACCGAAGTGGGAAGGGCCATACCAAGTGTTACTGTCAACACCCATTGCAGTCAAAATCGCAGAGCAAGCATCCTGGATTCATCTGACACACTGTAAACTGGTTAAAAACTTTGAACTGGACAAAAAACTTGTTACTGTTACACAACAAGAACAAAATGACCAGATATGGAACAAATAGGAATGCAGAACAACCTCAGAAGTATTGTATGATCATTCTGTTAACTATACTGATAACAATAATCTTTTTGCTGTGGCCTTTCCTTTTTCCAGCCACACGAGCTGAACTGAATAAACGTGATGCTTTACTCATAGACTGGCATCCAAACTTTAACACTTACCAAGCGATCAAACATGTGTATGCTGAGACTTTTAATGTTTCAAATTGTTGGGTTTGTACAGCTATACCAACAGCATATGGGGGATTATTAATGACTGCTGTCCCCCTAGGGGTCAATGAGACCTGGGAAATTTTGATTTTTGATACTACGACTGTAAAATCACAAGACAAAATAGCATTGTATCTGCCTGTTACACAAAAGGGAATTGTGCGTTTTTACAAAAATGGTACTGTTCAGGTGGGTTGGAGCAATTATAATGTGACTGTTCCTTACAAATGTTATACCAAAGCTAATAATGCAGGTTCTATTTGTGATACAAACTATGACTCATTTCTTGAATCAATGCACAAAACAGTTAATGAAGTACAACATAATCCTGTTCTTTTTAAGCAACTATCTATCATTGATAGAAAAATGTTTCATGCAGGGCAAGTATATATTAATACTAAAGTAGAGGATTGTTATTTTGTGTGTGGGAAATAGGCATACAAATGGTTACCTGAGAATTGGTCCGGCAGTTGTTTTTTGGGTTACCTGGTTCCGGCCATACGACACACTGCAGTTCTGCCTCGAGGAAGAATTCGAAATATCAGAGAGGTCACCAAGAAACCTGGAAATCCAATCAAGAAACCTGAGAATCCAGTGGGACGAATCGAAGCAGGCTGGAGAAACCATAACTCCATAAAAAACAAAGATAAACTGACACACATGGACTTGAGTGACACTATTATATCGTGGGCAGGTATAGCTCCTGCATATGGCGCAGTAAAATCAATTTGGGAGCTGAGAAAACTGTCCAAACCTCTCGAAGTAATGAGCAATGCAACTTTTTCTGCTCTCGAATTAGTAACTGATGAACTGAACGCTATGAGAACTGTGGTGCTTCAAAACCGCATGGCTCTCGACTTCACCCTAGCGGCGAAAGGCGGTACTTGCGCTTTAATAAAGGAGGAGTGCTGTTCGTATATTCCTGACAACCAGCATGAGATAGAGAACCACCTTGAGGTAATTCAACAAGTGTCGGCCATAACCAAACCAGGCCCAAACCCACTGACGGATTTTTTCCAGAATTTGTTTGGGGGGGTGGGGTACCATCCTAATGAACATCCTGATTGCCATTTGTGTGGGATTACTCCTATTAGGAGTGTGTGTTTGTTGTGGTATGCCCTGCATGAAAAGATTAATTAAAGATTTTATAGACATGTCAGTTTCTGAAACTTTGTATCAAAGTACTGAATTTGAAGAACTGTTGAAAAATGAAACACTTTCATAAGTTTAAACTGAATGACTCTCTTAACTGCAAATTCTGAACGGAAGAGGTTAGGAGAAGAAGCAAATTGTTTATGCTTTTGAAAATAGAATAAAAGGTATTAACAGGGGGGAAATGTCAGAAGAATATGTATTAATGTATGTGTTTAGTGCTTATTAGAAGCTAAAAGGGTTAACACATTTCATTCTATTTTATGTACAGCTTAGTTTTGTATGAAACTATGAGATGCTTTCTGAAACTGCAAGATGCTCTCTGACCTAGTATTTCCTAGCACAGCAAAATTCATATTTATGCCTTTTGGAAATTTATTGAGAAGCAGGTGATTATCTGCTAGGTCAGGAAAATAATGAATAGAACAATACTGTTTTCTATAACGTTATTGAACTTGAACAATCAGCTCTGTTCATGTTATGAGAACATGCACAGCTGCAGAAAAAGATAGATACAGTTGAACAAAGACTGCTTGAAGAAATTAACTATAATCTGTACTTGCTTTGTGCTCGAATTAGCCATAGTACCTTGAATGGTAACATCACATAGTGAGAAGTTGTATCTAACCGGTGGTCTCCAAGGCCACGTTGTTTTTCTTAGGAAGTTTTTTCATGAGCTTGATAGTGTCAGCAGAAAATCATGGACAAACAGCTGCTATGAAATAATATTGTAAGAACTTGTGATTTGTTACGTCAGCTTAGTAGGCAATGTCTTGTAAGAAATGTATAAGAATGGCTTCACTTCCTGATTCTAGTTAGACAAACTCTGTATTAGCATGTTTTTGTCTCCTTGCTGCAAGAATTAAAGTGTCTTAACCTGAACCTGCCGTGTATTGATCTTTTTGAAGTTGTTTTTTTCCTTTGACATCAGCACACACACCACCTCTTGGACATAGGCCAACACATAAACCCACATATGTGAATGCACTCACTAGAAGCCTACAAAAAGTTCATAGACCTCCCAAGTGCAAACCTAGTGCACCCACTGCAGAGCCAACAGAATCCACTACACATCATAACACACACACACACACACACACACACACACACACACACACACACACACACACACACACACACCAGTGTCTCAGCTAATAAGTCCCTAAGGCAAAACACTTCAAAACTAAAGATCCTGGTCATAGGCAACTTCATAGTGAGACATACAGATGTCCCTGTCACCAGGCTGGACAAAGAGAAGGTCACAGTTAGCTGTCTGCCAGGTGCCAGGATCCGACAAATCATGCACACACTCAAGTCTATCAACAACATGCACCACTATGACTCTGTCATAGTCCATGTTGGAGTTATAACAGCACAGAGGACTGAAGTAAGTGATGTTTTTATTGATCTAAGACTTTTTTATTAGAAATGTGATGCTTAGGACAATATTCTCACAGAATGTTAACTTCAATGCCTTTAAGAAACCTAGGGTGTCCATGCTGACAATGCGTCCGCTACTTGAAGCCTTTTGTAGGACATGTGAAAATGACCTACATACAAGTCTCAATGATGTTAAACAAGGTAAGAGGTTTTGTAACCTTAATAGTGATGAACAGGTGGCTTTGAATGTTTTACGCAATGATTTTCATATCATCGTGCATCCTGCTGATAAAGGTGGTGCAGTGGTCATACTGAACTACACTTTCTATAGTGTTGAAATCATGAATATGTTATCTGATACCATGACCTACAGACAGAGCAGAATGACTGACAATGAGGTGAATATCAGTGTAGTGCATAGGACCATTCATGATTGCCTGCTTAGTGGGTTGATTATGTTGGAGTTTTCAGAATATCTCATGATTGAGTATCCTTTGGTACTCACATTTCAGAGGCTACCAGAGATCCATAAAAATCCTATTAAGCTACCATTTTGACTCATTGTCACTAGCAAGGGATGGCTCACAGTGCCTTTCTCCGTATTCATGGAGACACAATTAAGACCTATAATAGTAACAAAGTAATGAGAACGGACCACCACGAACAGTTGAGTCATAAACCAAGAATTTTAATATAAAACACAAGCGCTTTCACTTGTTACAAAACACGCTTCATCAGGTTTCAACATCAGAACATTATAAACCCATATATATACAAATTCAAATCCAATTCAAATAGAATAAATTAACAAATTGATGCTGTTGATGAATTAATTAATTGACTCAGATAGGTGAATACACTCAATGAATACATAAACTACTCTATTTAAAACACATCATCAAAAGCAATTCACCCTTAGAACCATAGCTTAAAATGCACTTTTAAAGATGCCCTTATGTTAAACAACTTCAATTTCATTTTATCACTTCCAATAAATACATAACATTAAACGAAACTATCACAACACATGAGGCAAAGCATAAAACAAAACAAGCAATCAAAAAACACAATAAAATACACAAGTAAAATATACAAGTAAAAGTATGTTGGATACGTCTGTAGCTGTATTGAGAGACACAAAACACTTTTTAGAAGATCTGTTTCAGTTCCCTAGTGACAACCAAGTACCTGCCTATTGTTATATGGTGACGACGGATTTCATCTCACTATTTACAGTCATCCCCAATTTGAAAGGAATAAAGTCTGTTAGACTGTGCCCAGCCTCTAATACTCAACTTGCTACAAAGGACATTGATATGATTTGTTTGTTTCTGGAAATGACCTTGGAAAATAATGTGTTTACCTTTGAAGGAAGTTACTATTTACAAAAATTTGGAATAGCTATGGGCACTCTTGTGCCAACAGCTACAGCAACATGGTTTTAGCTCAATGGCAGTATGACCATATTTTGAAGGTGAAAGGTTTTTCATCATATAATATTTTATAGGGGGCTCGTAGATGACATATACATGTTTTGGACAGGCTTTTTTGAACTTTTGGAGCAGTTCTTTGGTTATTTACATGATACCACACATTACTCGATGTTCACATTTCAATATTCCCTTATTTTCCATTGAGTTTTTGGACATTAAGATTACAAGGAATGTTGATCTTACTTTTGAAACTAGCCTTTTTAGGAAACCATGCCATAGAAATGGACTCCTCTCTAGCATCCAGGATATACATATATATATATATATATATATATATATATATATATATATATATATATATATATTTTTTTTTTTTTTTTTTTTTTTTTGAGGGGACAAAGCATGAAAGTTTCAAAACTAAATAATACTGAGGCCAAGTTCTCAGCAGACCTACATAGGTTAGGACATGAATTTTCTGAGAAGAGGTTCAGTAATAGAGAAATAGAGAAATAGATGACGTGTTTAATGGTAGGTCAACTTAGATCTGGATGGGCTAGACCATATTTTTCTACTCCACTGGAGGGAGGGAGGGGCACATGTTATTAATGTGAATCGATGTTCTGCTTCGGTTCCCTTATTTTATACCAGTGATGTCCAGAAAGTTTGAGGAACAGTAAGAAAAAATTGGTCTATTCTTGCTAGGTAATAATAAGATTAAACATCTAGTAGGCAACACAACTCATTTTTGTTTTAAAATTAGGAAGTTCCTGAAGAGACTCCTTTGTCATAAACAGTGTACCACCTCGGATATTAGGTCCATGTGGCCTGTAGGGATATATCCCTGCTTGAGTTGCAGGTATTATAAGTTCATAGATTCTTCTGCAGCAGTTTTACATCCATTAACTGGTGTGAGACATGTTTTTAGGGCTACTACAGACTGTAATGTGACGGATTTAGTTTATCTGGCAGTTTGTAGCCACTGTAGATCATTCTATGTTGGCAAAACCAACTGTTCTCTGAAGGAGAGGATGAGGGAGCATCTACACAGCATTCACATTAAAGATGATAAGACTGCTTTAGCAAGACACATGGGTGATCAGGCTTTTGAACATTTTTTTAGATTTATGGTTATAATGAATTTGTTAATTGGTGCATGTTTTGGGGATTTTATTAACAGAATGGAAGAACAAGAACTTCAGTGGATAAATAGACTACAATCCAACAGAGGTCTAGGATTAAATGGGAGGTTGTTCTTAAAACCGGTGCTGAAATCCAGGAGTTTATTTAAATGAGTTTTATACATTTTGATTTTGATATTTATAAATGTGTTTTTATGTGATTGTATCACTTTTAGTTCCAATCATGTGATGTGGCATCATTGGAATTTATGAATGAAGTGATTATAGTAACATTGTCCTGCGATGGGCTGTTTTTAAGCATGTGACTTCCACTTTGTCTATATATGATTTGTTTGTATTTTATTCTTGGCATGATGAAGTGCCTTATCACCAGTGTGAAAGCGCTTTCCATTTCTCTTTGTTTTTTTACATTAAATATTTCAGCCGTGCTTTGGTTTCCAGTTGTGTTTTCTTCTTTGGTTGCGTTTTGGTTTGGAAACCATTCATCCCTGTGGGTAACTTTTTTCTTGGAATATTATAACCTATCTTTTCTAATCCTAATGGTCATATCATAATACTCCAAGGAATCCATGGAGAACTACCCCTCCAGAAAAAAAATGTACTTCATATTATATTTAGTTTATTAAACCATTGAGAATGAGGGGGAAGAAAAGAATTTTGAATAAAAAAGGCTATTAGGGATATATTTATTTACATAAATTAATTTGTCCCGTGAATAATAATTTTAATGTTGATATGACCATTTGTATTCAGGCAGTTTGAACCTAATGACATGATCATTGATTACATGCAGAAAAGAACTAGCTACAACACTAGATTATTTGGTTACATATGTTTGAACTTATCCCATGGTTGTGTGACCCTGATGTTAGTATTATTTATTTATGTAAGACATGCATCTGGAGCATTTCTCCCTGGGACTCCACTGAAAATTGGCTCGTTCCAAATGAGACTTGCCAGGTAAATAAATATTAAATAAATAGTTAATTAATTATGGCAGGCAATGCCACTCATGTGGGGAAGTTCAGGGGGGTTGCATCTCTACAAAAGCACTTTTTGTGAGATATTAATTTTTATAGGTCCATAGGTTCAAAGGTAAGTACTAGGCTAGCTGCCTGTGGGGCTACTTCATGCCTGGCCAATTTCCCTTTTTGTGTTTGAAATAACCTATTCCATTTGGTTGTTGATTGTCCTTACCAATCCAATAGTTACTAATTATATATTACCCCTTAAGAGAATAGCTGGGATCATACCATAGATAATTTGAGGGGAAACATGCATGGGATAAAGCATTTAAGATCTGCATCTGTCCATCAGTAGTACGGGGGCAGTCCTGGGGTAAATTTTCTGTTTCTCATCTATAGATCTAAGTTGCAATTAAAAATGGACAGGGATGAACTTTGTTTTGTGTGGCTGGGGAGTCTGTTCCATAGCAACAGTATTCTCTGTGTGCTGTGAAATATACCTGTCCCTCCAAACCATTCTGTTGAATTTACAGAAGAGATTTAGATTAGATTCTTAGACTATTTGTGGTGCCATTTGACTCGCTGATGTGCAGTAAATCCATCAGTAATGGATTCATTTTTTTCAAGCATTTTTCACTGATTTCATTGTTTCAGTTTTAGTGCGATTCATTGTACTGTACTCAAATGAATGAAATGTTTCCACATCTGTTTTCTATGGGGATAGGGGTAAATGGCCTTCCACACCCCCCATGTAGCTGAGCTCTCAAGAATAGGGGATAATTCGAAACAAGTGCTGGTGGGAGCCAAATCACTTAAACACGTTCATCAAAAAGATGATTTATCAAATTACAAATTTAAAGAAGTACTGAAATATTTACAGAGTTGTAGTAATGGCTCTCATTTCCTCTATATTGATATAAAGAGGCTATTCTTTTGGAGGGTAACCCTGTACTGATATACTGTTAAGGTAGTTGCACTGTATAAATCAGGACACTCTATCTATGAGTTCTATTTTATTGATGCTGGCAGAGTATTTATTCCCCTATGAACGAGCATCGGATTATTACTCAAAAAGCATTGCTCTATGTCAACCAATCAGGAAGAGTTCAAACCTAAAACCCACCTGCAAAGACTAAAAAAAAGTGGTGGGTTTATAAGGGGGGTGCTGGTGTTAAAGAAACAATGATACTCCTAATGACACTTTGCGTAGATGTTTTCCAAAATAATTTTTTTCTTCATTGAGTTTTCATTGGAAATATAGCCTCCTGATAATGTAATGACTGATTCTAGAGATTCTCGTCATTATTGATTAAAATTTTATCATTTGTGTTCACCCATGTAACATAACAGAATGCAGAAGTACAAGTGCCCCTAAGCCTTGAGGTACTGTCTTAACGTTATCAAACAATCCTCTGATTAAAAATGTTTTTTTCTGTTTTGCTTTGAGAAGAAAATTGTCATGTATACTGAATGTAGAACTGCCTGTTTGAAAGATGCTGCTTGGTTTGATACTATATTTGATTTGTTATAGATTATGATTGTGCCAAAGACAAGAAGAGTTCCTACTATCACTCCTGTTACTGTAAGAGCTCCAGACTTCATCTCCCAATGAGACAATTGTGTATGTAAGGAAACAGCACAGATCTACTGAAACTCTGAGCTGTTATTGCACTGCTTCCTGTTCCCATGGCTTAGGGTTTAATTCCTTCTACCTCCATTCGCCTACTTTGTGATTATGAGCAAATCACTTAAACAGACTGTTCTCTAAGGTAGGCCCCTCAAAAGGGGCAGTTTGCCCAATGGGCTTATCTGGTCAAACAGCAAATTAAAAATAGCACAGTTATGTGTTATTTTTTTCAAATCTTTAAACATTTTGTAAATTCTGTCATGCTACAGATAGTCCAAATGGGAAAGTAATACAATCAAAAGTAAAAACCTAAATCTAAGATGTTTCCTCTGAGAAGGTCTGTTTGGAGTATGAAGGCATGCATACTCAATATTCAGCTCTGCTGCAGAGCAGAAATGCACTTATTAGCCTAAACAAGTCATGAGACTTAGGGACAAAGCCAGGAAAGTCTGGCAAAATAAGAACATTCTGTCTAACTGTTAGATCTACCTCTCTCTACAGAGCCAAGTAAATGGTCTTCAAAAAAGGACAAAATGAATTACTGTGTAAGCATTCAGAACACTTCCCAGAGTATTCCAAAAATGTTCTATTCCACAATCAACAACATCATTCACCCTGGCAGAAAAAAACAACAACAACATATCCCTATTCCAAATTATACTATAGCACTATAGCAAAATCCTTAAAATCCTACTTCATCAGCACTGAAACCTCATGAAGTAGATCTCCAGGTTTTCAACTGTGCTATGATCAACCTGAAAATCCACCTCAAAAACACCTTTACACTAAAAAAAATCCCTACCTCATCCATAAAAAAATGCTTTAAATGAAGTCAACTACTCTAACATCTGATAACCTGTTAGTGGAGTACATCAATGTAGCACCTGGGGCCTTAGCATTTCTAGTCTCTATCCTCATAAATTGATCCTGCAATATGGAAATAATCATACATCATACACCACGACATAATGGAGAAAACTCTACTGAATTTGGTAACTACTGACCTATAGCTGTACTTCTTCCTGATGTGGCCAGTGGGAAAGTATTCTCCTTCAGACTAGATGATCTTTAAGCTCTGCATGGAATGTGAAATATGTAGAGAGGTCTTTGAGATTGAAGTGAGGGGAATGTTTCCAAGAGTTTGGGATGGAGATGGTATGATCAGTGTAATGAAGTTTGGTTCTTAAACATTGATATAGTGGGTCTGAGCAGCTAAGACTTGTTAGATTGTACCTGTGGTTTGGCTGAACTTGGAGGCAAAGGTAGGGCATAGTCTTCCATGAGGAGCATGCAAAGTTGAGATCCAAGGAGAAGGTAAGCATGTTGTCGGAAAGGTAACTAATTGGATTTATCTTGTGTGATACAGTGGGACAGAGTGATCTAACATCAAGTAGAATTAGTTATGGTTTGGATGGTGGTGGAGTTTTTCCTTGGAGTCAGCTGCAACTAGTGAAAGTTCTTATTCTAGCAGGACTGCTTGCATGTCTTTGGTTACGGCATTTCAGGTTAGACTGGAAATTTCCAGGACCAAAACAGGAGAACATTTATTTGCTTCCCTGATTGCTCTGGATGCAGGTGAAACTTCAGTGAGGGATCAATCCATATTACAAAGTAATTGAAGGAACTGACTTGTTCATTTGCGGTTGTTAAGATGGTTATGAATGAGGAGTGTTTGGGAATTACTAAGGTGTTTGGGAGGGGCTGGAAAGTAATACTTTTAGTTCTGAAAATATTAAGAATTAGATTTTGGTTATTTGGACAGTTAGTAAGAGCCTGAGGTCAGCTTGTAGTTGCTGTTGTATACCAGAAGGAGTCAGGTTTGAATGAAATAGCACATATCATCAGTGCACAGTAAGATAGGGAGGTGTGGGAATTCATGTGGGAATTTATTAATGAATATGTAAAAAAAAAGAATAATGGGATCAGGAATGGAGATTTGAGGGATTACTTTAGGAAGAAAGGTGTTTGGAAGCCAAACAGAGAATTGCTGATTGAAAAGGTATTTTTGAACCAGGGTCTGTATATGACCTGATTCTACTTTCAGTTAGCTGATATAAAAGATTGCTGTGATCAGCCAGGTCAAAGGCTCTGGTGAGGTCAGTAAAGATGGCTCCAGCCAAAAGGCCTTTGTCCATAGAAAAGAGGATGCTATTAATAAGTAAACAAAGTGCTGCAGAGGCTCTCTGACCAGACCAAAAGCTTTGCTGTTTTGTGAATGGAAGATAATATTAGGAGATTTATTAAGTGAGTTGATTATAATATAACTTCTAATGTTTTTTCCCAAGGGTAGGAAGAGTAGAAATGGGCTGAAAGTCAGTGTAGTGGGAGAAATAGTTTTTTTATGGAAGGGTTTAACAATGGCTGATTTCCAAATATTAGGCATAATATTTTGAGCAAGGCAGAGGTTGTAAATATGAAGTAGATGCATGACTAAGAAGGCCTTATATTGAAATAAAAACCAGGGGAGAAGAATGTCTGGCCTGTGGAAGAGGAATGTTATAGGTCTTCAAGGAGCAGCGCTATACCTTTAACTTTAATTGCTTTCAAATGGAAAGGAGGGATATAAGGGTGGTGTTAGGACAAAGAAGGAGGAGTGAGTGCTACTGGACGCAGGGATGGGATGTGTGCTGAAGTGAAGACTGAAATCAGTGAACGTAAGATGAATGCTGATAGTTCACTACCACACCATCAGGGCTGATCTGTGGACCATTCCTTGTAGAAGTACCTGTTTATAGGGATGGGAGCACTGGTAGTTCTGTTTAATTAATAATGAATGCCACATTTAAACTTCTTAAGAGTTAGTCCATTCCATGTATTCACTGCTCTTTTTGTTTTCCTCTGTACTTGTATACCAATGGACTGTCCAGATTTTTGGCTCTTATTTTTAGTCTGTTTTTAGGGGAAAGAAAGATCTAGAATGAGGGGAAAAAAGAAGTGGGTTTGGTCAGGAAGATATCTAGATGCTGTACTGGACTGTAGCAAAGATACATTGAGAATGCATTTTCAGTGAATGGCTAGTTATTGGTCACAACAAATGTTCTAGTTTCTAGTGTAATATCATACTGAGTTTTGAAAAGTTTGACTTTGCTCAGCCTAGCTCAGCTGAATCAACAAATACACATCTTAATAACCCCCTCTTTCTGGCTAAATATTATTTCTCATTTGCTATATTTAAGGCAGTAAGAAACACAGCTGGTATTTAAATTGGCATGCAGTTCCTCCCTTTTAAGTTATGGAATTTTTTCCTTCAAATCATGACATCAAAAATGTAATATTCAAGACAGATTGGCAAGGGCACTATGTGTACTTGGAGTTTGCATGTTCGATGACTGGTATGAATTAAATTCTCATCTTACATTAAAGTGATGAAGTGATGGCATAGTACAGCTAATTAATCTTAAAACAGCAAAGCTCCACCCTGTAATTAAGTGCTGTTTTAAGCAAATATGCAGTTTGCTTGATGCCTCAGTTTTCCATTCAGTATAACTGTCTGCTTGTTAACTTTACTGGATTAAATTTATGTTTCTATTTAAAGTAAGTCTGCTATACTACAAATATTTTAATCTAATGTAACTACTCATGTCACTACTATAAGTTGTGTACTGAAAATTCTAAAAGAGAATGATTGTGTCACAAGGGCTGTAATAGCACAATGACACATAAAAAGCAATGTCTTTTAAGAGTTTAAAAGTTTGAGACTCCTTTTGCTAATCCCTTTGACAGCGTACTACCGACCAGAAAGACAAACACACATGCACACGTGCAGACACACACACACACACACACACACACACACACACACACACACACACACACACACACACACACACACACACACACAAGCACCTTTCCTTGTCCTCCTGTTCCTGTATATGTTTAATTCTGCAAGTTGCTGTTCAGCTCACATTATGGAATTTATTGAAACATTTAACATTTCTCTTGCCATCCCTACAAAGGATTATACGTAATTAAGGTCTTGTAGTCTTCTTTCAAATGACATTGAAGCTGCACAATTATAATTGTTATATTTTGAACCGCTTGTGTCATGTCTATGTCTTTATAGAGATAAGATTTGTAGTATTATGCAAGGTATTTCAATGGGGCCCTATCAAATGCAAAGAGGACTAAACTGCCTCTTTCCTGTGGCAGTGTTTCTTCATAACCATCCCAGGATACCAATTACATCCTTACAATCTTCTCAGATTGCTTAACTATTTTCAGAGTACTTGATGGTTACTTGTTGGTTTATTCCCACTATTGTTGCTGTTGCAGCCTCAAGCTTAAATATGTAACCTTCACCAGGACTTTGTTTTATATCTGTAATAGTGTGAATTTATTTGCAGTAAATCTTAATGCAGAACTATTCATTAATTTTTAATCGTTCTCTCTCTCTCATCTTTACACCCCCATAATGCCCACTAATTTTGTTGTATGGCTTTATATCTTCTTTATACATTCTGCAGAAAGGCATGCTTTCCCTTCTGGCTCCTGTGGAAGGTGGCATACAAAGACCTAACAGACACTGACTACAGTGCTGATCCTTGCCTCACCACATAATTACTTCTGTTTCCTTCAAAGACTCTTCAGTACACTTCTACTTCTTGCTGGTAGGACATTAAGTTACTATACTTTAACACATCCTCCATACCATCACAATGTCCCACACTGAGTATCAGTCCACAGACATACAACAGACAAAATAATAATCCGTCAACACACAAACCTGTGTGAGCAATTAAAATAGTAATAATAGTAATAATAATAATAATAATAATAATATTAATGATAGTACATCTTATAAAGTAGTCAGTCTTTCCTGGAAACATGCCTGTGACCCATCCTCTAAAATGAATAACTAATTTATTAACCTGTTATGTTAACAATATTAAATACTTCCGTAAATATCAGTATCTTGGGATCCATTCTGGGTTACTACTTCTGACACTGAATACACAGATACATTCCTGATAAAATATATTCTTTATATTGTAAAACAATTTGAATAGGCAGCCAAAAGCAATGATATGGATCAGTTTGGCAGCTGTATTCATGTACATCACTAATACAAACCTGGTTGCCCAATTGATTTAGTGATAGACAGACTAAGCTGTAAATATGTTTTTTCTAGCAGTATACAGGGATTTATGTGCGTATTTATAAACATGAAGTCAGTGATTGCAGGATTCACCTCAAGTAATATATATGCATCCTGGAGAACTGTGGCTAGTCTTGCTAAGGCCACTGATGCTGTGCCTGGAATGGTGTTGCAGAATTAGTGGGAAGAACAAGATGGGTCTGAAGAAAAACGTTTGACTGATAATGTGTCCATTGACTCTTTTTCACTGGTCTGAAAGAACCTTTATGTCTTCATGGCTCTCTGTTTTTCATATATCAGGTGGTTTTGTTTATATGATTAGGTGGTTAAATTTATCCAAGGGTAACAATAAAAGTTCAGTTTTATCTGACCACATGTATTGGCCCTTCATGGTCATTTTATCAGCAATTGATCTTTATAAAAAATGTTAAAATGATAGTGTGTTTAGTAAATTACTTTTGTTGGTCAATGAGAATACATGTTTTTCTGATTGTATCATTTATATAGGTTATTTGGCTGGGATTGCATAGAATATAAGGAAGATCAATAAATCTGTAAGTAAAAATTACAGTAAAATTTTAACTGAATGCATGTACTTGCAAAGTCAGCCTGTGTTTACATATGGAAACATTGCTGCTATTTAGGATAAGATGATCATAGCAGCCTACAAGTATAAAGGATTTGAATTTCAGATTTTAATTAATTTGTCAATGATAATCTGAAGATATCAATAAGGTAGTTGAAGTTCAAATATTAACTGTCGTCTAAATCAGGGGTGTCAAACTCAATCACATAAGGGGCCAAAATGAAAACACATAGACTAAGTCACGGGCCAAATTTTTTATTAATTTTTTATTAAGATATATCTACTAAAACTAGTAGAAGTAAAGATCCTTCATCATCCTGAAAGACCTTATCTCACACCATCCTGGTGCATTAATCAGTGCACAGAGCATAGAATTCCATCAGCGCCATCACTGTGTGCCTTAGCAAAGTGCATTTAATCATGTTCTGAAAATAACAAAAAGCACAAAACAAACTGTGTGTACTATAAGAAAAAAAGTTCAAAAACAGTTTTTTTTAATACATTGAAATTTAGGTTTTGAAATTGCTCACCTACTTGTTTTCTGGCCAGATGTCTGAGACCATTTCCCCTGGTCAGTGAATCAATGTCTGGTTTTATGTCTTGTGCTGTGGCAACCCGCAAAACAGCATGGAGGTTTTCATTGGTGATGCATGATCTGTGCATGTTCTTGTTTATATTCATTATTGAAAACATCTGTTCGCACAGAATGGTGCTCCCAAACATGGACATAACATGGGCAGCATGAAGTATTAGCTGTGGCATCAAGTCAGTTGGCAGTAGATGGTAAAAGTCCTCTATCAGGACATCCTGGAAGTTTGCTCTCAGGCTACTATCGGTTTGAAGCTCTATCAACTCCATCTGAAGATGATGGTGCACACTGTTGATGTCGGCTGTGAAAAGATTGGCAAAGATGTCAAAGCCACAGTGCTGTTCTCTGAAGTCAGAGAAGCACCGATCAAACTCATCAGTTAACTGGCTTACTTTAGTAGCCAACTGAGCACAAGGAAAAGCACTGAGTAAGGAGGCCGAGATACTCAGACAGACAGGAAACTGGGCAAGATTGTCCTGTTCTAGTTGGGACTTCCATAAGAGAAGTTTACACTGGAATGCTGTGATCATATCAGACATCTTCATGATGACTTGTTTGTATCCCTGCAGCCTCTGATTCAGTTAGGCGAGATGTTCTGTTAAATCACATATCACAGCAAAACCACAAAGCCAGGTTGGGTCTGACAGGTCAGGCAAGGACTTTCCTTTACTTTGCATGAAAAGAGTGATTTGTTCCCTGAGCTCAAAAAATCATTTAAGGACTTTTCCTCCTGCTAAGCCACCTTACTTCTGTGTGGTATGGCACATCTCCATGCTCTGCACCTACCTCCTGTAAAAACAGCTGGAACTGGTGATGATTCAGGCCACGTGCTTGTATAAAGTTTACTGTTTTTGTGACTGTGGTTATTATATTATCCATTTCAAGAACCTTACCACACATAGCTTCTTGATGGATAATGCAATGATAGGTAATCAGATGTGTGTGGCAGTCATTATTTAGCATTTTCTCCTTCATTAGTCCAACCAAGCCTTTTTTTCCTCCACACATTGCCGGTGCGTAATTGGTAGTTAGCCTCACCAACTTTTCCCAGGGTAATTTAATATTATTTATGGACTTCTCCACCACCTCAAAAATTTCCTTCCCTGTTGTCATCCCATGCATTGCAGCTACACCCAAGAGTTCCTCAGTGACAGAGAGGTCCATCTTCACAGCTCGTATAAAGATGGACAACTGCAGTGTATCAGTATTGTCTGTGCTTTCTTCGACAGCTAATGAAAAAGCTAGATAACTGTGTGCCTCTTCAGCCAGCTGTGTTAAATTTCCTGCAAGATCTCAAACTCGATTTGCAATAGTATTTCTTGACAAACTGAAGTTTTGGAAAGTCTGCATCTGGTCGGGGAACACCTGCTCACACACTTTTAACATGCATTGCTTCAAAAAGGCACCCTCTGTAAAACACCTGGAAGCTCAGGCAATTTCTTCAGCCACAATATAGCTAGCTTTCACTGCTGCATCATTTTTTGCTGTAGCTTTAGTAAACATGTTCTGTTGCGATTGCAGTTTGCCTTTTAATTCTTGGACAATTTTATGTCTTTCATGAAGGGTATATTTAGCATACTTAGCTCCATGTTTGGTATCAAAATGCCTATGTATATTGTACTCCTTCATCACTGACACCGTCTCATAACACAAAATACACACCGGTTTGTCTTTGCGAAGTATAAACATATATTCGCTTTCCCATCTTTCATTAAATTATCTCCCTTCTGAATCAATTTTTCTCTTGGACATTTTGATTGCTAGATTCATGGATGTTGGCCTTGGGTAGAGGTGCTCCATGCAGGCACACAGGGATGATGCTCGCCACCACATTAGAATCTAATGTTACCATTTCAGCATCTTCTACAAACTAGGTACGAAGTGCACCACCCTGCATCAGCTTTTCTCTCAGACATTTGGGAGTGATTGCTAGATTCACGAATTTTGGCCTTGGGTAGTGGTGCTCCATGCAGGCACACAGGGATGATGCTTGCACAGCCAGTTGATGATCACTCTCCTCACCACCACATTAGAATCTAATGTTACGCACCATTCAGGCATACAGGGATGACGCTGACACAGCCGTCTGACAATCATGCTCCTTGCCACCACATTAGAATCTAATGTTACGCACCATTCAGGCACACAGGGATGACGCTGACACAGTGCACCTCCCGGCCGGCTCTCCTCACCACGTGCCACATAAAATGGCCAGGTGGGCCGGATTCAGCACTCGGGCCTTGTGTTTGACACATGTGGTCTAAATGAAGATTCCATGAACCTCACTGATACCCATTTTCAAAGCAATAGGTTATCTTTCACATGAACCAGTTAGTATTGATGGAAATGATATTAATATTATTTAATGAAAGTAAGTGAGGAAATTTATGTTGTCATTGAGTCAGTTGGAATTGATATGAAACATATTTACAGTTTGACTTTCTCGTGAGGATGAATTTAATTTTCTTTATGTTTGCATGATTTGAAATAGGTCATAGGTTCATAGGTTGGTGCTAGGCTATCAGGCCTAGGGCCTATACAAGCCTAGCCATAACAATTCCCTGGCTATTTCTTCCCACACTATTTACTTCCCTGGACCCCTGTCTAGCAGGGCAACTGACGTGATCCCAGGGGTGAATTTCCTTTCTTCCATCCAATCGTCAAGATTCCTTTTGAAGAGGGCCAAAGAGGCACTCTGCTTGACATGTATGGGCAGTCTATTCCGGAATCTGGGGAGTCTCTGGGTCAGGCTTGTATAGGCCCTAGGGCTGATAGCCTAGTACCAACCTATGAATGATTGGAAGTTTGAATATTGGATGTACTCACCTTCATGGGTTCTCATAATGTTACAATTAAATATGAAGATATGTGTTTATTATTACAATGGTAAATTTTAAATTTTGCTATTCACTACCCAGAGATGATTCATGTGTGCACCAATGAGAATTAGTTTTAATGGCCAGGGACAACATGTATAGCTTTATTCAATTTAAAAAGGAATGTAGCAAACATAATACGACAAAACCATATCTGGTACTAATCAGTTGGATTTGATGCTCAGTCAATTTGGAGGTTTATGAGTTGCTTACCTATAGCTATTTGTGTAGAGGGGAGTAGTAAGAGAAACATAGGAAGAAGTTTTTACATTCCTTTGTAAAGTGGCAACTTCTTAGGCAAAAGTTGCATGTACACTAATTAAGAAGCTTATGGAGTAGTAAGAAAGCATTAATACTACATTAGGTAGAGTACATCACATTGTTCCAGTAGAGAAAAGGAATAACAAAAATTGGTATATATTTGAAGCAATGAATTTGGTGGTATTTTAATGAAGAATGTATGCAATGGTTTGCAATTTACTGTGAAAGGAAGTTGTACAATATTACCCTGCTTGCCAAGGAAAAGGTAAGGAAGGATTTTCTTATATGAAATATATCTAACATGCATTTTACTGATCTCATGCATGAAGGGGTATACCATGTGCTACAGATCCTAGTAGGAAATGTTTTGAACTTTTAATGGGGAAGGTTCCTGCAGGTGATTTAGGAATTATACTAAACATGATGTTTAGAGTATGTCAAATATTGTGAAGTATTATTGCTTGAAGGTTTCACAGAATTAAGGATTTCAAGCTTTGGTCATGTGATATCAGATATAAAATATACCCAATACTATTGCCTTAAGAAGGCTATAAAGTTATTGTGATCATTTATGGTAATACACAAATGATGTATTCAGATAGTAATAATTGTTTCTTAGTGACTGTAAATGTGCCATGTTTATCTTTTTTGAACTGGTTTAAGAAAAATGATTCTTTAAAAAAATTGTATTTTAGGAATGGGCTAATATACTTACATAAAAGCTGGAATAAAGTACAGCTTCACTTCATGTATTCGTTCTTTGTATGGAGACTCAGCTGTTGATGGATGCCAGTTCTCTCTTATTTTAGAGTGGGTCCGGTGTTCACAGATAATTACAGTGAATAACATAAACCAGTAGAGCATGTCAACAGGTCATTGAGTGATACAAGAAAGTAAGGCATTCCAGGACTAAAATGATATATTAGCTGTAACGTGAGTCTGAAAGCATGGCTACCTCTATGTTTGCAGGCATGAGATTACATTGATAATGTACCAAACGCCTTTATAAAGAATGAGAAATAAACCAAAATCAAAACCACAAGCAATAACTGAATCTTAAGGGCTAACACTATTACTGTTTAAAATAACTTTCAGAAGAGGGAGAAATAAACCAGCATAACTTCAAATCTAGACATTTGATGTTGAACAATGAATAGATAAAAGCCAAACAATGTGGAAGAACTGACAACTGTGCCATTTTTTTGCTTCTTATTCAACTTCAAAAAAGTCAATGTTTGAAACGTATGGATTCAGAAGCCATTAAAATGTCTGTGCAATGGTTCAACATGGCAAAAGTTGAATGGTGAAGCCCAGTATGCAGCTATGCATACAAAATGCACCAAATTTTGCAATGAGTTAATCATATCAGCTAATGAAAAAATATCATCTTAAAAAGAATAAGGTTAGTTATTCACAAAATCTTGTTCACCAGAGCATGAAAAACTTAAATACCAGCCATCAGGGAGTAGCCAGAAACAAAGTTCTTGTGTATATGGTACTAATATTTCTTGTTCTTGTGGCCCAGGCCATGAGTAAACATGGTTAGCAAGACCAGTAGTTCACTTTACATAGTTAGAAAAATTAATTAATTAACAAATCATAGTGATTGCTAGGCTAATGACCCTAAATGGCCTTTTTAAAATTAGCAAGCTACCCATGTGTAATGGACTGGTTTGGCCAGGGGTAAATTTATGATTTCTCAGCCATTGATACAGGTTGAGCTCAAATAAGTGTATGGAAGAACTGTACAGAAGATGTCTTTTCAATGCATCTGCTGCAATAAAAATATCTGTACAGTTTGTATTTGTTCACTGTAAATTTTGAAATCATATGAGTTCTTAACATTGTATACATCCGTTCCATAAGCAACATCTAGATAGATACCAGTCCACTTGTTTTGAAAATCTATATTGAAGACTAAAATTCCAGAGCCGTGACTAGGATGCTGCAAAGGGCAGTCATGAGAAGAGGTTTCTCTTTTTGACCAGTCATTGCCTTTTGTATGACCACAAGGTCCAAGGGAGGGTCATGTAGTGCAGTTATGTTATGCATGGACTTGTCACACACTTCTGAGAGTGACTTTAGTCCTCTTCCCCAAAATGCAGACACTTCCGTCCATCCATCTCTTGTCTCCGCTGGAGAGTGCAGGCACACTGCAAATCCTAGGACATAAGACTTTGCCGAGAGAGAGAAGAAAATTCCATATCATATTCCTTTCCCTTCCAGGCCACCTCTCCAGTACCTGGGACACTAGTCTGTTTTTAGGTTGAAATTATTTTTGAGAAATATCAGTATAGATTGTACTGATACTTTACAATATTTGCATTAAAAAAGTATGTATTTATATGCATAGTGAAAATGTTTTTTCTTAAAAGAAAGACATTTGAAACGAGACAGGTTACAAAGTATCAGACAGTATGAGACAATTTCTTGGAGAAAACTTCTAACAAATGTTTGCAGATACAATGTACTTGTGGGGTAAAGTTATATCTTGATGTTCTGTCAGTCTATCTGGAATTTAATCCTTCATAATGCAGGTCTTGGCTAGGATATCACCAATGGCACATTCATTTTTTGGGTTAGACGAGCATCTCACTAGTGTTATATGATTAGTGTATTTAACTAGACTATATGCATGTGATACAACACCTTGTATTTATTCAGTGAGGTAGAGAGGTTCTCTTTTGATTTTGAGGCACTAGAATGAAGTGTGTTTGAGTCAAATGTGTCTCCATAGCATCTAACATAATATTTCAGCTAGACTCTTGGTTAGTTTTATATAGCTTTTACACTAGTGTTTGACGGTTACTGAAGTTGCATTGGAGTATAAATGACACTTGTTTTCTGGCAAGGTGCTGCAGTGTTAAAGTGACAGACTCCTCCAGCTCTATTGTGTTTTAAACATACCTCTCAACTGCTCTGGAGTGCTTTGATTCAAAATGTAAACTGAAGATTTATGCTATTTTTCAACTTCATGCAATGATTACTCCACATTCTGAAGTCTCATTGGTTCACATCTAACGTGGCACTGACTCAGAGAGAGAGAGAGACCAGCTTCCTGGATCTCATCCTTAATCCAGCTGTTGAATAAATAGAAGCTGCTAGATTTTGAATGTATTCACAGCTTTAAGATTTTATTTTCTTCTATACTGAGAGGAGTCTACATAAAATAACCAAAATGACGGGAACAGGTAAGGCAGAATTTTAGTCTGGGACTTTCCAATATTATTTTTTAGTGAGGAGGGCAGTTTTGGAGATGTCGACAAATTGTTGAAATGCATGTGGAGGTTGGTTCAGTAAATAATATCAGCAGTTTTTATAATTTATCCTACAGCTAAAATACAAGAAGGAAACACAGGTGTTGATGACAATACAGGACTAGAAATCCATAAGGCATTTATCTTGTTGATGCTGATTTTCCTTGTTGGACTGCCCTACTGAACTGACCTAAGAGAAAACTCTAGAAGTGTGGTTCCCCGCTTAGGTCATGTCAGAGAATGGACTACGTATTGCCAGTGTTTTTTATTTACTCTTTTATTAACTAGTACTTCTGTAACCAAGTACTTCTTGACTCTCCCTGATTTTATTTATTTATATATTTATTTGACATTTGGTTACCAGGAAAGTCTGCCTGGTTGGGAAACAACAGAAGCCCAGGAAGAAACGCTCCAAATACAGGGAACAAAACAAAACAATTGTTTAAAATAATGAGACAAACAGTATTCATGAAATGTAAGCTGGTAATACATAAAATATTTTCATTAGCATAGTAACACGAAAAAGAAGATACAAAATAAATATATAAATGGGCCACATAGGGTCCATATGCAAACATATTTGCATGAATGCTACAGATACAGCATTAATTATTTGTTGTTGCATTTTTGCATAGATAGAGCAATTGTCATATTTGCATACAGATTTGATTTTTTTAAAGGTGGAGCAATGTTTGATGGAAAGACATTGTATTGAGAAAGGCACAAAAGGATCATTAAAGCTTTGTATGGTGGGAAGTTTTAGTAAGTAAATAGAGTGAAAACTGACAGGATTAGTAGTCTAACTGGCTACCTGGAAGTTGAGAGATGAGAATTTATAGGAATTATTAGCAGGGAAAGAGAGGTAAAAAGTTAGGATGGAAAGGTAGGTAAAGTTATACGGTTATATAGGTAGTGTTAGGATAGAAGTTAGGAAAATGAAAGAAAAAATAGAGCAAGATTATTGCTGTTTTATAAGAGATGATTGGAATACTGTTATTTATGAATGAAGGGAAAAGAAAAGGTGAGGGGGAGAAAAGGGCTTGTTAGGAAAATGTGGAGGATGGAATGGGGAAGGGTTGGAGATAGAACGGAAAGAGTGGAGAGTTAAGTACAGAAATTAGAGGAATTTTAGCTTGAGTTTGAACAGGGACAGATACTTAAGTTTAATAGATGTTCCTTTAGTTTGAATTTGAACTTTTTGAGGTTTAAGGCAGTTTAGATGTCAAGTGATTTGCACAAGGTTTCTAAATTTCCCTCATATTTCTCCCATGTTCATCATAAATGTTTGATTTATGTTAAAATAAGAATTCCAACCAGTCAATAATGCTGGACATTAAATTTTCATATTTCATATTATTCAGAAACTGTATCCTGATGCAAAGCCCGTTGTTATATTAACTTATCAACTGAATTACAGTAATATTTTAACTTGTCCCTGATTTTAGACCTTTGTCCCCCCATTATTTTATGCCTTGTTTAATATCCTTGAGCAAAGAAGTTGAGAGGTAAACTCTTAGAATACAGTGTGTGTGTGTGTGTGTGTGTGTGTGTGTGTGTGTGTGTGTGTGTGTGTGTGTATGTGTGTGTGTGTGTTTGCGTGTACATCTCTACCTAGGCATATTTGTGTCTGTGTATGCTTTGCTTCTGAGTTTGTGTGTGTGTGTGTGAGTGTGTGTGTGTGTGTGTGTGTGTGTGTGTGTGTGTGTGTGTGTGTGTGTGTGTGTGTGTGTGTGTGCGTGTGTGTGTGTGTGTGTGTGTGTGTGTGTGTGTGTGTGTGTGTGTGTGTGTGTGTGTGTGTGTGTGTGTGTGTGTGTGTATCTGTATGCCTGCTTTATGTATCTAAAGTCTGAATTTCTTTGCAGTCATCTGCAAACTTTGCCAGACACAAATCCTTAACTTTAGCTTTGAACTCAGAGAAGTAAATGCCAAAGAGGAGTGGCACAAGGACTAAACTCTAGGGTATATTGCTAGTGACAGGTATTTTGGTGGAGGAAAAGCCACCCACCCTTCCTTCCTGGGTTCTATATGAGACCTACTTCGCTGTCCTATGAGTTATACAGAGATTGACAATTAACTGGGAGAGTGCAGGACAGTGTTAGATGCCTTTGCATGCTTTAGATATACAGTGTGCACTATGTTACCTCTATCTATTGCTTCAGTAACTTTTTCAAAGAAATCAACTAGTTTAAGTAGGCAGGCCCTGCCCATAATAAATCTAGACTGGGTTGGGTCGAGAATATGTGGGTTACTTATATCCTTGTATCTTAATTCCATTATGATCTTTTCCACAGCCTACAGATGAGGCTGGTCAGGCTTAGTGGACTATAAGTACACAGGTCAATTACAGCTTTCCTTTCTGTAAAGGAATGACTGTTGATCTCCTCATTCACCTGGCACAAAGCGGGTTTTTGGGGTGATATTGAATAGCTTCTATAGGGGAGGTTAGAAAAGTCACATTTCAGGCTAACCAGTAGCAAACCTAGTATGTTATCTAGCCATAGATTTAGTGCCCTTGGCCTTAGATAGCACCTTGAGAACTTGATTTGAAGGTGGAGTGTATGTGTGGGTATCGGAGAATATTAGGGGAGAAGGGAGGAAGTTTGAGCAAAATTTTTCTGCTAGTCAAACAACTATGTCCCCTGGGTCTGAGCATGTGATATAATTTACTATTAGCTCTGCATACAGCTAGGCATTATTTCTGACATTGTTATCATAATTAAAGAAGGCTTTGTCACTCAACTGGGGGGGGGGGGTATTTTTACCTCATATCTGGCTTTGGTTAATTTGATTGGGGTCCAGAGCTCCTCGTTTATTTTAGCAAGAGTGTTTTTGTCATTTTGAGAGTTAGATTTTTTCCTGTGTGCAATATGTTTTTTTTTTATTTGTTATTTATTGACAAGGGATGAAGTTACAACTGGTGAGGAAAAAGCTGCCACGTATTGGGATAGCTGTTACAGGAAGTTTGTATTGATAAAGTCCAGAAAATTTTTAGGATGTATGAGTCTCCCAGTTTATGGAAGGGTGGTAGAAGTCTCCTAGGAGAATGGTGTTTGGCTTAATACATAGAGTCTTCATTCCAGTTAGGTAGAAAGTATGTGAGTGGAGACATATCTATATAGTTATATATCTTTCTGTAGAAAGTATGTGAGTGGAGATGTATCTATATAGTTATATATCTTTCTGTAGAAAGTATGTGAGTGAAGACATATCTATATAGTTATATATCTTTCTGTAAAAGGTATGTGACTGGAGACATATCTATATAGTTGTATATATCTTTCTGTAAAAAGTATGTGACTGGATACATATCTATATAGTTCTATATCTTTTTGTCATTATCTGTCTATCTAACTATATATGCATAAATTCATATACTTTTTCAAGATTAGTGCTAGTACGGTAATGGTGACAAGTTCACTTTGCATTTTAATTAGTTTTGCAATAGTATGGCAAGTTCACTTTGCATTTTAATTAGTTTTGCAATCGTAACGATATCTGGCTTCTTACAATAAATGGAAGACTTGAAATTATTGCTGATCCACAAAGTACAAAACCTAAACTGCAATTTAAAAAAAAGCAAATTTCAAAACTTGCTGTAACACTATTAAAGCATCTGCACCCTACGCACAAGCACGTACTGACCCCCCCCCCCCACACACACACACACATATAAGCATACAGCAGAGTGTCAGTGTTCTGATGGTAATTTTGGTGAGTGTATTTCAGCAAAAATGTTTCGCTAAAAGCATTTTCTTCAAGTTTCATCAAAAGTACTTTCAACAAAACTTTTTCATATTTTTTGCATTTGTGTAATGTGTTGTGCTATCAATATGATTGCACACAGATACACGCACACACACACACACACACACACACACACACACACACACACACACACACACACACACACACACACTGCTACTTATCTTTTCCAATTCTGACATTTTTGTACAGCAGAGTAAGGAGAGTACTTTAAGGTACCACAACTTCTGACCTAGCATATATTAACTCATATTAGTACCTGTAGGTCTGCTGTTATCTGACTCCCTGTTGTGGTCGTGGGAATTTCAGTTGGCACGCCATGAATGTTACTGCCGCTAAAAAATCCAATCAAATATTTAAATCTCAAGACTGTTTATAGTATTGTATAATACAGTTGTATCGTGTTTTCACACTTTGCTGATCTAGGGCATTCAAGGGAAATGAGCAACCTTTGTACAGTTTTAATTGTTTAAACACAAAACATTTTCAGTAATTATAGTGGACAAAGCTACAGAAAAACAAGCCATCCAGAGCTCATTCAACTTATTCCTATCAGAACTTCGACATTTGACCACTCTACAAAAAAGTGCACAGTACCTACAGATACTGTCTGTCATTATCCCGATTGTATCAAAATGCCTTTGAATAAACAGGTAATACTTCAATCAATCTAAGGTGTATCTCACCAGAGTCATAGCTTCTCAAATTCATTTTCACCTGAAGCTTATTATATAAATAAGTATGTCACACTGTTTCTCTTTCTCTCTTGCTCTCTCTAATTTTGTCTGTGGCTTTCAAGATTTTTTTGGACTCATTTTTTGTACATAAATTAATAGGTATATTCCCTGAGAGATTATTACATAATATTAATTTTGACCAGCCTGATAATGCTTTCAACATCTCAAACATAGAAAAAAGACATTGCCTTAATGAGTTTTGTCATTTCAGATGTCTTTCCATAAGGCTTCAAAAGAGGTACATTCAGCTGCAGTGACATCCATTCTCCAACAAGTCAGCAATAGTTTGTCTGCCTTTTGTTCTCTGAAGTCACTCTACTTCAGCACCAGTTAATAATGTGCTGAATACGGCCTGTAACCCTGCTGACACTGTAACAGACTTCAGACAAAATGCTGCAGACTGTCATGTTAGATTTATTCAGTAATTTTTATTCACCAGCACTGGCTTGCATCTCTGAATAAGTAATGATATTTACAATTCTGTGCTACAAGTAAGATGTTAAGCATTCGCAACACATTTCTTGTTGCTAGGATCTCAGATCACGCAAACAATGAAGGCATCTTGTGTTTCCTGATGTTTATCTTTTGTAATGAACTGAACTTCTGCCACAAAGGGTTCTACTCTTTCCCTGCTATACCTTGATGTCACAGACACCACAATCATGAAGACCTCAGTATTAGGCATGATAGATGGTAAGCACTGTCCAGATAAACTAAGCTTTACACAAAACTAGCACTAAAGTCACTATTTACTAGACCATTTTCTTGCACTTAATATAATGACATGTTTTTAAAAAATAATGGCGGCAAAATTATTCTCCAATATGTATTTTCTTAGAATTAACAGTGAGTATTAAATACTACTGTGCACCATATTTACAGTACATATGTACAGCATTACTGTCACTCTTCTTATGTGCATTAAGAAGACATTGAGGCTTGGATGTTAGTTTTAGTAGTTTACTGTATACAAACACATCAGGATGGATGGCAGGAACATTAAACCTAAATGAACTATCTAACTAACTGACTGACTACACACATGCACGCTCTCACTCTGGCTGCTCACTCAAAATGGCACTCTTACTTGCACGTGCTCAGTACTTATATGCACATGCTAGCTCACTGGATAGCTTCTTAAAGGTATATCGCACACACTGATCTATACCCTCCCTCTTTACTGAGCTGTCTTATATAAACAAATGACATTTCAATAGGCATGCAATTTATAGACATGAATAAAGAAAAACAGTAGCCATGTCCAGGTTGCTGTGTATCTGGAACTAGGTTTCGAGATGCGACCTGATCTCGTGACATAATAGTTAGGACTGGGTTTAGCAGCAGGGACAGTCACTGAGGAATATTCTCCTTGAGGAGTCTCAGGGGTTTTCTCAGGAATGACGGAATGTCCTCTGGAACAGGAATATTGGATAAGTCACTCGAACTAGAGTTTCTGTCACAGGCAAGATGCTGTAACATTGGTTCGAACACTGGTAAAAAATGTTTCCGATTCCACAATGTACGATCTCAGCTCTTGACACAAACTTTTCACAGATCTGATGTAGTCAAAACCTTTTGACGTCTGCATCCTTACTATCTCCCCTTTTTGTAAAGAACAGAGTGGTTTGCTGGTTTTATCATAGTAAGACTTCTGGGACAAACGCTTCTTCAACAGTTGGACTTTTACTTCTTTGTTGTTCTTAGCATTTAGAACCAATAAATTACTGCTGATTGGTAATGTGATTCTGGTTTGTCTTGACATAAGTCTCTGGGCAGGTGACCCAAGATGAATGTTTCTGAGATTTAACAAGTTTAGAAAAACATCGGTATTGTCACATCTGGATTTCTCTAACAACTGCTTTGTACTCTGAACTGCACATTCACCCAAACTGTTTGACTGAGGGTATTCAGGACTATTCGTAATATGAACAAAATCCCACTTTTCTGCAAATTTCTTGAACTGCTGACTGGTAAACTGTGCACCATTGTCAGAAATAACTCTGTGCGGACTACCATGGACAGAAAAATGTCACTTCAACTTAGTAATGATAGTAATGGAAATTAAATTGGGAAGTAAGTCAATCTCGAACCAATTTGAAAGTGTCTGCTAACACCAAGTAGTGTTGACCATTCCGCGCGAAGATATCTGTGGCTACTGTCAACCAAGGTCATTCAGGGATCTGGCTTAACTGAAGTGCTTTCTTGATATCTCTTGCCATAGAAGGCCAAAATACTAGACCTGTCGCCCTTCTTTTGGTAGAATCAGTTCCTGGGTGGAGAAGATGCAATATCTTAATCTACTCTTGTTGCAAGGATTTTGGAACAATCACTTTAACCTTTCGTGATGATACCATTGTCTGACAAAATCTCATCTCAGTATGGAAAATATTGCTGCACTTCTACTAGTAAACAAGATTGCTTTGAAAGCCATCCTTGACTAATAAAGAGGTTTAGCTTTTGGTGAATTGGATCTGAAGCTGTGTGAGTTCTGGTCTCATCAAGATGTGTGGAAGAAAAATTTCTCACTTCCATAACCTCAAAATCAAGTTGCTCATTGTTATGCTGTTCTGTAGTTTTTCTGGGTGATCTGGATAAGGTATCAGCAAGATAAAGAAGTTTACCTTTTGTGTAAACAAGATTGACATTGTACTTTTGCAATTTAAGCATCATGTGTTGCAATCTAGCTGGAGCTGTATGCGTAGGCTTTCTCAAAATAGTGACTAGAGGTTGGTGGTCAGTTTCAATCTGGACAGGTCGACCATAAATATAATCATGAAGCTTCGAACATACAAACACAATTGGCAAAAGCTCTTTCTCACCCTGTGCATACTGCATCTCACTCTGGGTAAGAGTTCTCAGTGCATAGACTACTGGTCTACCCTCTTGAAAAATGACTGCACCTAAACCAAACTTAGAAGCATCACAGGAAAGAGTAGCAGGTTTGTGAACATCATAGTAGCTGAGAGTTGGTGGGTTAGCAATTTTCTGTTTCAGGATATCAAATACACTTTGGTGCTGTTCTGACTATGACCAAATTACAACTTTGTTTCTCAGCTCTCTTAGCAGTGCTGAAAGTTGGCTTAAATTTGGAATGAACTTGCCTAGATAGTTGACCATGCCAAGTAAATGTTGCAGGGCTTGAACATTGTCTGGAGCTGGCATTTCGAGAATTGCTCTTTGCTTAGAAGGATCTGGTCGTAAACCAGAACTGGTAAACAAGTGACCAGCATAAGTAACTTCTCCTAGCCTGAATTTGCACTTCTGAGGATTCAGCTTAAGATTCACTTCATGTACTCCTTCCAGAACTTTCTTGAGGTTTCTATCATGTTCAACTTCACCATTGCCTTCTACTAGAATATCATCTACTATAATAGTACAGGGTAGCCCAAAAACATTTGCTCCATCACATACTGAAAGACTTCACTGGCAGAATGTATTCCAAATGGCATTCTCAGAAGTCTGTATCTTCCAAATGGTGCACTGAATGTGGTTCACAATGAAGACATTCTGTCAAGCAAAATTTGCCAAAATGAACTCTGCATCTAAGACAGGAAAAACAGTGGAATTTGGCATGAGGGCAGCAACCTCTTTGACTGTGTGCATTGGAAGATGAGGCCTTTTTAATGCTTTGTTCAGATCTCTTGGATCAATACATATTCTGATATCATCTGAGCTTTTCTTATGAGCTACTACCATAGAGGATACCCATTCAGCAGGTTCTTCTACTGGACAAATTACTCCTAGCTGCACCATTTTGTCTAGCTCGGCTTTGACTCTGCTCTGCATAGCTACTGGAACTTTCCTTGCTGGTCTGATAAATGGGCTGACCTCTGGGTCTAACTTCATAGAGTATATAACTGGTAGTTTGCCTAGTTTGTCTGCAAAAATATCAGCCTACTCAGAAAAAATAGTTTGAGTGAAATTTGAGCTGTTGTCATGCAAGCTTACACAGTGGATCTCTTCATTAAGTGAAAGCAGTCCCATTTTCAAACTGTCTCTGAAGCCCACCAATGACTGCATGGGTCTCTTAACTATGAAAAATTGCAAGTCATAGCTGTTCCCAGCAGAGTAACATGAAAGCCTTACTGAGCCTTCAGTTTGAATCTCTTCACCACCATAACCAACAAGCTTTGCACAATTTGTCAAATCAAGATGTTCTGCAGCTTTTACTCTAGCAAACGTTTCTGCTGACATAACATTGCACTTTGAGCCAGTATCTACTTTAAGCTCTACGTGACTCCCATTAATCCAAACAGTACAAAAACTCATTCTTTGCACACAAATCTACTGCAATGACTGTTTCACCAAGCACAGACACACCACCAGCATAAAAAGTAGGGTTGCAGTTTTCTAATTTATCAACTTGCCTTTTGGAATGCCCTCGTTTTATAAAAGAATTTGCCTTATTTGATTTACAAAATCTTTTGAAATGATTCCACTTATTGCAAAAATGGCACTGCTGACCAAAACTGATTTATTTATTTTATTTATTTAACATTTGTTTACCGAGAATGTCCGACTTGGAACAAAGCCAATTTTCAGTGGATGCCTAGGGAGAAACACTCCAGATATATGTTTTTGTAATGTGGGAGGAAACCAGAAGAACCCCACATGAACACTGGGAGGACATACAGACTCCACACAGAAGGCACTCCAGCTAAACACTTTTCTCTTTTGGGTTCATGATTTTGACCATAATTATGACACTTGACTATAAAGCTGGGTGGTGTTCATGTTTTGACTTTGCTGACTCACCCTTATGCTTCACTAAACATGCCCTGGAATTTGCTGGAATGACTCAGGGTTTCCCAGGGACTATTACAGGACCTGCAGTAGCTGTCATGTCCTTGGGCCTGTTTCTTTTAACCACGTGCTGCATACTATCAACATAAGCTTTGTCACTGTGCCTGCCACTACTATTCTCATTTCTAAGCATACTTATGTGCCTTTCTGTAAGCTGGTATATCTGACAAATCAATGACCTTATTCAAAGTTAAATCACTGTCACAAAGCAAAATCTTTCTCACTGTCTCATTAGTAATACCACACACAAGCCTGTCCTTTATCAACTCATCTCTCAAATCACCAAATCTGCACATTTTTTTCTTATTTCTTAAGTCAGTTATATATGCTGCAAAAGTTTCACCAGGCTTCTAATCCCTTGTGTAAAATAAGTGCTTTTCCATTGTAACATTAATTTGGGGTTACACATTTCTCTAAATTTACATTTTAAGCACTCAGAGTCTTCTGCTGTTTCAACCAGTACCACTATATGGCAGCCTTCCCCCTCACCTACAAACACAGCAGGTGAATATAAAATGAACGCTCTTTTTCAATGGCCTGAACCAGATAAATTAAGCAGAATAAATGCTTTTGTCCATGTGTCTTTGTCAGAAACAACAGCCTGTATGAAAATATTGTATTCCTGCTCAAATACTCTCCAGTTTTCTGCAATATTTATTTATTTAACATCTGTTTACCAGAAAAGTCCAACTTGGAACAAAGCCAATTTTTAGTGGAGGCCCGGGGAGAGACACTCTAAATGTATGTCTTTGTAACATGGAAGGAAACTGGAGCATCTGGAGGAAACCCACATGGCGGACATGCAGACTCTGCACAGAAGGTACCCCAGCAAAGAATTAAACCAGAGAACCTCTTGCTGTGAGGCACCAACACAACTGCTGCACCACTGCACCATCCAATGTTATCAAACACAAGCAGTGTAAGTCTGTGAAATCCTTCTGCCATGTCCACAGATTATAGTAAACCACAATGTAAAATGGACCTTGTAATTATGTATGAATATTCACACACACACCAGTTACTTATAATAATATTCAAATGCACAATAAACTCTTCAAAATACTGTACCCTGCAAAATATGCTTTGAAACAACTGTACTTTGTGAAATATTCTTTGAAATGACTGTATGTTGTGAAATGACTGCACTGTAATAATGCACACACTTGCAAACACATTGACGACTTTGGATATTTTGAATTACTTTAGTTAATATGAAAAAGTAGCACATTTTGAAAAAATACAGTCGTTTTCCATTTTTTGTATATTTTATTTGATTCAGATATTGTTTCAAACATTTTCATAATTATTTTGAATATTTTTATCGATATGTCACAGTTTCAGACATTTCGTTTAATAAGAAATTTGTTTTGAGCATTCTAAGTGCTTTGTTTTATATTTCTAGCAAAGGAAATCATTTAAGTGAGTTTTAGTACCTGAAATTTGTTTCTGACTTCTTTTGCTAGTCATTTGAGCAGTTGGGATGATCCACTCCTGTATATTCTCCAACTTTAACCGGTTGCCTCATGGCTGTAATACTGGATCCCATTCTGACACCATGTCACTCCTCTTATGTGCATTAAGAAGACATTGAGGCTTGGGTTCTCATTTAAGCAGTTTATTGTATACAAATACATCAGGATGGATGGATGGCAAGAACATTGAACTTAAATGAACTATCTAACTAACTGACAGACTACATACTTGCATTCTCTCACTCTTGCTGCTCATTCAAAACAGAACTCATGATTGCACGTGCTCAGTATTTATATGCACATGCTAGCTCACTGGAAAGCTCCTTAAAGATATATCACACACTGATCTACAGTTACCAAGTGTTTTCCTGCAGTTCAAAAGTAGTTTTGATTATTCATGTGGGAATTTTAGAACTACCTGCAGACGAAAGGAGCAGGCAGTTGTGAAGTGTAAGGGAAGCAGTTCTAATGATGTTGAGGTCGTAAGTTCATAAAGACCATAAATGCCACTTTGGTGGTAAACAACTGTTAGAAAGGCTGTAACAAAGGATGGGGAGAGTAGTTTCCCTGGGATTCAGAAAGGGTTACTGCAAGCAGTGAGCCCTAACATAAGTAGCCAACCCATTGCAGTAAACTTTTCTAATTCAGAGACATGTCCAATTGGTAAAATTATCATAGCAGGTCATCATGACAGCTGCACTAAATGTTAATGAGGAATTCCAGTGGAGTTTTTAGTGCTAATTGCCATGTGTTATCCCCTAGAAAATTCCTGCAGGAAGCGATTTACACAGCTGAATGATTCTAAATTAGTATTTCTTTCCATGATGATTAGCATGGCCAAAATGCTGCAGTCCCCCATTTTAGTAAATGGGAGAGACCATGTTGCAGCTCAGCTTATGGAGGTTCAGCAAAGAAGTAGTTGTAGGGGTGAGAGTGTCTGTGCTTCTCTGTGTGGCAGTGTGCATGTGTGTGTGTGTGTGTGTGTGTGTGTGTGTGTGTGTGTGTGTGTGTGTGTGTGTGTGTGTGTGTCTGTGTGTGTGTGTGTGTGCGTGTGTGTGTGTGTGTGTGTGTGTGTGTGTGTGTGTGTGTGTGCTCGTGCACATCTGCTGCCTGGGTGGCTGCAACAGAGGGTGCTTCTTAGTGGATCGACAGTGTAGGTGAGTGGATGGGTGTGTTTATGGTTTAATGGGTGAGCAAGTCTGTGAATGCATTCAAGTGAGGATGGGGGCATCATGTTGACTGAATGAATGTGTGTTTGTGTGTGTGTGTGTTTTCTATATGTATACATATATATATATATATATATATATATATATATATTTTATATATATATATATATATATATATATATATATATATATATATATATATATATATATATCAAGCATGCACACACACAAACACATAAACACACAAACACATAAACAGAACACACTGGTAGAGACAGATATGTGTTCCAGAGACTGCCCCCTCCTATGGAACAGGCTTCCCATCCATTTGAAGCTGAGTTCATCTATTACCTAGCTTAAGCTCAACTCGGACAAGTGGATGGGGAATAGGAAATTTACACTGGGCCTGGCACCCATGTCCCTTATGGACAGAGTTAGCAAATAAATTCCTGTTCCTCAATATCCGATTTAGATGGAGGACATCATTATTCTTTCAGGAAAACTTGTCTTGCTTAAAAAGACCCCCTCATTCATTAGCCTAGTAACAGTCTATGAATCTATGAATCTATGACACATAATTCATTAATTTTTATAAGGTAAAGGAGTGGAGTTTTGACCATGTGGACTGGCATGTATAGATCCAGAGCTGGAACAATTGGCACCATAGGCAATCCTCTAGAAAATGGTCTTTTGAACTGAAGCAAAAGGCTTTTACTCAATGAAATGCATTCATATAAGCAAGTTTCAGCTACCAGATGAATGCCATTACAGCATGTGCGCCCAATCGACAATGTATCTGAGGTGATGATCTTGTGCTCTAACAGCTTTCACCTAGAGGCAACTGCCCCACTTACCCCACCCTCACTAGTTCTGGGCATTTACTAGAAGTCTACTGTTGTCATTTAACATTAAGCCTGGTGGGATGAGGTCAAATTCAACTGTTCCACATAAAGGGAAGAAACCTACTTATTGAAAGATTAACCTGATAAACATTGTAGCATGGTACATACATCCTGTGTCTACATACTCACTAAAAGAGGATTCCCTACCTTATTCTCTGAAAATAAGGATTTTTTTCTTATGTAGTTCATATTCCCTGAAGTCACTAACCATTGTCAGGTGCAGCTGGTTTTATGGCAACCATCCCAGGTCAGTCACAAGTAATGGCTGTTATTTACTTCACACTTTGACCAACAGTAATGGCGTCCACTAGGATCAGGATGCTGCTGGTTGACCTTGATTTGTCTACCATCCCTAGAGTCAGAATGGTGACTGGCGGAAAAAGAACAACTGTCTGGTACACCACTTGCTGTTCTTTAGGGGACAGAATAGAATCTACCAGGTATACCATGATCCTACATATGCATATAGGTGTTAGCAATTTATTTACATTTGTTTACCAGGAAAGTCTGACTGGGCCAGGAGCCCATTTTCAGTGGAGGCCTGGGGAGAAAATCTCCACAGAATTATAAGCAAAATACAATAATTAGATAGTACAATAGTATACATATAGTAAGATGCAGAATACACATTATCCAGTTAGTCTATACAAAGAAGTATTCAATACTGTTTTGTAGTAGATACAAGTTCAAAAAAATCACACAAGCATTTCAGTAAAGATCACTGCAGCAATAATAAAATTAGTACTGTGTACATATTAAATAATAGTTATGGACAAATGAGATTTTTTTTTGAGCAGTATTAACACCATGGAGAGGGAGAATATGAGGTAAGGAGTGAACAGTATGGTGAGAAAGTTATAGATATCTTGTCAGTCAGGTTTGGTGCAAGAGCAATGCCAGTTTTTGGATAGATGTTGAAACAGTAATTGTTTGAAAATGGTAGATTCAGGTGTGTTTTGTAGGGTGTGGGGTAGAGAGTTCTATAATTTGGTTACTGGATTTGACAATAGGGCTAGTAGTTCATGGGAATGAGTAGGGAACAAGTTCCTTGAGGGATGGGCAATTGTGAGAATGGAGGATGATATTGTGTGTGAATTTAAGTTGGTAGAGATGGAGAAGGTTAGGTAGCTTGAGCCAATTTAATTTATGTAGAGCAATACAATGGTGGGTTTGGTGAGGAAGGTTGGCTGCAAAGCGTGCTGTTTTGTTGCAGCAAGTTTTCAATTTGGTTAAGTCTGATTTTTTTTAAGTTAGTAAAGAGGGGGAAGCATAAAGGAGTGTAGAGAGGAGAAAGTCTCTGGATATGGCTAGTCTGGTATTGTCAGAGAGAAATGGCTTGCTTCTGTACAGTAAGCCAAGTTTAATGTGAACTTTCTTAATTGTGATGGCTATGTGTTGGTCAAATCTGAGTTTGCTGTTGATAGTCACACAAGGATATTGTATCACTTCTGGTAAACAGAATTTACTGTGTCTTTTTGGGGTTGAGGATTAGTTGTGATTTACTTAGGTATGTTTCAATATCATTAAAAGGTTGTTGAGCTACTATTTGGAGGTCTGGTAAGGTATCTGCTGAGCAGATTAAAGTTGAATCGTCCACATACTGAACTACTTTAGTGAGTGATGTGGATGAGACTAGATCATTAGAGAAGATGATGAAAAGAAGGTGCCCTAGTATGGATCCTTGGGGGACTCTGACTGAGACATGCAGAAGTGGTGAGAGTTCAGATTTCCATTCTACTGCTTGTTTGTCTTTCAGAAAGATAGCTTAGGAACCAGGACAGGCAAGTCATTGATAGGTTTAGTGAGGCAAGGGTATTAAGGAGTTTCTGATGGGAGACAGTGTTGAAAGCTTTTGACATGTCTAGGAAGATTGATGCTACTTGCTGGTTTGAATTTCTTAGTTGGTTGATGGTGTTAGAGAAATTAATTAGGGCTGTGGTGGTGCTGTGTTTTGTTTTTAACCATGCTGGGAGGGAGAGATAAAGTTGTGAGATAGCAGATATTGTAGTAATTTAGCACATCTACATTTTTCCAGAATTTTGACACAGAGGAAAGGATGGCTATGGGTCTGTAATTGTTTAATTCTGTTGATGTTCCTCCTTTATGTAGAGGGGTGATATAGGAAATTTTCCATAATTTTGGGGCATATTGTTCTGCTATAGACCTATTTACCAGAATGGAGATAGGCAGAGCTATGGCATTAGCTGAAAGTTTGAGGTACTCATTGGGGAGTTGGTCAGCTGCTAAGGATGAAGTTTTCAGTTTTTTCAGCATCATTCTTATGATGTTAATTGGGACAGGTTTGAGGTCAGAAGAGTTGTTAGTTTCCACATTAGGTGGAAGAGACAGTGGGGTGGAATTGTTCCCTGTAACTAAGGAGAGAATGGTGTTTATAAAGTAGGTGTTGATCTGTGAGACACTCACGCTTTGGTTATTGGTTGTTGGTTCTGCGGTTGTGGCTTTACCTGGGTAGAGGATCATGTTATTTGCCTGGCAGAATTTTTGGAATTGTTTTCATATTTGTTTTGCATAGATGTATAATATGTTTTTTGTCTAGTTTGAGTTGTTTATTTGTTTGATTGCTGAGCTGCTGGTATGCTAGCAGAGTTATATTGTCTTTTGTTTTCTGGTATTGAAACCAGGTTTTGTCCCTTAGTTTTTGAAGTCTAATGGTTTCTTTTGATATCGAGGGTAATTTCTTATTTTTAACATGACATGTACGAGTTGGTGCTAAGATATTTAGAATAGAAAGAAATGTGTCACTGAAGTATGTTACAGCCTGGTCAAGTTGGAGATGATGAAGTGGTGTCCTTTTACATTTATTAAGCATATCTAAGAATATTTCATTGTAAAAGTTTTTGGTATTCCGTAGAACTTTGCAAACTATAGTTCTGGGTGGGTTGACTTGATGACAGATTAAGTAGGTAAGTTGATGGTCACTTAAATTATTTGGAAGGCAGACAGGAGAGACAGTTGTGGGCGGTACTGTTAATATGTAACCAGCCTATGATAGATTCCCTTTTGCTATGTTTATCTACTTGAGTGGGAAACTGGATAGTTTGGGAGAAACCATGTAGATTTATGAACATGGAAGGGTTATCAACAGTGCAAGTGTTCCAGTCTAAGTTGAAGTCACCTGTGATAATAGTTTCATGGGTGTAGGTTGAGCCTGTCCAGGCTATGAGTTCCACAATGGCAGTGGGAGTATTATTGGGAGGCATGTAAGTGGCTATTATGGTAATATTTTTCTTTGGGTTGATTCTGAGCCATGTTACTAGGAACTCAAAAGTTATTATCATAAGGGTATTTGATGGGTAGGTAGTCTATGCTTAGGTTATCTTTGTAGAAGATTACAACCCTGCCTCCATTCTTCATGATCCTGTCTAATCTGTGTGTCCAATAACCTTGTGAGAGTAAGTCTGGGTCTCTTATATGGGGTTTTAGCCAAGTTTCTGTTGCTATAAGAATGTCTGGTGAGTATGAGAATGCATATGTCTGACCCTGCTTACTGCACTTTATAGCAAAGTGCACATATATGTGCCTTTGTCCTTAAACCACCTTTCCGTTAGAAAAGAAGTTCTCTACTACAAATCAGGCAAGTTTACAAGCTACAGAGCCATTCAAGCCAAGATACGAATATTTTCTAGATTTATCACACATATACTTAATACTGTTTTTGAGCATTTTAACACATTTATTTTATTTTGAGCCAGAAATAGTCATTTCTCTCTCTGTTGGCTTTTCTAGTTCTGTTTGCCTCCTAATTGCCTTGCAGAAGGGCATATTCACCAGGGACTAAGTTGTTTGGTGGCAGTTTGTTGTTTAATCTGCTCTTGAGAACTGCTTCCTGTTGTGCTTTTATACTAAGAAATTCCAGGATCACCTACTTTGTAGCAGAAAATGTTTAACCAGTCTACCTGAGTTAGGAAGCACACCAGGAATCTCAAAGTGTAGTTTATTGGCTAGAGTCTATAGGAGTCAGCTTTTTTTCCCCTCTACTATACATCAGGCAGGTTTGCAAGGCCCTTTATTCATTTACACATAACTCAGTGACACTTTACAAGTGTCTCAACTGCATCCAGCACCATCCAAGCTAAGCTAAGAATATTTTCTTGATTTATCTTACCTGTACTTCTGTTATACAGTGATCACTACTGTTGTTGAGCATTTTCAAAGCATGTGTTTTATTTTTGGGCAAAAATTGTCATTTCTCAGTTTGCTGGCTTTTCTAGTTCTGTTTGCATAGGAGTCCACTTTCAAGTTTTTTTCTCTTCCATAAATCAGACAAATTTACATGAAGCTGCCCACTGAACAGCAGCGGTTAGCAGTGCCCTGTACAGTAGCAAATGCATAGAATGAATCTCCCAAAAATTATGATTAGGTCCAAAACCTGTTAAATAGTGTGGAATTGTGTGGAAGTGAGCTTAGAGCAGCTAATAACATCTTGCCCTTAATGGCAGAGCGACTGCAGGAGACCCTTCATAAAACTCAGTCCTTAGCAGCCCACCCTATTCCATGTCTGGACAACATGGATATGCAATTTCCAAATGTCACTGTGGCCAGTTTGGGCATCCTAAGGCAATATAGCAATTGTTTCATGTTTTCAGACAACCAGTTAATCATTAAAGAAAATAACACTGTATGCAAGAGATGTAAATACACAACTTCCTTGGACAAACATCTTGCATACTACTGAAGTTGTCAGGAATACACACACTACATCCCTCACACATATCACTCACCACACACACACATACACGCACACACACACACTCACATGCACACATGCACACACGCGCACATGCACACATTCATGTACACACACACACACACACACACACACACACACACACACACACACACACACACACACACGCACCGATTGTTTTATACTAAGGCACTTAAAAGAAATCTTTCCAAATCTCAAAGACCTCCAAAGCCATCTAATGGAAACATTGCTTCTTTGCAATCACATAAACAAACACTAAACATCTCAAATAAACCTATACCCAGTGGCCTCCAAGAACAATGCACATAAGGCAAGCATATACTTTACCTAATACTCATCATTGGGGACTCAATTGTATGTCACACAGATGCCCCACTCAAAAGGTTTGACAAGGAGAAGATGATCTTGAACCAGGATTTGCAGTGTCATGCATGCATTCAAGTCATTACATACCAGGTACCAATATGATTCTATCATACTCCATGTGGGTGTAAATGACCTGAGACATACCTCACTGGACTGTATGAAAATACATATAATAGATCTATTGGAATATGTGTCACAGAGACCTTTGCACTGAGCAGTGTTCTAACTGCACCAAGGATGACGCCCCAGTCTGAACATAAAATGATTGATTTTAATAATTTGCTTAGTTTCTGGTGTCACTCCAAGGGAATCCAATACCTCTCAACATTGGATGACATGGTCAAAAGACTACATTGCTTTGTCAAAGATGGGCTGCACCTGTCCACCCAGGCTGTTGAATATTGTCTAAAACTTTATTCACCTCCTTAGAGCCTTTTTAGGTAATGCCAAAAAGGCAAAACTACGAACATAATGAAAAGGTCTACAAGCAACCTTAAATTGTTACTGCTCAATGCTAGGAGCCTAAACTCTACACCCTTCAAGCCCTCCCCACTCTGGAGAATGTAGACATCTAAGATATGACACAGGCTTGGTGTAAAGTCATAGAAAGTACTCCAGCAGTGCAAGGCTAAAGTGCTTTGCACACATTTAGACCAACAGGCGCACAGACTCGAGCCAATTGATCTACGTTAGCAACAAACATACCTCCAGGTTGGAAAAACAGGATGACACATGGAGTTCATCCATTTGCAAGTCACCATACATAACATCCCTTATCATATCATTGCTAGCTACATGTCACCATCTACATCCTTAAATTCTAATAATTCTTACCTAAACCTACTGCCATCCAACCAAACATCATATTCATGGGTTACTTTAACTATTCCTCTATAGACTGAGAAATATACAGTGCCTCAAACTCATGGGAGCAATGCTTCCTGGACTTTATTAACACAAACACCCTGAACGTGAGAGAGTGCACGCTCTAACCAGAAGATCAAGCATACTTGAAGTGGTACTAACTAACATAGGAAAGCCTTATCCCCCTGTGACACTACCAGCCCAGCTATCTGGAATTTTGTAAATAATCATATATCATTTGTGAATAGTAATATGATTCATATGCTTGTCTTGCAAATGTAAGAGAACTATATATTATGTGGATATTAAACTACTGGTGCAGAAGTGTGTGTTGAATTGTATGTTATGTACTGAGCTTCAGGAATGCAACCACAGTGTACACTACTGGAAAAGAACAGAGATGTGCATGAACTATATACCTGTGCATATGTATGTTGTGATAGTAGAGGCTGGAACATGCAGAGTTAACTAACAAAATTTTAAGAAAATAAGTTGAAATTAGGTGCTTTATGATGTGCTATAAAAAAGTTAGTTTCAGTGCAGCAAGCAGACACAATGTCTAGAGCTAGAGGTTTTCCTATTGTCTTGAAACAGAAATAATTACTAGGTTTAAAATGTAAAAGTATTTAACTGTTTCACAACTTCCAGTTCTAGGCAAATTTTGAGAGATATGTACTTCTCACACAGAGATGCTAAAATTTTGTTAAGTTTCTGTTAGCTTGGGAACTGAAGGCAGGTGACAAAAAGTGATGTCATCCAAAGCTGACCCATCAGTAATGTTTGATAACAATTTAAGAACTCTCTCAGAGACAGACGTTACATTTTGTATTTGTCTTTGGACCTGGAAACATCATCTCATCAGCACTTGCCTCAATAATAGTCCCCCGGATTTACTAATCTTCCATGCAGGACTAGCTTAGTCCTGCACGGAAGCGACAGTTTAGGAACAGGATGGCAGCGCACCATGCATATTAATGAAGCACATTGTGTGAGCTCCTAATCTTACATGGAACATGTAAGAGTGCAGGGGGCGTGTCTGAGAGCAGAGCTCTCAGAATATACACGCCCCCGCAATGAAGAACAGCAGAAAGGCCTAAGAAATGAGCGAGACTGCTCATAGGTGTCTGCATATCCCCACCAACATTCCCCCTCTTGTACAACAGCAAGTAGATACAAATAAAATAAACAAACCCTTTTTTTTTTAATTAAAAATCTGATTAAAGCTAACCGTTGGTGCGTGGGTGTGCCCATCGCTTAGCTACGGTTAATGCAGCTTAAATTGCTGAAGAGGATAACAAGGAAGATATATGCAAATGAAGCAGCATAGCGATAGTGTAGTGGGCAGAGCATTCACCTTATGAGCAGGGGTTCCTGGTTCCAGTCCCACTGCCACACATTACATTTTCCATGGCAAAGCACGTTATGACCAATATTTTTGTTGCATAACCCACTAAATAACATATATTTGTGAATTGGAGTACTACATTAAATGCACATGTGAGGTGTCACTGTCATGAATAAAGCACTAGTAAGAAACTTTAAGCATCAATAAGCAGTAGTAAGCATATGTAAGCACTAGTAAGAAAAGTTAATCCCGTTTGCGTGGGGGTAAGGAATGCGCACACAGGTTAAGCAATTTTGAAGCAAACTCTCTGTAAGCATCATTAACCAGAGGTTAGCAGTGCTTACCCTCACGCAAACCTGCACAAAGCCACTTACAACTGCTCAAAAGTGCCTTAATCACTCTGTATCCAATGGCCCTTGTTCTGCCCAGCAACAAAATAAATAGCCTTGCAGGCCTTGAACCCAGGACCCTATACATTATAGTCACAGTAGTTAACTGCCAAGCCATCACAGCAGTACAGAAGAAAGAAGTATCAAGTCTTCACTATAGTAAAATCAAACTGAACCTGTGAAAGGAATCAGTATACAGTCATATGTTCCATAATTCACTACATAACATAAATATGTGAACTGGGGTACAGCAGTACGCCCAGAAGTCAGCTGTAATTGTAATAGAGTGTTGAAGTCCCCAATAAAGCACAAGGACTCCATACAGTGTGCATACACGTGAATCATGGATACCAAGCATACATATAAGATGTAATGAATAATAAATCAATGCCATAAAGAAAATATAATGCAAAGTCTAATGCAAGCAATGCTAAGCATTGCACAGGCCAGCTTAGGTGGTGTAAGCAATGTGTAGGCCAGCTAACTCAATGTGCCCAGTTTTATATCCCTTTAAACAATGCCAACTTTAGGCAAGCAGGTTTGCCCATAGCTTAGCCTTTTCAAAACCAACCAATCATGAAAAAGTACAGGAAATTGGCCCTACTTAAACCTAACAGGTGGGAATACTTCTCATAACTGGTTGTACCTTCCCTTGCAGGCATGTCAGGAAGTGGAGAAGGAGTGCACTTTTGGGTGCAGAGCTGGTGCATCCAGGAATCTAGAATCATGGCAGGACTCCTTGTCAAAGACCATGAACAGAGACTGCTGCAGGGCCAGTACCAGGGTTCCCAATATAAGACAGAGGCCTGAGACCATCTCACCCACGGCCTCACCAGTGCCACTGGCATATCCCAAACTGGTGAGCAGGTCAGGCATCACTATGCCGACCTGAAGGGGTGTAAGGAGGACCTCTTGGAGCAGTGGATCCAAGAGGCTAGATTGGCAGGAGATGTCCCAGCTGTGTGTAAGTATCACCCCACTATGTGTGTAATAATTGCCAGCTCATATATATCATGGATAGGTATGGCTAAATATTCCTCTTATGTCCTCCACAGCTGCAATCAAATGGGCTGTGAACCAGGAGGCCCATGGAAGTCACCTGGAGAAGTTGCAATGTGAGGCAGGTCAGTAATACTCTTGCATGTACTGTCATAGGAAATAAATTTAAAAGTATTAGTAAATTAATTGCCTGTATAAAACCTGTATTGTTTAACACAAGTACTGTATACACCGGAGAATATGGCAGGAACGGACTAATATAGTATGTATGTAAATAAAAGCATAATAGCCTGACAATAAAGGTCTAACTGCTGGACTGCATGTGTATACTCTGTTATCATATGGTAATGTAGATTTGCATTCACGTAATAGTACTATTGTATTAAGCATTTATCCACACCAGGCACCATAAATAGAATGTGTAGGAATGCCTATATATGACTGGTGTAATCCCCAGAGGCCATTTAGTACACCTGAGAGACACATAGACAGAAAACAGGGAAAAGGCAGAAAACAAAACCCAAATAGCACATGCAACTGAGATGCGGACTGTTGTATTTTTAGCACCCATATCCATGGTTCGAATCCTGTCAGTGGTAGTAGTCTGCATACAGAAGCATACCCCACAACTGTACAGATATGTCTAGAATGTCCAGTAAAGTGGCCCATATCTGTTGCCTGTCAACCTGTCCCCCTTGAAAATCAGTGGGATTATCCCAGACGTATAGGCAGCAAACAGGAAATACAACTGATTGATACACATCTATGAGAACAAAGCTGGCACACTAACAACTCTCCAAAACCTTATGAGAGTAAAAAGCCACGTGTGTCCCATTTACACCCCCATGTTGTCAAGCTGTGGCCAGGGTTTGTACAGTAACAAAGTGAGATGTATGTGAATAATAGTTATGAGAAATCTGGTACTGTGTGTGGAAACATTCAGGTAGTACTAACGAACATTTCTCCCACAGGTCTGTCAGCTACTAACACTGTGCCCAGAAATACAAGAATGATACCCTGTACTGGTACTGCTTACATTAGTATTGTATGGCAATGTGACTGATGCAGTTGCTCTGAATAATGAGGTATTACTCATCACTGTCACCCACACTGTCCTACAAAATATAACTGTCTAGGAAATCTGTATAAGAGTGTTGTAATACAAGGTCAGAATGCAAAATCACAGGAGAATTATAAGGCAGAAAGCAGACAGGAGATATACAGCAATATCAATATAGCACACACAACTCTGAAAGACAGTGTTTACATTGTAGCAGACACAGCCATGGTCTGAATCCTGGGAGTGGAAATAGGCTGCATAAAGAATCATACCCCACAACTGTACAGATAAGACCAGATGCCCAGTATATGAGCCCATATCTGCTGAGTGTCCCCCTGGGAAGTCTGTGGGATGATCTCAGATGTTTAGCCAGCAAACAGGGAATACAAGTGATTGTCAAACATCTATGAGAACAAACCTGTCACTGGAGCAACACCCGAAAATGTTAGGAGAGTAATAAGCCAAGTATGTCCTATTTACACCCCCATGTTGTCAAGCTGTGAGCAGAGTGTGTACAGTAACAGAGTGAGATGTATATGCATAATACTAATGTGTAATCTGGAACTTTGTGTGGCAACATTCAGGTACTGCTAACAAACATTGCTCCCACAGGTGCGTCAGATATGAACACTGTGCTGAGAAATAAAAACCATTATACCCTGTACTGGTACTGTTTACTCTAGTATTGTAGGGAATTGTGAGTGTTGCAGTTTCTCTGAATAATAAAGTATCACTGATCACTGTCACCCACACTGTGCAACATATTATAACTATGTAGGAAAGCATGTATATGTGTGTGCCAAGTCACTAAAGGTTGAAGAGGGCAATAGTCTAGATATGTCCCGGTACACCTGCATGTGGTTAACACATGGCCAGAGTCTGTGCAGAAAGAGTTGGATAGCTATGTGCACAACATCGACCCATAATCTGGGAGTATGTGTAGAAAGTTAGTGTTAACAAACATTCCCTCCACAGGTATACCAGGTAAGAGGTGTATACTGCAGGTAAAACCAGTTCATGTATAACGATGATGACAGCCACATCACTGTCCAAACTAAGGCTATAGGGTAGTGTAGTAAGACTTGTAAGGTACAGATAACAGCACTGACTAGGAAAGTAATGTGGACTACAGGAATATACTAGTTGTTAATTGACATCTTTCTCTCCCCCCACTATTATCTCCAACAATAAACAACATACCCACCCCAACCGGTATGTAATGACTCCAATGTTTTGATTATGTCCTATTGGTTGATAAATATTTTCATTTGTTCCCATGCATGTGCTATATTGAATTATTCCAACATTGGTGGCATGGTGCCATCCAATGTACCTGCATGCTGTTCTTATTACCACTGTGGTCCCATATATGCATATGTTCTGTTTGCTATGCAACTGTTCCGTATCTCGTGTCTGGGTTAGTGGGAATATCTATGCATATTGTTATACCTAACCCTGGAATGTGTTGACTATTACTAACCCACATATGATGATAAAATCTAAACACTATAACACATTTGGGAAGGCAGGTCCCAGCGGACCTACCTGTCCCACCTCAGCTGGCCATGGCACCAGGCACCAGCATGTCTGGGACCCAACCCGGGACCTCCCTCTCTGTTGGTCCTGCACCACCTTTGGGTGGAACTGCCTCAGGAGATGGGGCTCACACCCCCCGGGAGTGGACATGGACATGAACCTGTCACCGGTCGCCAGGTCTTGGTCGTGGTGCGTAGTGATCTCAACCAGCAGTTTGGTGATCTGCTATGCCAGCTCGAGGGCCATATGTCATGACTAGAGGGTCAGCCTGGCTCTGCGACTCAGACCCCAGCACAGCCACCTTCAGGGCTGTGAAGGTGCAGTGGTGACTGCTCATGGGTGGGGACCTCAGTCCCACTGTTTCCACTAAGGGGCTCATGGGCTTCCGATTTCCCAACACCCCTCCCCATCAAGGTGTTTACCCCCCACATGTGTCACATACCACCCCTGTATGCATCTTGTTTGTCTTGTCTTTTAACCTACCTAACCTACCTCCCCAAATATACCTACTATCCCTCCCCAACATCCCACTCACCTGAAAAAAAAAAAATAAAAAAAGGGCAATCTGTTCCCAAAAAAAAATCTCACCCCATACATAGCTGTCTGTTTTGCACATGTGTCCACTGGACACATGTAATCCTGTCTAATTGGCATTACAACTTATTATTGTTGTCCTCACCCCTCTCCTAGGGGTTTGAGTGTCCAAATCTACCTCTAAATTCAGTGTATATGCACAGCTGTTGCTGTAGAAGAAATGGGCAGCTATGGACCTTCCCTACACTCTTCCTGCATATCCCTAGCTATTTTTTCCTACTGTCTTTCCCTCTTTGTGCCCCTTTTTCACCAATTTCCTATCAACCCTTTTTTCTTTTCTTTTAAAGAAATTTGCACAGGGGTAAGCAGGAGAAAGCACTTTTAAGTGGCAGTAAGCGGGTTTAAGCCTGTTTGAGCAGGGGTAACTGAGGGGGTGGAGCTAGCAACTAAACCTTCTATTTAAGGGGTAAAATAAACATTTCAGAGCTTTATTGAAAAGGCTCACCCAGACTCTGCTACACTTTGCTGTGAGAGAAAGGCTGGTTTGCTTTTTATTTGTTGTATTTTCTATTAGTTTATTGCCTTTTTATATTCTGAGTGCTGTGATTTGTTTTCTTTACCTTGTGTTTTGCTTGTGTTCTGCTTTTAACTGCATATTAAAACTTCAAAAGACTCCACAGCTGTGTCTCTTGTGAGTCAGGCAGAAATGCCCCCCCCCTCACCCTGTCACTGTCATGTTCTTAAATACCACTGTCTTTCTAGTTGCCTGCCTCTTATGTTAATTTGACCATATATCTCATTTCCTCTCTGCTTTCACTGGCTTGTGTGAGTAAGCACAAAATTATCATTTTGTAATCACTCCCCTTCAACTATTTACATTTTTTGGCCACTCTACTGTATTCCATAGTACCGGAATACAAAAGTGATCACCCCCTTTCAATCTGTCTTGCTGTTTTAAAAATAGTGACTCTCTACTAAAGCATAACTTTTTAGACAGGTAAAACTTAAATTACCTACTTTCACATCTAACTTCTCTAGTGCACACTGCAGTATTTAGGATAAACCATTTTTTTTTTCATCTTACCTTTAAGCATCTCTGTGACTAGCACTTGCTCTAATACCTGCTGGAAAGCACTAGGAAGCCTTAAACTGATACAAGCACTCGACTCTCCTTATTAATAAGGAGAAATTAATCATAGGCACTAAACAGCCTATAATTGCAAAGTACCTTGCTAAGGTAAGGGAAAACAGCTCCTGTACTTTTCAAAAAAAAGCACCAAACCAGGCATGTTCAAGGGTCAGCTTCCATTGATTTCTCCTGTCCACCTGGTGGATCTGAGCATACTGGAGCAATGCAGCAATTGCCTCATGTACACAGACAACCCTCTCCTCCTACCACCCAACACTACAACCTGTGAGGGATGTACTTACATAGCCAAACAGGAAGCAAAGCTCTCTCTACCCAAGATTGTGCTAGACAGTCAAGAGGAGAAGGTTAACACCCGCACTACACCTCAAGCAACACATAGCCCTTCTAAACTCACACCACCAACACCCACACATAGCAACACTAAATCCACATATGCAGAGGCCCTTAACTGTAACATGCCCAAGCAACAAGGACCTCCGAAGCTGAAACGCAAACAAACACCAATCATAACCAAAGTGTCACATACCTCATAATACCAGTGTGCTACCTAGCAACAGCCCCTAAGGCAAGACAACGTACCTAACACTTTAGTCATAGGTGACTCTATAGTCAGGCACACTGATGTCCCACTCACCAGGATGAACAAGGAGAAAATTACAGTGAGCTGCCTGTCGGGTGCCAGGATCTGCCACATAACTCATACACTCAAGTCACTCCACAACAAGTACAAATATGACTCTGTCATTGTCTATGTTGGAGTGAATGACTTGAGATGAACCTCCCTAGACTACATGAAAAGAGACATGGAAGAGCTATCAGATCATGTGGCCCAGGCAGTTATGACTCTAGCCCTGAGTAGCATCCTGGCTTCGCCCAGAATGATACCACAATATAAGGACAAAATGATTGACTTCAACAATTGGCTAAGCTTCTTGTGTCATTCAAAGGGGATCCAGTATCTGTCTGCCTGGGACGACATGATCGGCAGACCATGATGCTTTGCCAGAGATGGTCTGCACCTGTCGCCCCTGGGATTCAGGTTACTGGCAAAGGCTCTTTCCACCCCTATAGTGCCTTTTTTAGGCAAAGTTCAAAGGACAAAACCACCACCGTAACAGGTACAAGCATGCAAAATCTGAAGGTAATGCTACTCAATGCTAGAAGTCTAAACCTCAAAATGCACTCTATCGAGGCACTCCTAAAAATGGAGAACATTGATATCTGTGCAGTAACTGAGACCTGGTTCAAGGCTCCAGAGAGCACCCCTGCAATACCAGGCTACAACTCTTACCACATTTTTCGGCCACCAAACCAGGATCGAAACACTAAAGGTGGAGGAGTGTCCATATTCACCAAGGATATTCACACCACCAGGTTAGTTGCCCAACACAATGTGTCTGAAACTCTCCAGGTGGAACTAACACTAGGTAAGACTGAAATCCAAATTGTAGCTTGCTACAGATCCCCCACCATGCCCCAAGACTCTCACTACACCTTTCTAAACATACTGGAAAATATTAATATACAGCCAAACACCCTAATACTGGGTGATTTCAACTACCCTGCCATTAACTGGGAAAACTACTTGTGTACCAACACCTTTGCCCAATGGTTCTTGGAATTCATAAATTCCAATGCCCTGGATCAACTAATCCATAGTCCCACCAAGGGCCCCAGTATCTTAGACCTGGTCATTACAAACATGGGAAATCGATGCTCCACACCTATGGTCACCCCCTTGTTGGTCAGGGCAGACCATAAGCTAATCACCCTTAACATCCACATCCCACCCCCACCCCCCCAGTAAGGACACCTCCATAAAAAACTTCTCCAAATCCAACTTCATGCTACTCAAGTCAGAAGTTACAAACTTCATGACACCCTTGCAGATGGGAACTGAAAGTTCGACTGCTGAGTCCTACACTAAGGCACTGTATGAGGACATCCACTCATGTATGAATCGTGCCATCCCAAATAGAACACAAGATGCTTTCCTCCAAAAAAAGGAAGCCAATCTGGTGGTCCCCTGCCATAAACAAACTTTACAACAAAAGGAAGAAACTGTTGCGGAAAAGAGGAAAATCCCAGGATGCAAAAATCTCCCTTACCAGCCTTAGTAAGAAGCAGAGATCCCTCATAAAATCCTCCAAAGCTAGTTACGAAAATAAAATTGCCAAAGATTCCAAAGACAACCACAAGGCATTCTATAACTATGTCAAGAAAATAAATGGCAATGCTCAGATCTGCACTGAGCTACAGCAGAATGGCATTAAATATACTGATCCCAAGGATATTGCCAATATCCTGGCAGATCGATTCAGTTCAACTCCACCCCCCTCTCATCCCCTAAATAGCCCACCTGAATACCGGAAGATTGCCAAATTCCATTAATAATGGCCACACAGGTAAAAAACGCACTCTCCAAAGCTAGGAATACAGCATCCATGGGACCAGATGACATCCCGGGCTGTGTACTACATGAACCACAAAATGAACTGGCACCTCACCTAAGTGTCATGTTTAATCATACCCTCACCTCAGGCTTCATGTCCACTGAGTGGCGCACAGCTACAGTTATCCCACTCCACAAGGGGGTTCCACCTTGGATCCTAGGAACTACCGTCCCATCAGTCTGACGAGCCTGATCTGCAAGGCCATGGAACGTATTATCATGGAACTTATGAACAAAGACATTGACAACCTTAAAACACTGGACCCCACCCAGTTTGGGTTCATGAAGGTCCGATCCTGTCTCCTGAACCTGATTGACTTCTTTGAATTACTCTCCAGAGCCATGGACGAGGGTAAGGCAGTCAACACAGCCTATCTGGACCTTGCCAAGGCCTTTGACACCACCCCCCACTCTGGAATCATGGATAAACTTACTAAGCTGGGCATAAATCCCTACGTCACTCAATGGGTTGCCAACTGGCTTACTGATGGAACCCACACTGTAAAAGTACCCACACTGACTCCAAATCCAGCTCCAGGCAAGTGACAAGTGGAGTACCTCAGGGTTCAGTCCTGGGACCGCTCTCGTTTGGCATCTACTTCTCTGAAGTACAGGCCAACACTAAGGGACTCTGGCTAACAAAGTTCACAGATGACTTCAAACTGGGAGCCATTATTGAATCCCCAAATGATGTTGATACTCTACTAAAGGGCCTTACAGAAACAGATGCTTGGTGCCAGAGCCATGGGCTCAAGCTCAATGCCAAGAAATGTATAGTTACCCCCTTTGGGAAAAAAACATGTACCCATGAATTACCACATAGGTGGCAGTACACTAAACACTGAAAGTGTGATAAGAGACTTAGGGACACAGGTGGACAGTGGTCTCACCTTCAATAACCACATTACCACAACAGTCAGGAAATCCTTTTATGTGGCACACCTCATCACTAAGGGCTTTTCATCCAGAAAAAAGGAGGTCATTGTCCCACTGTACTCATCCCTCATTAGGCCCATTATAGAATACAATGCCCCATTTGGTATGTATGTTGCAAGACATCTGCAACAACTGGAAAGGCTACAGAAATACTTCACTAAAAGAATCACAGGCCTAAAGCAGATGCCTTATGCTGACTACCTTAAAAAACTCCAGCTATACTCTGTCGCATATCATCTACTCCGAGGTGATCTCTGCTTAACATACAAGGCCATGTCAAACCCAGAGCTGTTGGACATGCTACACTTAAAGAAATCCCAATTTGTCAGAGCCACACACTCCAGGGATCTAAACCTTGTCATCACAATAAACAAAACATGCTGGAGGGATAGGTTCCTGACCAGAGACTCCCCAGACTCTGGAATAGACTGCCCATACATGTCAAGCAGAGCATCTCTTTGGCCCTTTTCAAAAGGAACCTTGATGATTGGATGGGAGAAAGGAAAATCACCCCAGGGATCACATCAGTCACCCTGCTAGACAAGAGTCCAGGGAAGTAAATAGTGTGCGAAGAAATAGCCAGGGAATTGTTATGGCTAGGCTTGTATAGGGCCTAGGGCCTATAGCCTAGTACCAATCTATGAACCTATGAACCTACACTGGTTAAGCAATTTAGAAGCTGAGTATAAGAAACTGTAACCAGAAGTTAGCAGTGCTTACCTCCATGCAAACCCACGCAAACCCACTTACAACTGCTCAAAAGTACTTTAATCACTCTGTATCCAACGGTCCTTGTTCTGCCCAGCAACAAAATGAACAGCCTCTGCAAGGCTCAAACCCAGGGCTCTGCATACCATAGCCAAAGTGATTTACCACTAAGCCATATCAGATGCACATAACCCTGATGTTTTCACAAACATTTCATCCAGCCCAGTCATTCAACAGTACAGGGAATGGATTCCAACATGTAGATGTGTGTGTGTGCGTGTGTGTGTGTGTGTGTGTGTGTGTGTGTGTGTGTGTGTGTGTGTGTGTGTGTGTACATATATATATATATATATATATATATATATATATATATATATATATATAGATAGATTGAACATATCTATATAAGTAGATATAGATATACTCTAGAAAAAAAAAAAAAAAAAAATATATATATATATATAAAATTAACCGCACTCAAAAAAAATTGAACGAAGAGAAGAAATTTTAACTTAGAAATGAACTTCGTGACAATAAAAGCATTCAAAAAAATAGTAAATCACACCAACAACTCTTGTAGAACTTTAGCGTTTTCATCTTATTTATTATCAAGACTTCTTCAGAAAGACATGTTTCATGGAAACATGTTTCTTGAAACATATCTTTCTGAAGAAGTCTTGATAATATGTAAGACAAAAGCGCTAAAGTTCTACAACAGTTGTTGGTGTGATTTACTATTTTTTGAATGCTTTTATTGTCACGAAGTTCATTTCTTAATATATATATATATATATATATATATATATATATATATATATATATCTATCTATGGTTTACTATCATATTTCCGAATCAAACTCCATTGTCTGCACTTTTGTCAAACACGGAAATTCAAAAACGGTAATGTCGAACATCTATAGATATATATGTCTACATCTATATGTCTATATATATATATATATATATATATATATACAGCAAGATATATATATATATGTAAGCAGATATATATATATATCTATAAAGGTATATACGGACATACATCTGTAGATAACAATGGGAACATAACAAAAACGTATATGTCCACGTGCATCATTAATGGGGTTGAGAGGCCCCAATCAACATACGGCTTATACAAATAGGTATACCCCCCACAGCCAAACACATCTGCCCTGCAATACACTACCAACTGTTGCATATCCCATAACCAGGACCTGACACGACATGGGCACAAGATGTTAAAAGTACTCCATCCCACCTGCATGATGTCAGGCTGGTATCAGTAACATATCATGCAGTACAGTCTGGCTCCCATAGGGAATGTACAATGTGGAAGCTATCAACATCCCTAGGATACATATACACAGACACATATATGCAGATACATATATATATATCTATATCTATATATCTATATATATATATATATATATATATATATATATATATATATATGTAACCACACATAAACATGCAGAGATATGTATAGTAAGATACATATGTAGAAAGTGCACACAATATGGAACAGCCACTATGCCTACAGTTACCACCTTAACAACTGGACACTGTTTGAGTTACCCATACAAATGACTAACATTGCCTGCAACATATACCCACAGAGAGATCAAAGGATATAACACCACACACAGGTTTGCATAAATGGGAAAGCTTTCTTTGTGTACTATTACAGTTGTATATGCCATGTCATATAGCTGACATCCATATAAACAGAGTAATGCAACTGGGAAACAGTTATACTATTACAGTAGTCTAGAAAGGTTTACAAATGTTGCTGTCCAGGCTGAGGCCTTCAAGTAGTACAATAGTAAAGACAGACTGTGCCACAGGATACCAAACAATCAACAGTAAGTAATGCAGATGTATAGTTCAGCAGCCTCTATCTACACTCTGTTCACAATCCCTAGGGGATAAAGACCTCAGTTGATACAATGGGGTGTAACTGTTACATAACAAGGCGTAACTGACACCATCATAAGCACACTGACAAAAAGAACAGTCTGTATGGCAGGAGGCGGTAGGCCTGCATTTACCCAAGGTGGATTGTATGGTAATGTACATCCAGATACCTTAAGGCAGCATAGACATGGTGTGTGTGGGAGGTCACATCTGCTTTTAACATGTGCGCCATTGGCTACTGACAGATATCCTAAGGACATCATAGTACAGTACCACTGCTGGCACATAATGCTCCTGTGGACTACAGCAGAGATATTGGCCAATATATGTGGACAGTTTGACACACTCTGGACAGTCCAGAGGTATACACAGAACCTCTTAGTGCAAGACATGTGGACCAAGCCTGATGATATGGATGTTAACAGCCATGTAGATGGGTATAACACGTAACTACTGATATACATTCACCTTCATAGGTTATGCATTCACACACCCCTGTCTGTCCTGCCACATGATATCTGCTGGTACAGAGGTGCCATGGCCACATACTACCCACTAGATACTGATATACATCTGTACAGCATCCCACTTCTCTGTCTAACATACATGAATGTTATGGCGGCCCAGCAGTAGTACATCTGGCAAGTAACTAGACATGACATCTCACTGGGTAAGTACACTAAACTGCTAGGCATGTAGCAAAGCACTGTGCAGGCTACAGGCAGACTGGCTCAACACTGGCCTACATTTCCTGTAGGGGAATGAACATGTACCAGCACGTATTGCAGGCTCTACAGGCATGTAACAGCACAGAGTATGATACACCTGTGTGAAAGTGCATAATTGCAACCAATGTGAACACAGCCACAGCCACATATAGTAAGCTAGCATAATATTTCAGTATATGGACTATCTGTTCCACACCATCCTCATATGTGCCACTCACGCACTAACCCTACATATACTGGGCCAGTACACAGTGTGGTCCAAAGCCTGTCTGTGGTATGGGACATGTGTGTGTATGGCCCTACAAAGATGTAAGCCGATAGGGTAACATACAGTGGAGCAGCACGTAACATCAGATAGAACAGGACCAAGAAGAATGACATCTACCACAGTCTGTACACAGGCCAAAGTACATATTAACAATACACACAGTATCAACAATCACCATGAGTACACAGACCTCAGTACTGTACACAGAACCACAGAATGTCCAGGTTATGTCATAAAATATAACCCCTACTATACATAACATGTGTAGCAGTCTGATATCTCACTGGCTTGTTATTAGATATGATGACACTAATTATGGTGTACAGCACATATGCACCTCTTACTGCAGGACATATATACAAAGGTTGACAGAGTTGTGGCTGGAGGCACATACACAGGGACAATATTGACATGTTGCTGTGATACCCTCATACATTTACTGTTGTAACAGGGTTTGTTGCAACATATGTCCTATGAGGGATATGAAGTCAGTAACTCTCATGGCTGTCACCATCTACAGACTGCAATCCTCACACTACCTTCTGCAGTTTACAGATAGGTCCTCTGTGGGTAACACATGAAACAAAGGGCACCACACACTGCCCAGTCTGCAGATGACTCTACAGATGGGGGTTTCCTCATAAACATAGCAATGACATGGCAGCTATTAAAACATGTAGGACAGCCATATCCATACACACCCTGTTAAACCAACAATACTCCAAATGGAGTATAGCAGCACTTACAGATTGTAGTCAGGTCAGGCACATCCTCCTCCTGTGTGTTGCCCTGTTTCCACAGTGTATGTTGTTAGAGGTCCATCTGAGATGCTGTTTGCCAAACAATGGATTGAGTTCCTGCTCACAGTGAATGTAAAGGCCCAACACCAACATGATGTTCCTAGATATTGGAGTGTGTTTCCATGCAATTGACTATGGGAATGTTACCACAGCTGTTCCACATGCAATCAGCTAGAGAAGGGCTGCAATTCATGCAGAGGCCATCAGCTGATCATGAGCAACACTAAAAAATACACATGCTGCTGCCTAAGCAAAGCAGGTGTAAGTCCCCACATCCACCAGAGAGGGAGTGACAGAGGCAGACAGAGGCAAAGAAAAGTCAGGGAGGGGTGGGAGAGTAAAACATAAGCATGTCTGTGTCACACACCTACCAGTGCAGGGTATCAAACCTCTGATGACTATGTAATGCTATCACATGTCTATGCAGTTATTGGATGTGCCACATATGTTATCTGTTGAGGAGCCCTCAAAATATATATGTGATGGTGAGTGACATCTGCAACAGGGGTATGGTAGTTATGTAGTAGGTGTAGTGCACGTGCCTGTCCACATGAACAGGTGCCAGCGTCAACACAGCCACACTCTCACAGGGACGCACACACATTGACACACTTGGCAGGGCCAGGAATACAACTCATCACTAGTGACAATGCCACAACACATTACTGTGCAGGTATCACATGCACCACAAGGGTCATACAGAGGTTAAATGGCAAAGGGTATGTGGAGGTGTCTGACAACAGACAGCATGCTTCAGTATGCCAATGGGGGTTGCAGTGAGTGTGAATGTGGTCATACGCATCATGCAACACACACACAGACACAGGGTGCCAGTACTGACATGTATGGGTGCATTGCTTCACAGGTGTGTAGTGGTCGACTGTGCCAGACAGCTATACAAGGCTAGGTGATGTATATACCTTGGCATCAGGCCACATGACAATGGTCTGCATTGTGGCTCAGGGGTGTAGTGTCTAGATATGACCACACAGGTGGGTATTGTATTCACCATCCAGTCACCTGGGTGACTATTGCGTGTAGACAATGCTGTGCATTGCTTGCCATGTATGTGTTCCTTAGTCCATGACATGGATGGTGTTGGGGATGTGCACACCTCCCACATGCATGTACAGTGACATGTGGAACTGTACCTGGGGTGTCAGGCCTATGTTGTGTACACAGATTGTTATCATCAGATGTGCCAGTCCTGGACTCATGTGGTTGGAACTGTTAATGGATGGCAGATTGACCCAGCACCTACACTGATAGCATGATACCAGTATTCCCTGGTGTCAGTGGCATCTGTCCATACAAAGCATGTTTTCAGACATGGTATGTCCTTTGTGGATCACATTTGATCGCACCACAGGTGTTGCAGGTATCCATTGGGGAACATGGGGAAGGTGTACTGTCAGCATGTACGTGCTTATTGGACTGATGGTTAGGGTGCCATGTCCACTGTAGCCCACTGCAATCATACCATGGTTACTATCAGTGGACAATATGCAGGGTACTACCAACATAGTGGCTGTTGCCTAGGCAAGTGTGTGTGTCTATGAGACATGGGTTGAGAGTGTTCTCTGGATAATAATTGGGTTGCTCACTTTGTTCACCTGGCCTTGATGTCACATGTAGGGTATGGATTTGCACCCTAGCCTCTTGGCTATTTCACATCTGTTATCCCTGTATGGTGTACATTGTAGTAGATATACTAGGGCCACCATATAAGAAATTTGCAAAACCTACTCCCCATTTAGTCCAGTTGTTACACACTCACAACCACCTCCACACAGGATATGAATTACACACACACACACACACACACACACACACACACACACACACACACACACACACCTGTCATGTCTGGGATTAGAATTCCTACCTAACTAGTTTATTACACTACAGCACTACACAGTTATAGGACACGCCATGTAAATTACTGGAGTACTCCTTCCCCAATGGTGTATTTCACAGTGAATGACTTCAGCAGGATTGCCAAGTAGGGCATTTGAAGTGTAGTGATTGTGACTAGCCTAAAATGCATGGCTCCCTACACAGACATAGAAACACACACAAAACATCCACAACTGCCATGTGTGGGGACAGAACCCCTACCAGATTTCTATACCACACTACAGCATGAAGCAATTATAGGACACACCACGGGGAGAACTGGAGTACTCCTTCCCCAAAGCTGTATTTCACAGTAAATTACATCAGCAGGATTGCCAAAGTAGGGTGTTTGAAGTATAGTGAGTGTGACTAGCCTAAAGTGCATTGCTCCCTACGCAGACATAGAAACACAGACAAAATATCCACAACTGCCATGTGTGGGGATAGAACCCCTACCACTGTTCTACATCACATTACAGCATGAAGCAATTATAGGACACACCACAGGGATAACTGGAGTACTCTTTCCCCAAAGGTGTATTTCACTGTGAATGACATTAGCAGGATTGCCAAAGTAGGGCATTTGAAGTGTAGTGAGTGTGACTAGACTAAAATGCATTGCTCCTTACACAGACATAGAAACACACACAAAACATCCACAACTGCCATGTGTGGGGATAGAACCCATACCAGAGTTCTATATCACACTATAGCATAAAGCAGTAATAGGATGCACCACACAGAGAACTGGAGTACTCCTTCCCCAAAGGTGTATTTCACAGTGAATGACATCAGAAGCCTTGCCAGGGGTAGGACATTTGAAGTGTCATGAGTGTGACTAGCCTAAAAAGCATTGCTCTCTACACAGACAGAGACAAACACACACACACACACACACACACACACACACACACACACACACACACACACACACACACACACACACACACAGTTGCCAAGTCTTGGATTAGAACTCCTACCTAACTATTTTACCACACTGCAGCAGTACACAGTTATAGGATGCACCACAGAGATTACTGGTCTACAGCTTTCCGAAAGGTGCATTTCACAGTGAATGACATCAGCAGCCTTGCCAAAGTATGGCATTTGAATTGTGGTGTGTGTGACTATCCTAAAAAGACATGGCTCTTTACACAGACAGACAAACACAGTTGCCATGTCTGGGATTGGAACACCTACCTAACTAGTTTAACACACACACACACACACACACACACACACACACACACACACACACACACACACACTTGCACCCAGTTGCCATGTCTGGGATTGGAACTCCTACCTAACTAGTTTATCACACTACAACAATATGCAGTTATAGGATGTGGCATGGAGATTATTGGGCTACAACGTTTCAAAGGTATATTTCAAAGTGGATGACCTCAGCAGGCTTGTCATAGTAGGGCTATGGAGAGGGCAGTGTATGTGCATGGGCCATAACCCATTCATCTAGAGGTTGGCACACCACATGTGGGCACACGCAGGATTATATTCCACAGGTACGTGTATACAGCTGCTAAATGACTACTTCCTTGTACAGTCGTGTTGCACAGCTAACACTTGCACCACATAGGCTGTAATGCTGACAGATACCGGTGGCTAGTATCTACGGTGAGTGACATCTGAACCTCATGTGGTTGTAGCCATTTGGCTGTCTGCTGGGTGGGACAGGCCTCATAATGGATGACTCCTTGTCTCAGTCACTCTCTTCCAAGCATCTATGTACATCTACTTTTGGCTTGTTATAGTGTGTTGTCCTTGGATATATGTCTGTATTCCTATAAACTGTGTGTGCAAAGCATGAGTGGTGCATACTGAGGAGTGTCTGCACTAATATCTGCAACTGCCAGATATGTCTGGTCCACTGTTGCTTGCAGACAGGGGCTTCATGTGTGTAAGTGTGTGAGCATGCCCAGTATGACCTTTCAGTATGTTGTTGTCTGAAATTGCCTTCATTTCTCTAACTGTATGAGCATGCCCAGTATGCCCTTCTGTATTGAATGTGTGGATCAATTCCAGGTAGTTTGTATTCCAGTGAAGACATTTGTGTTGTACACCTACAGGTAGCAAAATGTTTCTGCAGGGTATCCATCGATCTTTTGGCAATATGGGGACAAAGTGTGCAGGGAATAGTGTGTACTGTAGGTGATTGTGTCTGTGCTGCTTTAGCTACATGGTACTGCTGTTAGCAGAGATGCTCAGACATGTGTATTGTTATGCACTGGGATGTTTTCTTTCCTCATGCACTGTCAGGTAGACGTTCCTGCTCACAGTGATGTTTTGGGGGACAAGGGTGACTGTAGCTGTGTGCAGCATTGTAGGCAGATGCCTACATATTCATTGTAAGTTATACTATCCTGGAGGGGGAGCTGCAGACACTTACTTCTGGGTCTGTGTATCCAGTTCAGCACCTTGGTACAGTGCTGGCAGGGGATCCCACACTTGTACATTCATCAACATGACAGTATGGCCTTATATTGCTATGGCAATACCTCACAGCTGTACAGATTCGCACAGGTTACCCAGAGGCAGGGACCATGAGTCAGGACATTACCCCTATTGTGGTATACAGGCAGGTATGTAGCCACCCATTTATGTGTTTACAGCCAGGGATAGTGTGTGCACACAGCTTTGTGTCGGACCTTGCACATTCCATGCTGTCCACGGTCCCACTCCCCTATGTTATTCTCTCCTCTTCCTTACATTATGCATACATTCTCTGATACTTTCCCTATGGTTATCACCCCATCACAACTGTGCATTGGTGTTGGTCCACAGTTCATGCAGTGGGACATGGTGAACATGTTACTCTGGTTTGTCCACATGGCCTTGCATATGGCGTATGTGGAGTGTATTGTGTTGTTATTTGGGTATCCATGACATAACATGCATTGGCAGAACATGTGAGATACAGGCCCTTGGCAGAGGCATGTGGGCCATTAGGTGTTGTTGTGGGCCAGATGTAGCAGACCTTTGCATTCTGTCAGTCCTACAGTCTCAGACCGCCATACAGAATATTCCCCTGGGGTGACAGGGTAGGTGTGCTAGGTGTTCATGCCAATACCTTCTATCCATTTTAATCAGGTGGTGTGGATGCTGGCAGAGTGCTACCTACAACTAGCGACACACCTGCATGGGACACCTGCACTGCATGCTGCATTCTTTCACTGTTGCCATATACAGGTGGGGTCATATCGTACCCCATCCCCACAGCAGGGGTACAACCAGAGAGGTACCTGTGGGTGGTGTTTGTGTAAGCTGGGTGCATGTGTGCTATGGGCACTACTTGCATCTGACACACAGATATGCATTGGGCATTCCAGTTATGCTTGCATGTGCAGGTACATCAGCTGTTTCCCAATACATCAGTCCTACCTCCTCTGTGATCTGCGAGTGTTTGGGCAGACAACACCGGTATCCCCTACTATAGGATCAGATAATGTGATACATACCTGTATATACTAATCCAAGGGTGTGTCCATTTCACAGTGACATAATATACATTGTATGTCTGGGGTACTTTCCCCAGTGTACAGCTTGTATATCTAGCCCAACAGCCATGCCATGTCAGTCTTTCAGATGGTGACACATATTACCACCATACATTTGCAATAGCTTACTGCTAGCTTGTGTTATACTGGTGGGTATTGTGTTTGGCACTGCAGTTGTGAGGACTTGTCCCTGTCATCAGTGGTAGTGGGCAGTGGCCACCAGGTCTTACCTCAGCATGTATACATATCGACCACTCTCAAACAATATGAAACACATACCAACCTAACACACACATACCTGCATATTGTGAAGATGCTATAACCTATCCTGCTACCTTGGCCAGCTCTGTGCATCTGTGCTCCACTGGTATTATACCTACACATACATGTTACTACATTTCTACATAGGGTTGTGGGGGGAACACACCTGACTGTTACGACGTGTGTACATTAGATTGGGGGGGCACATCAGACCATTACTTCATTTCTAAGTAGGGTGGGGGAAGCACACCTGACTGTTTCTACATTCCTACACAGAATTGGGGGGCACACCTGACTATTTTTACATTTCTTCACAGGATTGGGGGGGCACACCTGACTATTTCTACATTTCTTCACAGGATTGGGGGGCACACCTGACTGTTTCTACATTTCTACACAGGATTAGGGGAGCACACCTGACTGCTACTACATTTCTACACAAGATTGGGGGGCACACCTGACTGTTACTACATTTCTACACAGGATTGGGGGGCACACTTGACTGTTAATACATTTCTATGTAGGATGGGAGGGCATACCTGACACTTGTACACATTTGCTATGACTGTATTGGTATGTCAGGTACTCCATTTCATTCTGTATTCTAACCTATCATGCTGACTGGAGGCATATCAGTGTACTACAGGTCTTAGATATGACTGACCTACATATTAGTTTCTGACTTCCTACCCTTCAGAACTAACATCCCACTGCCTGACCTGCTGTAGTCTGTCTGTGTAGGCCTGGGAGGGAGGTAACCCATAGGGATCATTCAGAGGCCATAGCACAGCATTTGTTTGTGTTTGTCTACACCTATCCTGCTGACTGAGACTGTTGTTGGGTATGTGAACCTCCCTGACTGGCATGTGTGAGTCACTTTCCTTGTCGGTGTCCCAGTATTGAGGGTAGTGCTGCAGGGCTACCTATCTTGGATGCACATAGTACACTCCCTACACATGGTTGAGCACAGTTTGTGTCATGTTTGGCATCCCTTTTACTGTATGTGAGAGTCAGAGAGAGGTGTTATTCCCTGGGTCCTTCCTGTGTCAGTGTAAGTGCTATGCGTTGCCTCTTTGCCAAGGCCAGGGCATACTGGGCATGCCTCTTTCTGCCTACTGGGACTGGCTCAGTTTGTTCCTCCTCTGAGTCAGTCTGCGCCTGTGCAAGCTTTGGCAAATGGTAGGGGGCTGTGTGGTCCTGCCCCGTGCTGTTCCTGCTGCAGCTGTTTCCGCAGGATCATATTGTGTAGCATAGCACATACAATGACAATTTGGGTACATGTAGCTGGTGAGTACTGCAAAGCTCCACCAGATGTGTCCAGGCACCGGAATCATGACTTGAGCATCCCAAACACATGCTCTATTATAATTCTGGTCTGTGTGTGTGCCTCATTATGGAGTCGGTGTTCAGGTGTGTGTGCATTTCTGATAGGTGTCATCAGCCACTGCTCCAGTGCGTATCCAGCATCCCCCACTAGGTGACCATCAGGGATGTCCCCATTGGCAAATCTCTGGTACAGCTGCATCAGATGCCAGATGTTTGAATCATGATAGCTTCCAGGGCAGCCAGCACACACATTCATTATTATGCCCTGGGCATCTCACATGACCTGGCAGTTGATGGAGGGGAAGCCTTTGCAGTTGATGTAGACCCTACCCCGCTCTCCAGGTGATGCTTTGATGCATATGTGCATGCAGTCTATAGCACCCACTACCTCAGGGTATTCTGCTATTTGGTGGAACAGTTGCATATTGCTGGCCAACGCTTCACGGGTGTTGGGGAAATATACGTGCTCACAGGCATGTGCTGACATGGCATCCAGGAATTGGTGGAGTACCCTGGATGCTGATGCCTGTGAGATCCCCATCATATCCCTAGATGGCCTTGGAAGGTACCTGTAGCTAGTATTCTTAGGCCTACACATACCTAGGTATCCACTGGGATGGGTTCCCCTCTGTTAGTTCTGTGTGTCAGGAGTGGGCGGCACAGCTCAACAATTTGCTGTAGGAGGTCCCTGTCCACCATATAGCGGCCCACTATCTCCAGCTCATGTAGCCCCTGGTAGGTTACCCTGGGATTGTACACTCTTCTTCATCTCCTCACTGTGGGTTGGTCAACAACATTCACATCCTTACCACCCTCAGCCTCTTCCGCAAGATGTTGTATGATAGCTATTGCAGCCCCACCATTTTGTTGTTTTGTGTGTTAAAACTTCCCCGCTTGTATACACAGCTGGTGTAGAGTATGGGAAAAAACAGAGGGGAAGGTGTTTGCATAGTTTATAGTAGTGTTCTGGGCTGGGCTGGTCTGCTGCCTGTGTAATTGAATGATTCTGATACATTTAACCTGCCAGCTATGCTAGTTCTCCTAGATTACCTTCCTACTGATGTTTTCCCTTCCCATTGTCTTCCTATTTAAGCCCAGGGGTGCGCCGCACAAACACAGTGCTCAAATGTGCACAGAGCTGCTATTTCTTGGTTTACTTTTTTTTTCTTTAAAACTCGGTGTGCAGCGTGCACACCCGCTTAGGCAATGTGAAGAGTGCTAGGCAGCGTCAGACACACTCCTTTGCCTAGCTGTGCTAAGCTAGGAGCAAACCTGAGCCACAGGGCTCCAATCCACTTACAATATGCCTGACACATGCCCCTATGATGTCAGCTAACTCCTAGGCTTGCACCAAGCTATTTCTGCTCTTACACTGTTGGGAGCTGACTAGCATGCTGGGGAAATTTGGGATTCACTATCATTCCCCTCATTTGCATAGGATTGCCTACTAATGCATTGTTACATGTCTCTCACACTGAGCCTCCCCCCTTAGCAACCATTACTCACTGGCCATTGGTTCTTCTGCCTGCCATTGACTATAATGGCAGAATAGTGATTTTATTTAGAATGCTTATTTTAGGTTTATTTTCTTATTTTCCCCCTATTCCCATTTGTGCGTTGCTGCCCTACGCTTAAACAGCCGAGATCGGCTAAAAAAAAATAAAAGTTGATTTTTTTTATTTTTTCATCTGTTTTCTATGCCAATGGCCTTATACTTGGCCATTGGCATGCTTCCTAGCTGATATCCACCCTTTATTTGGAACTGTCATGGCTCCCTTTTGGAATTTGCAGACATGTACTCCATTACTGGCGGAGTACATTTCTGCAGATTACACTAGTCCTGCACAGCCGGTTTCCAACTTCCTGGATCACAAATTCACCTCTTTTGCATGGATTTTTCATGCAAATGGGGTAATTTGCATACAGGGGCTGAGTCCGTGCAGGACTAGTGCAGGAGCGCTCGTGCACACCCCTACAGGCTATTCCTGGATCGCACGGCAGACATATTGCCTGCTAGAGCTCCTGCACTAATCCTGCTCGCCATGCAAGGCTTGCAGAATCTGGGGAAGTAAGTAATCAGGATACAGTAATCTCTCTTAAATATAGATAAGAATATAGTAAACATTAGTTTAGATGTTTTCTTTATTTATTTGAGAATGTCCTGCAATGTTGTTTTAAAATATTTCCTGTGATTCTGAACTCTGTAGTCACTGTGTTGAGTTATTAAGTATTATCTCGTTATTTTATTGTTTATTATTAAATTAATTTAAACCTTTTAATTGTGGCTTGTTTGTTTAGAGATATTTACACTCTTAGAGTGCTTGCATATGTATTTGGTGACACTGTATATGCCACTCCTAAATAGCCTTAGTCTTGGTCACACTTACCATTTGGATAATAGTAACATTACACAGTATAATTGGTCACCCTTTGTAAGGGCCTTATAGCAGCTGATAAAGAGTTGGTTGCTGGCAGTGAAAACTACATTTTAGTCTGGGCAGAAGGGGGGCATAGCTAGTAAACATGTGCCAGCCTTTCCCAGGAGTGTGTGTGTGTTTGCATATAAATCAAATCTCAAGTGTGTGTGTGTGTGTCAGCTACTTTGGCAGGGACACGAAGCATTGGTTGGACAGAGAGGGTGCTGGAGGTTTTGACTTGACCACTCGGCTGAGATCTTAACCCTATAGCTGTGCCAGTAGGGAGTCTTACTGGGGATCTGGAAAGAGAGAAAGAGCGACAGACAGAGAAACCAGCTCCAGACTAACTGTGATCTCTGTGTGCTCTAAAGGGAAATTGTACATTAGTGTGTGTGTGTGTGTGTGTGTGTGTGTGTGTGTGTGTGTGTGTGTGTGTGTGTGTGTGTGTGTGTGTGTGTGTGTGTGTGTGTGTACTTGTCATCCTCCCAATGTGTACTTCCCTCACTGGTGCTAGTGGTGAGGATTGAGGCTCCTTGATTACTGGGCCTGTGCAGGGGCATCACACCCCCCACCCACAACCTACATCATGTCCTTACAAGTGGGGTTAGATCCCAAAGCTATCTCTTTTGAAGTAAAAATTAACCCAGAAAAGCTAGCTAAACCTGTAACAGTTTGGTACTACTCTAAGGCAAACTACACCCTATTAAGAGACAGTCTGTCAAAATTCAAGGCTCGTTCTAACCAGGAGACCACAGCTACCTATGCAGAATTATTGATAGAGTTCCTATACAAAAATGTGGATGGCATCATAGAGGATGCTATACCTTCCAGAAATAAACCCACAACAAACACTAAAAACAAACCCCAATAGTGGAATCCTCAGCTAAACAGAGTATATAATAAAGCAGGAATCTCATGGCAAAAATCAGGAAGTGCAAATCCTTTAAAGGCAAGTGCTCTCTTATACAGCAAAACAAGAAACCGAGAGATCTAATTAAGTTCAACAAAACCAAATATGAGTTCAGAATAGCCTCACAGGCTAAAAACAGTCACAAGGCCTTTTTCAGCTACATCCAGAATTTTAAAGGCAACACCCAGCAGTGTGCTTAACTAGTGGTGAATGGTACTATCTTCACCATTCAAGGTGAAATACCAAATATACTAGCTGATAAATGTAGCTCAAACTTCATCTCCCATTGCCTCCAGTTCCACCAATTGAAATCCCCTCAGACATACTACCCCCAACTATTAGCAGGGACCAGGTGCTGGCGACATTCGCTAAAGTGAAGAACACTGCCTCCATGGGCCCTGACAACATCTCTGTTTTTTTCCTGAGCAGTCTAAAAATGACCTATCAGGACTATTTGAGGCACTCTTCAACTATAGCTTTGAAACAGGCTATGTTCCCCAAGTGAATTTAGGACTGCAACAGTCATTCCATTCCACTCCATAACTCCATCCTTGACCTGGTTATTACCAACATGGGCAACTGTTGCTCTACACCAATAGTCAATTCTTCCCTGCTTAGATCTGACCACAAACTAATCACCATGGCAATCCACATCTCACCCACTCCCCCGCAAAGGTAACCACCATGAAAAAGTTCTCCATAGCTGACTTTGGGCTCTTAAAAACAGAGATGGCTAATTCATGGCACCCATGTGAATGGAAAATAGATGCATGACTGCTGAATCATACACCAATGCACTGTAAGAACACATACATATGCATGGAACTAGCCATACAGCCATACCCAACAGAACAAAAACACTCTCCTCAAAAAAAAGGAAGCCAATCTAGTGGTCTCCTGCCATTAATAAACTCTACAACAGAAGGAATAAACTGTTACAGAAAAAGGTGAAGTCCCAAGTCTGGAAAAACTCCCTTATTAGCCTCAACAAAAATTGGAGATCCCTCATCAAAACCTCTAAAGCCAGCTCTGAAGGCAGAATTGTGGCAGGCACTAAATACAACCACAAAGCCTTCTATAGTTATATCAAGACTCTCCACGGCAATATCCAGGTTTGCTCTGAGTTACTGCACCATGGTACCTCCTATACTGAGCCAACAGATATTGCCAACATACTGGCTGACAGATTCAGTGCCAACTTTACCCCTCTCTCCCCCTTAAAGGACCAATCACAATACCGGAGGAATGCCAGGCACACAGCATTACTACAGCACAGGTTAAAGCTGCATTGTCTAAGTCCAAGAATACAGCTTCCATGGGACCCAACAATATCACTGGATGTGTTCTACATTAACTACAAAGTGAACTGGCACCACATCTGTGTGCCCTGTTCAGTCACAGCCTCACCTCAGGCTTTGTCCCTACCTAATGGTGCACTGCTACAGTCATCCCTCTCCGTAAAGGGGGAGCGACTACAGACCCTGGGAATTATCCCCCCATTAGCCTGATGAGTCTGATATGTAAGGCTATGGAGCGCATCATCATGGACCTAATTCACAAGGATATAGGGAATCTCCAAACTCTAGATCCCATGCAATTTGGTTTTGTAAAGGTAGATCATGCCTGCTCAACCTGGTTGACTTCTTTGAGTCAATCACTAGAGCTGTGGATGAGGGCAAGGCAGTTCATACAGCCCACCTCGATCTGGCCAAGGACTTTGATACCATTCCCACTCAGGAATTATTGCTAAACTCACCAAACTAGGCATCAGTCCCTATATCATTAGGCGGGTTGCAAACTGGCTCACAGAACCCACAGTGTGAAAGTAGGGGACTTCAAATCAGACTGCCGACCAGTCACGAGTGGAGTCCCACAGGGATTGGTTCTATGTACTCTCCAGTTTGGCATATACTTCTCAGAAGTCCAGGCCAACATGGAGGGACTCTGGCTGAGCAAGTTCACAGATGACTGCAGGCTGGGAGCCATTGTTAACTCCCCAAGTGATGTAAACATCCTACAGAAAAGCCTCACTGAGACCAATGACCGGTGTCGAAACTATGGCCTTAAGCTTAATGCCAAAAAAATGTGTTGCCATCCCTTTTGGGAAAAACTCAGTTCCCACTAATTAACACATCAATGGGAGCCCACTGAACACTGAAGGCGTTATAAGAGATCTGGGGACACAGGTTGACAGCAACCTCTCCTTCAATCACCACATTGCAAATGTAGTCAGAAAGTCCTTCTATGTGGCATATCTCATTACCAAGGGTTTTGCCTCCAGGAAAAAAAAGAGGTCATCATCACTTTCTACTCTTCCCTCATTAGGCCAATCATCAAGTATAATTCCCCATTTGGCATGTACCTCACTAGACACACGTAACAGATGGAAAGGCCACAAAAGTACCTCACAAAGAGGATCCTAGGCCTTAAGCACATCTCCTATATGGACAGACTCAAAAAACTCCACCTATTCTCTGTCTCGTATCGTCTACTAAGAGGCAATCTCTGCTTGACTTACAAAGTCATGTCTGACCCAGCTCTGTTAGAAATGTTACATGTAAAGAAATCCAAATCCCTCTGCACTACATGCTCCAGATACCTCAACTTATTACCACAATCAACAGAACATGCTGGAGGGACAGGTTCATAACCCAGAGATTGTCCATGCTCTGGAATAGACTTCCCATACATGTCAAGCAGAGCACTTCACTGGCCCTCTTCAAGAGAAATCTTGATGAGTAGATGGGAAATACAAAAGTTCACCCCAGGGATCACTCCAGTGGCTGTCCTTGATAGAGGCACTGGGAACTAACGTCGGGCAGCACGATGTCAGGGCACTTCTATGGGCTAGGCTTGTAAAGACTCCAGGGCCATTAGCCTAGTACACACCTATGAACCTATAAGAGTGGACCATCAACTGAGCCAGGAAACTACAGACTCATTGATCTAACAAGTCTAATATGAAAAGCCATGGAACAAATTATCATAGAAATGAAAAACAAGAACATTGTCAGTCTTCAGAGTGGCTTTTTTAAGGGAAGATCATGCCTACCTAAACTGGTTAGTTTCTTTGAGAGGGTCACCAAGGCAATCGATGAGGGTAAAACAGTATACACTGCCTATCTTGACCTGGCCAAAGCATTTGATACAATACCCCACTCAGGTATTATTGACAAGTGCTCTGAGTTAGGCATTAATCCCTACATAATTTGTTGGATTGTCAGCTGGCTCATAGTTGGGACACAAGAAGTCAGGATCAATGAGACCACCTCCACAAAGAGACTGGTCACCAATGGAATACCCCAGGGCTCTGTGCTGGGCTTGCTCCTATTTGACATCTATTCAGCTAGCCTAGTACTTGCCTATGAACCTATATAGACAGCAATCTGGCCTTTGATCAACACGCAGCTAAGATGATAAGAAAAGCATGCTATGTCACCCAACTTATATGTAAGGGTATGGCATCCAGGTCCACAAATGTTATAATACCATTCTACTTAACCTTTATCAGACCTATCATTGAAAACAGTGCCCCCTTTGGCAAGCATCTAACTAAACACTTACAACAGTTGGAATGTCCGCAAAGGTTTCTGACCTGGAAAATTCAGGGCATGAATACCCTGTCCTACACTGATCACCTATAGGCTGTGTCACTGTATTCAGTCTCCTACAGGCTGCTGTGAGGGGATCTTTGCCTGGCTTATAGGGCTTCTTCAGACCCAGCACTGATGGATCTGCTACCCATGTGCAAAACAAACACCAGAAACACCATTCCAGGGATCTGAGCTTCACTTTTGATATAAAGAGAATGTGCTGGAGGGACAGATATATGTCCCAAAGGATCCCCACACTATGGAATAAGCTCCCATCCATGAAAAATATAGTTAATCCCTAACCCTATTCAAATGAAATCTTGACAGTTGAATGGGAAATTGTGAATTTACCCCTAGTCTGCCCCCAAAGCCCCTTATGGACAGAGGCTGTCAATAAAACAAAAAGTTTTATTGACAGCCTCTGTCCATAAGGGGCTTTGGGGGCAGAGGCTGTCAATAAAACAAAAAGTTTTATCCTAGCTAACAACCTTCCATACAAATCCATAGCTACCTCCCTGCTACAGGGCCCCCCATCATATAGACACCCATGATACTCAAGGACCAAAATGGTTTAGGGTGCCCAGCTAGGCTTATAAGGGCCCTAATGGTCATTAGCCTAGTAACAACCTATGAACCTAATAAACCCAATTCCATTATGTCCAAGTATGTGTTTGTATCTTCCTACATTTCAGCAGCATTTTTTTTTATTTTTCTAAATGAAGATTCCTTGTTTTATTTTTCCCTTTTATAATATGCTCCTGGTTTGACCCAGCAAAGAGATATGTGTAGGGTTTTTCTGGTTGGCAAATACCTTTCTAATACAGATTGGAAATTGTGATGCCTATAATATAGTGTTGTCTGTTCTTTAAAATATGTAAATTTTATGAGTATTTCTTGATGATAGACACTCTAAATTGGTCATAAATGTGTGTGTGTGTGTGTGTGTGTGTGTGTGTGTGTGTGTGTGTGTGTGTGTGTGTGTGTGTGTGTGTGTATGTGTGTGTATGTGTGTGTTATGTACAAAGTGTGTGTATCGTGTGCACAAAGGCACTTTCCAAAATATTAGGGAAATGCATCCATATGCAGCTCATGCAATACCAAACCTCAAATAACCTGCTGCCAGAAATACAACATGGCTTTAGGCCCCAGCATGGCACCTGTACTGCATTACTACATTTTTCCAATATAATAAACCAACGTAGAAACACTGGTCTGCTTGTGTCCACCATGTTCTTAGGCTTGTCAAAGGCATTTGATACTGTCTTGTGCCAGCAACTGCTTATTCAACTCTCTTCAATTGGACTTTCACAATGCACCTTGGTTTCTTAGGGCTCTATCCTGTGTTGTCTCCTACTTAATATATTTATTAATGACCTCCAAACCTCCACCCACCATGCTAGTTTAATTTAGTATACATATGAATCAACATTAATATGAGTGGCCTCAACAATAAATAAGCTCCAAGACATTACCCCAAAATGTTTCTCTTCAGTAGAAACCTGGTTCAAAGAATCAAACCTCCTACTCAACCCCAAGAAAACTAAGTTAATGCTTTTTACCTCAAAAAGTTGTCAAAATCAAAAACAATATTTTACTATAAAGTCAGCAAATAATACTGTCATTGACATGTAAGTTACAGTAAATTTCTAGGTGTTATGATAGATCACAATCTCAAACATGAACAGCACACACTGTACACCATTAAATCTACACACCAAAAACTGAAACTAGGCTCCATTTATAGGATCAATGGATTCCTTACAGATACTGCAAGAAAAACTCTAGCCACCACTTTCTTATTGCCAACTCTCTTATATGCCCCTCATATCCTAACAAATTTAAACAATATTCAAAGAAAGAAACTTGCCTCCTGCTACAATAAAATAGCTACATTTACCACCAATCTCCCTCATAGGACCCACTATTGTTCATACGTTCATAGGAGGTTACTAGGCTAATGGCCCTAGATACCTTACAAGCCTAGCCATATTTATGCCGAGTTGCCCCAATTGTCAGTGGCTATTTGAGTGTACTTCACTGAGGTAAGGGTCTTTGGTAGTCAATACAACTTCTTATGTGCAGGAGGGACACGGGTACCACCCCAGGAGTGAATTTGCAGTCACCCATCCATTGATCTAGGTTGCATTTGAAAAGGGTCAGAGAGAGGCTGTGTTTCACATGAATTGGAATCTTGTTCCAGAGAAGTGGCAGTCTCTGGGAGATGTATCTATCACTCCAGCATGACCTGTTCATGTCAGACGCTAAGTTAAGATCCCTGGAGTTAGTGACCCTCATGCAGTTTGATTTACAAATGTGTAGAATTTCCATCATGGTCAGGTCAGAGACTGCCCTGTAAGCCGTCACAGGTCACCCCTTAGTTACCTGTAGGAGACAGAATACAGTGACAGGGCTTTCAGTCTTTCTATGAAGAACTTGTTTTGTGTACCCTGCAATTTCTTGGTGAGAAACATCTGTGGTCTCTCCAATTGCTGCAGGTGTCTAGTGAGGTACATACAAAAGAGAGCATTCTACTTAATTATTGGTCTGATGAGGGCAGAGTATAATGGAATTATAACATCCTTAGATCTAGATGTGATGCCTTTACTTATAATATGTGCCACATAGAAGGATTTTCTTACTACCGTGGATACGTGGTGGTCAAAGTTCAGATTGCTATCAACCTGAGTACCCAGATCATGTACCACTGGGTCTACACTTAGTGGGGGTGCTGTCAATAATGTATATGTTGTCACAGCTTAAGGCAACTACACAACTACCTAACATATTCCTAGCTAAATACAGCACACAAACTCATTCATCATCCAGGAAAATGCCCTTCACTACAAAACGTATTACTGCCCTACTGCCCAGCAAGGGACCTCCACTTTAGTAACAAATTTTTATTACTTACAAATAAGTCAAATAATGTTGCAGGAGACTTGTTTTACTCCCAATACATTGTTAAACTCTGGAATGGCATCTCCACACAAATAAAACTGTCTGACAAACTCAATAGCTTTAAACAACATCTTCCCAATCCTGGTCCTGCACAAGCTCATGACAAGGTTAAAGCTTTGGTTCACTGTATGATACTCTCTAAATACACTCCTTAAACAGAATACTCTCAACCTCTCACTTAAATGACAACATAATTTTTATACCTAACTGTTGCCTGTACAATCCATTAAGTTGCATGTGGGCTTTCTCTTTAGTAACTTACACCTCTATAAAATCTTAGAATCTATAAATGTAACTACTGTTTGTGTATGAATGTAAATAGAATTTTAACTACTCTGTGTTTAACTGGAACGTATTATAATGCAATGTAAGAAAATGTAGCTTTTCTGCCCAGGCCTCCACTGAAAATAGTTATTACCCAGCCGGACTTTCCTGATAAACAAATACAAATGACATAAATAAATAAATAAAATAAGTACTGTGGCAGGGCTAGCCACCCGGCAGTGAAAACCTTGGCTCTAGATGATTGTCACTGTTAAAATGACACCCCGACCCCACGTGCAAAAATGGGAAAAGGGTTGTGGATGGGTGGATGGTCATTTTTGGTAACCACCTCTGCAGTGCCTCATAATGATCACTTTCTTGTTACTTAGCTGAGAATAACTGAAATAAAATACAACAATATTTTGAGGGCTGCATTTGTTTAACCATATTTGATAGTGGGTTTGTTTTATGTATGTTTTCTTAGTGTTGTAAATGTGGTATAACAATCACAAATTACTCTGACAAATGATGTGCTTGAGATTTTGCATGGATCACATGCATCACAAGATATTTATCACAAAGTGTAGCACCTGTTGCACTTTGCAAAGGCATGCATTTAGTTTCTCAGATAGTTCTAAGTAATGCTGTCCAGTGTAAGTTTTTATTTATATTAAATATTCCAGTATCACATTTCTAATTACGTTTACATCTAACCATGTTTACACGAAACCTTGACCAATGAATGAGAAAGCATAAATTCACCCCAGGCAGACAGCAATGTTCTAATATATCAAGTATCATAGATTCTTGGAGAGGGAGGCAGACAGTTGATAATGTGATCTCATCTAAATGCAGTTAAATATCAGGTTGGTGTCTGGTGCATGCATAATAATCTGCTAACATTTGCATTGTTGACATTTTCTGGTTAATATTATGGACATCTATATTTTGGTTTGTCAATGATTTTCAGTATATGCATAGTTTTTGTCACACAGAAAAAACACAAATTTAAATTTGTAGATAATTAAAATAAGTAACTAAATTAAATGTTTTTACATCAGTTCAGTAGTCCAATCTATTCAGCATTCAAGCTAGTAGGATGTAAAGTAATAAATGTAAAAAATAAACCCAACTTCTTAACTTTTTAAGCTGGCTTTAATAGTATGTTTACTGCTAACATTAGTGACTATCCATGATGCAGTTTATACTGAAACTAAACCCCTAAATGACCATTTAAGAGAAATATTTTTTCTTTCTATTTATTTATTGACATTTGATTACAGGGACAGTCCAAATGGATAGAAGTCCATTTTCAGCAGAGGCCCAAGGAGACAAGCTCCTAGTTCTATGAAGTTTTACACAATCCAAAATGACCTGCCAACAACCCAATAATTGTTTATTACAATTATTCACTTTGTTTTAATGCTGAATGCAATGATGGGGGCAGATATCCTGACATGATCTTGTTTTCTTGGAAAGCTGCTTTCTACCAATAATGCACTGTGTGGGCTCAGCTGATGAGATTACAGTGTCATAGTGTGTTCTGTCAAAGTTGCTCTCACTTAAATAAATAACAAGACATACTGTTCATTCTGAGAATCCTGAGTAAAAATGTCAGTGACTTTTTAGTTTAATTTTTCAATGACTCTTGTGCATGTTTCCTACCTACATGTTACAAAAGTTTTAAAATTTAAAATTTTCCAGCAGAAGAGTAAAGAAATGGCTGCAGATAAAACATTTTTTTTAATATTTTGTTAAAGTCAAGTACGTGCTCCCTTCTACCTTCCTGAGTATCATATTTCCTGGCTTGCAAAGCTCTGCAAATAGTAAAGTTGTTCTCAATGGTTCTGAGGCTTCTTTATCTTCAGACTACATAAGCTCAATATATTTATGGTCCAAGCTGAGAAAGAATGCAGCTTTAGGGATCAGTACATAGGACAAAGCTCTAAATTATTAACCTGAATAGGTCTATGATACTGCTAGGTGTGAAACAACAAAGAAGTGCTATCTTGCTATATGTGATTTCTTTGGTAAGAAACTTTGAAATGTGATAGTTGAAATGCTGTAAGTGCAAGGGATACAAACTCTTAAATAAACTATTATGTAAGAAAACAGCTAATATTTACTGAGGAAGCTGATTAGGACAGAAACAGGAATTGCTGGAGGGATAGATTCCTGTCCCAGAGACTTCCCATACTCTGGAACAGGCTACCCATCTATGTCAAGCAAAGTTCTTCATTAGCACTCTTCAAGAAAAATCTTGATGAGTGAATGGGAAATAGGAAATACACCCCGGGGATCACTTCTGTGTCTCTGCTCGACAGTAGCACAGGAAAATAACTTTCTTGGGTGGCGTAAGCCAGGGAACCTTGTTGGCTAGGCTTACATAGGCCCTTGGGCCGATAGTCTAGTACCTACCTATGAACCTATGAACCTATGTGACATAGAGGAATAAACTGCTAACTTATGCTTTTTAATAATGTGGAAATAAGAATCATTCCATATCTACATTATGGGGAAAGGAAATGTTGTGCAGTTGTCCTTCACACAGGGATTGGAAGCATGAAACTGAGAAAAATGTAACTCACTAAGACATCTAGGATTAGAATTCCTAATAGCAAGTAAATGCTCCTATAAATGAAGCCTGTAAATTTATCCTAAATGTTCTTTTTGTCTCTCCAATGTATAATATTAACAGAGACAAAGAAATGAAAATGCCACACTAGTGATCATGCAGATGTTTGGAGCTTTTCTCTCCAGTCATCCACTGAAAAGAGCACCCATGCCCAGCCGGACTTTGCCATTAAACAAATGTCAATACATAAAAATAAATAAATGCAAACACCACAAAGATTGCACATAACAGGTGTATCTCCCTCTACCTCTTATGCCTTTATATATGAGCAGGCAGGGAGAACCTGCATCAAAAATATTTTTTTAATCTATGTAACATTTTGCATTGTTCTGAGCCTGAAAGTCAGGACTGAGCATAAATAAAAGGGCAAAAGATGTAGTTTAAGTAAAACATAATTGACTTCAATAACTGGCTTTGTTTTTGGTGTTATTTAAAGGGGGTCCAAAATTTGTCAGCCTCGGAGGATATGATTGATAAGCTACACTGCTTTCCCAGGAATGGCATGCATCTATCTTCTCTCTGGTGTTGATTATTGGCAATGGCATTGTCCATCCCATAGGCCCTTTTTAAGCAATGCCAAACTGATAAACCTACCTACATAACAAAACAAGCAAAGGAAAATATGAAGTTGTTATTGATCTTAGCCAAGAAATATGATAGTAGGAGGCTAAGCAAGAAACATCTCTCCATACAGGCCCTTCTCACACTAGAAGACATTGACATCTGTGTAACAACTGCCACATGGATTAAAATGGCAGAAATGGCAGCCAGCACTCTGACTGTGCATGTCTATAATGCCTTCTACACATTTAGACCAGCTTACTGTGCAGAATGGGAAAAAGGTGGAGGTGCTTCAATCTACATCCAGAAGAGACTCACATCAAGGCTGGTAAAGCAGCATGTTGCACTAGAGCTTCTTCATGTCCAAATAAGTTACCCCCTCTTTCATATCTAACTGTTTAGTGCACACTGCAGTGCTTAGGGTATTAACCCATTTTTTCCATCTTACCTTTAAAATCTGCAAAATCTATTGCAAGACCACTAATTATTGGGCAGCCCACATTCTGCTTGTTAGTAGTCATCTTGGGATTAGTGCTTCTGTTTTCTCCTGGTGAGAGAAGGAGCACAGCGACATTATTTCCTGGAGACTGCTAACCACTGGAAAGCCTAATAACTGCTTTATATGTGATAGCTTGAAATGTGTGCTCATATTCTGCTCTTAGTGAGAGAAGGAGAAAAGTGAATTGATTTGTGACTGTTTCTGGTTTGCACATTCCTGATTGGTCTGGTTGCTATTAAGGCATCTACCAGGAAAAGGCTACAACAAGCCTACGGACTCTTGCATCATCTGGAACAAGACTATTGATCACCAAACAGGCTGTGCCTGCTTCTCATCTTGGGATTGGTGCTAATGTATTTCTTCTGGTAAGATAAGAAGCAAAGAAGCATTGTATCCCAGCAGGGTGAAGCTATTGTGAGACCAACACTAGTAGTAGCCATTCATGTGACTCCTCTATTTTCATCATTTTTGACAAGCTAATTCTTTGTTTTCTCTAAGTATTGTTTGCTTAGTTTCTAACTTCAGAATATTTGCCTAAATACTTCATCCTTAAATTTTCGGGGTCTACTTATTAGTGTCCTCTCAAGTGTTTGGCGCTACCCTGTATAGACACAGACATCTTGAGTGACATTTTTCCTGTAAAAGCATGATAGAAGTTTCACTAATACCTAGTTGCTCATGGGACAACTAGTTTGCAGTGACAAGCCCTGTCCCCAGAGTTGCAAACCAGATACTTCTGACATTGCTTTATATTTTCACTCCAACTGTCTAATCAATAAAAAAAGGTCTGCTGCCATGGATATGAACTTTCCCACTATCTATGTTACCAGCTTGGTGGATATGGACATCCTGAGGCAATGTAGAATTTGCCTCATATTTACTGACAACCAGTTAATTCTAAAACAAACTGATATATATATGTGAGAGATGTATTTGCACAATATCAGTGAGGCAAAGTTCTCACAATAAAGTACTCCTAATGTCAATAAGGTTATCAGTAGTACACACGCTGCACCTATCGCACACAATTCAAAACAGACACATAAGCCCACATATGCTGAGGTACTTAAATGTAACCTTGCTAAACCCCAAAGACCTCCTAGATGAAGTACATGTAACAAATACCATCAACAGCCCTGAATAGACTCTTTCAAAACAACACCCACATCAACGCATCGTGGAACCTCTACTCCTAAGCGCATAAGGCAAGCCGCCACACAACCCAACGTTCTGGTCATTGGAGACTCCATTGTGAGACACACTGATGTCCTTCTCACCAGGCTGAGTAAGGACAAAGTCAAATTCAGTTGCTTATCAGGGGCTGGGATCCACCATATTACACATGCATTCAGATCATTGGACCACAAGTACCAGTATGACTCAGTCATAGTCCATGTTAGTGTAAATGACCTGAGACATACCTCCCTAGACTATATGAAGAGAGACATCATGGAGCTCTCAGAACATGCAGGCTGGTATGAAACTAACATTAAGCAACATTTTACCTTCTCCAAGAATGATTCCACAATATGGACAAAAGATGACTGACTTTAAAAATTGGCTTACTATCTAGTGTCATTGTAAAGGGGCACATTATCTGTCAGCATGGAAGAAAAAGATAATCAACAGACCACACTGCTTTGCCACGGATGGTCTGCACCTCTGCTTTTTAGAATATTAGCTAAAACATTGTTACTCCCCCATAGTGCCTTTTTTAGGCAATGCCATACTGACAGAACTTCTGGCATAGCAAATGAAAACCAAGAAAATCTAAAGGTATCACTGCTCAGTGCTAGGAGTCTAAACAAAAAACTTCATTCCCTAGAAGCTCTCTTCACCGTATTGAATGCTGTTATCTGTGTTGTCACAGAGACACGGGTTAAAGCCGCAGAGAGCACACCAACGTTGCAAGGTTATAATGCTTTCCACACATTCAGACCAGCTACTACACAGACAGGGAGTAAAGGTGAAGGTGTCTTGATTTATATAAAAAAAAATGTACCTCAAGGTTGGACAAGCATGACAATGGACTTGAGCTACTCCATGTTCAAATCGCTATAGGCAAAATCAAATACCACTTCCTTGCAAGTCCCTCTCTATGGCCCAGGAAACCCATACCATGTATTTAAACCTATTGGAAACACTCACCATTCAACCCAATACCATATTCATGGGTGACTTTAATTACCTCACTAGTAACTAGGAATCCTGTGTGACACCAAACATAAAGGCACAGAGATTCCTGGATTTTGTACACACAAACTCCCTGGACCAGATTGTCAATACACCAACCAAGGGTGCAACCATGCCGGATCAGATCCTCACTAATACGGGAGAGTGCCACACACCCCATAGTGTGATGTTTTCGTTGTTAAGGTCAGACCACAAGATGGTCTCCTTTGAAGTAAAAATAACACTTGGACCTCCAGCTAACCCTGGAATATTCACAAATGACTCTTAGGCTAACTTCCTGCTATTGAGTAATAATCTGGCAAAATCTCAAGCCCCCATAAACCACGAGAGCCCTGTTACCTATGGAGAACTGTTCACAGAAACTCAATTCAAGCATGTTAATAGCTGCACAGAGGCAACTGTACCCACCATGAAAAATTACAGAACTAACTCAAAAAACAAGCCACCCTGGTGGAATCACAAAATCAATAGGCTGTATAACAGAAGGAAGAAAATCATGGCAAAAATTAGGAGGTGCAGCACCCAGAAGGATAAAAGCACTCTCATCAAATTAAACAAATAACTCAGAGGACAAATAAAGTCTCCTAAAGCCAGATATGAGGTATATTTAGCCTTTCAGGCTAAGCACCACACAAGACATTCTTTAGCGATGTCCGCATCCTCAAAGGCAATACACAATTGTGTGCTCAGGTCATTGTAAATGGAGCCACCTATACTGAGCCAGAAGATATACTGATAACTATATCTATATATATGTAAGATTTGACAGTGCAGTGGTGCAGAGGTAGCATTGTCACCTCACACCAAGAGGTTCTCTGGTTCGATTCTCAGCTGGAGTGCCTTCTGTGTGGAATCTTCATGTCCTTCCTGCATTCGTGTGGGTTTTCTCCGGGTGCTGCAGTTTCCTCCCACGTTTCAAAGACATGTGCCTGAAGCATTTCTCCCCAAGCCTTCACTGAAAATTGACTTTGTTCCAAGTCAGACTTTCCCAGTAAACAAAATATTAAATAAGTAAATAAAATGTTAAATAAATAAATATAGCAGACCTACTTGCTGACAAATTCAGGTCCAGCTTTACCTGTCTCTCCTCCTCAACCTTCCTCAGGAAATACCATCAAATATAACTGCCCCTGCTATCACTAGGGAACAGGTCCTTAAGCCAGGAACAGTGCATACATTTGTCCAGACAATATCCCAGGATACCTTCTAAATAGCATGAAACATGCCCTATCAGAGCATCTGGAATTGCCATTCAGTTGTAGCCTCCAAATAGGCTTCATGACTCATGAATGGAGAACTGCAACAGTCATCTCTCTTCACAAAGGTGGGCTATCTACAGACCCTGGAAACTACAGATCCATAAATCTCACTAGTCTAAAACATAAATCCATGGAAAGAATTATCATGGAAATGACCAATAATGATATATTAAACCTCCAGAGACTGAACACAACCCAGTTTGGTTTCATCAAGGGCAGGTCATGCCTACTCATCCTGGTGGACTTCTTTGAGAAGTTCACCAAAGCAATGAATGAGGGCAAAATGGTAGACACTGCTTACCTTGATCTGGCCAAGGCATTTGACACAGTATCCCACTCAGACATTTTTTTTAACACCTTTATTAAATTATCACTTGTGATATAAGCACATTTACATTTATATAAAAGTAATCAAACTGTATTAACAAGTTAAAATTAACAAACATTATGTTTCACATATATTTCTATATATCATATAACCTAAGCAACATTACATAAATAATTCAATTCCTGCAATTCCTACATATTTATTCAACCATCACTTGTGACATAAGCAATCGTACATTTATATAAATAAAAACAAATCATACTGACACACTTGAACATTGTTGACAAACTCAGGAGGTTAGGTACAAACCCATATAACACCTGGTGGATAGCCAACTGGCTCACAGACAGGACCCAGGAAGTTAGAAATGGGAAGTCCATGTCTACAAAGAGGCCAGTCACAAGTGGAGTCCATTAGGAAGTGGTCCTTGGATCACTCCCTTTTGGTATTTACTTTTCTGAAGTCAATGCCAATGTCAGTTGTCTCTGGCTGACTAAATTTGCAGATGATTGCAAATTAGGAGCTGTCATTGAATTCCACGCTGACACAAATGTTCTCCAGGAAGGGCTGACACAGACAAACAACTGGTGTCAGAGCCATGGACTAAAACTCAATGCAAAGAAATGCATAATAGCATCCTTCAGGAATTCATCCACCCTGGTAACAATCATATTGACAGCACACCCCCTTAGAGTTCACCCAGTAGTCAGGGGTTTAGAGACACATATAGACAGTAATCTAGCCTTTGGCCATCATGTGTCTACAATAGTGAAGAAATAATTTTATATTGTCCAACTTATAAACAAAGGTATGGCATCTAAGTCCAAGGAAGTCATTGTTCCACTGTATTCGCATTCATCAGACTTTTCATTGAGTACAATGCCTTGCGTTGGGAGGGTGGCCTAATGGGTAAGGTGTCTGCCTTATAAACACAAGGTGCAGGGTTTGAGTCTCACAAGGGATAATTGGCTAGGAATGGCTCGCAAGGGCAGTTAGCTTAGTATTAACCTAAGTTCTTTGGTATGTACCTAACTAGGCATATTCAACAGTCTGAACATCCACAGAGGTTCCTTACTGAAAGAATACAGGGCATAAGTAAAATGTCCTATGAAGACTGCCTCAAGGCCTTATCTCTGTATTCTGTCTCCTACAGGCTATTGAGGGGAGGTCTATGCCCAACATACAGGGCATTGTCAGAAGCCACTGTGATGAACATCCTGCATATCAACAAAAGAAACAGTACCAGAATTACCCATTTTAAAGACCTAACACTTGCCTATGTTATAAATAGGACCTGCTGGAAAGACAGGTATGTATCGAAGAGACTACCCCATCTCTGGAACAGGGTCCCCATCCATATAAAGCAGAATTCCTCCCTAACACAATTAAAGTGTAACTTGAACAATTGGATGGGGCACAGGAAATTCATCCCTGGTGCGGCACCTATGTCTCTAATGGACATAGGTAACCTGTAAATGGTTCATCTCCCAGGCTTCTGCTTGTTAATGTTTCATTTCCCAAGCCCCTACTTAGATTTATCAAGGGTACCTGAACTTGTCAGAGATTTGGGATCTATGACTAGGCTTAAAAAGGCCCTTACAGTCATTAGCCTTGTAAATACCTATGAACCTATATCCATCAGAAAGGTCCCGTATCATTTATTAGCTACAACCCCCTCTACGACACAAGAATCACACAGTGACTATCTATAGGAACTAGAATCACTCATTATTAAACTCAATACTGTTTCCTTAGGTGATCTAAACTTCCCATCTATAGACTGGGAAACCTACACCAACACTAGTTCACAAGCACAGAGATTCCTTGACTTTGTCAATACAAATGCTCTGGACCAATTAGTCAGAAGAGCACCCACTAGGGGGAATAACATCTTGGATCTTGTCCTTACTAATATGGGAGCATCTTGCATCATCTCTTGCTTATCTTCATAACGTGTTAGGTATGACTATGAAGCAGTCTCTTTCAAAAATAAATCTGAAACCAGAGATCTCTTTGACCAAAGGTTCATTTAGAAATGTCTATAAGACAAACTATCTACTCGTAAGTGATACATTGGCAAGCTTCAAATCCCCACCAAACACAGTTAACTCCACAGAATATACAGAAACATACTTTGCCACACCAGCATGCAGACAGCTGCATAGATGCAGCTGTACCCCATAGGAACAAGTGCAGGACAAATTCCAGAAACAATCCCACATGGTGGAACCATAATATAAACAAGATTTATTATAAAAGGAAAAGAACTGCAGTGGTGGTGCTGCAGTAACATTGTTGCCTCACAGTAAGCCGTTGTCCTGTTCGATTCTCAGCTAGAGCGTCTTCTGTGTGGAGACATGTGCGAATGGGCGCACCTTCGTTGAAGGTTGTGCATCAGGGCCGGCAACTCGGCAAGTAAAAATCTACTGCCAATCATTAGCGGACCGGAGTTCCGCTGTGGCGACCCCTAACCGAGAAAAGTGAAAGACACAACAATTATAAAAGGAAAAGAATTTTGACCAAAAGTAAGAAGAGTAATTCCCAGAATGTTAGAGCCCTTTTCACTGAAATAAACAACTCAGGAGTTTAGTAAAATCCACCAAATCCAAGTTTGAGGCTAGACTATCTACTCAAGCCAAAGACAATCACAAGGCCTTTTTTAATTAGGTTCGTAATCTCAAAAGCACAATGCAGCAATGCTCAGAGCTGATTGAGAATGATGTTATCTACACTGATGCTGAAGACATAACAAACTTACTAGCCACTAAATTTAGTTCTAATTTTATCCCTCTCTCCCCTTTCCTTCAAGATATACTTGAAACTGACTTACCTCCAGCTATCACAAAAGACCAAGTCCTAAGAGTGCTATCAAAAGCTAAAAATACACATTGATGGGTCTTGACAATATCCCACGATGCACCTTAAATAACATAAAGCACAATTTAGCTACACTCCCAACACAGTTCAGTTTCAGACTCTGTACAGATTTTGTACCAAATGAATGCCGAACAGCTACAGTCATTCCCATACCTAAGGCAGGACTTTCCACAGACTCAGGCAATTACAGACCTAGAAGTGTGATCATCCTCATATACAAAGTCATTGAAAGACTTACCATGAAACTAATGAATCAGGATATAGGGAAAATCCAAACACTGAACACATTCCAGAATGGATTCATCAAGAGCAGGCCATGCTTTATCAACCTAGTGGATATGTCTTCAAAGGTTGCCAAAGCAGCTGATGAAGATAAATGGTGCACTCCGCATACCTCGACCCGGCCAAAGCTTTTGACACAACTCCCTACTTGGGTGTAGTACAAAAGCTAAGTGAGCTAGGAATAAACCTCTAGGTCACTTGCTTAATTGCCATTTGGCTCACAGATGTGACACAGGAAATCAAAATAGGGGAAGTTACCTCCGCAAAGAGACTAGTCAACAGTTGGGGCACCCAGGGTTCTGTGCTGGAACCTCTCCTGTTTGGCATCTACTTTCCTGAAGTAAAATCAAATGTCAAAGGGCTCTTGCTAAATAGGTTTGCAGATGACTGCAAGCTAGGAGCACTCACTGAATCCTTGGATGAATTTTCCATCCTGCAGGAAGATTTGTCCCAAATGCCCAACTGGTGCTGAAATCATGGACTGAAACTAAATGCCAAAAAATGAATATTGCATCCTTTGGGAAGTCATCCCAGTTATCCCAGAGAACTACTACATTAACAATACTCTCCTGAGAGTTGACCCAGTTGCTCAGGATTTTGGAACTCATGTGGGCAGTGACCTAATGTTTGACCAACACGTGTCCATTATTGTAAGAAAGTCATTCAATATGGCACAGCATGTAAACAAATGGATTGTGTCTAGGTCAAGGAATGTCCTTGTCCTCCATTACTCAGCCCTCATTAGGCCAGTCATTGAATATAATGTCCACTTTAGCATGTATCTGTCCGGACACCTGCAACAATTGGAATGCCCACAGAGATACCTTACTAAAAGGATACAAGGCCTAAACAACACGTCTTACATGGACCAAATCAAAGCCCTGATACTATACCTACAGACTGCTAAAAATGGAGATACTGACTCTGCAGCATCACAAAATATGTACTGATTGAGTTCCAAGTTACATCTTAAAGATATAATTCACTACTACAATCTATGATCCTATGAAATCACTCTTGATTGATAACCTGGGGTAGGGGTCCAAATGGAGAGATGATAAATCAGCAAGCAAAGGAGAATAGTGTTGCTGGAATTTAATTCATCCTCACTTCTTGCTGAGTACCTTCACTAGGAGGACCCTGCTTTTTCACAAAATCTCACCAAGAGCTCAACGCTGATATATAGACTATATTTGTATACCATATATCATGGACAGAAGTAGTTTAAAAAATAGAAAAGATAGCTGGGTACACAAGACCCAGGATACAAAAAAGTGCCCAATCCTGATGGGTACACTGGTGCCAGGACTGGAAAAAAATGACAGTGCAGAATCCTCAAGACATGGAAACATTGCTGCAATGGGGCTAGGCCAGGCCCAGGGGGAGGATGGCCCCTCTGTTGTAGAAAAAAGTAGTAGTCCACAAAAATCACAAAAATGAATAGGCCATAAAGATGATAGACTGGACTATTGAGAGTAAGAAAGAAATTATATATTTTACTATTATGCAAGAAGTCCATAATTTCCATACAGAAGATATACAAAAAAATTAAGAGAGAAATTAGAGGAAAGAAAAAAGAACTTGCACAAGAAAAACTGTCAGAAGCTTCAAACAACAATGGGTGTTCACTAATACAACAGATTTATGAAAAACATTATATAGACCAAGAAACCTTGGGCCGTTGGAAAAAGAACTGACTGAGGAAGTGGGAAAATATAAAGAACAAAGTCTAGAGATTTTTGAAAGGTATAAAAAAGAAATATGGGTATGGGAAAGAAAGACAGATCTGATATGGTACTATATTTATGCAAAGGAGAAAGCCAAATTGACCAATAGAAAAAAGCAGCCCGAAAGATATTCAAAGAGAAATACAGGCAAAGGCATCCAGATATGAAAAATTCCACAATACAAAAAAAAAAAAATAAGACACACACAAAGAAGGAACATGGAACAGACGATTAGCACAGTAGCAGTTAAAAAATAGAAGCTGAAGCTATGTAATAACTGTGAAGTGAAGGATTTAGTGTAGAAAGTCTAACACAGGTTATATCATAGCATGATGGAACAATGAGTCTCCCAATTAAGGGGAAACCGGAGGAGCAGGAAACATCTGAAGAAGAAATATGGACTTGGGAAAGAAAAAGAGATTTAATATGGTGCAATATTTATGCAAAGGAGAAAGCAAAACTACTCAATACAAAAAGAGCAGCACCAAAAATATTTGAAGAGGAATACAAGCAAAGGCATCCACATATGGAAAATTTTACAATGCAAAAAATAAGAAAACAAAGACAAAAACTACAAAAATAGGTTTAGTGATGGAGAAATTAAAAAAAATAGAAAGTGAGATTGTGGATTTCCTGTGAAGTGAGGGATTTAGTTTAGAAAATCGAACTCTGATAACATCACAGCAGGGTAGAGCAATGGATCTCCAAATTAAGAACAAATAAGTGGAGTGGGAATCATCTGATCAGTTGCCATATGAAGATACTTTGGAGCCTTCCATAGGAAACCTATACACAAGTTCAGTTGGAAACCTGTACACAAGTTAGGTTGGAGTTGCATAGCAAGGGAAGGAACAGGAAACCATGGCAACTCTAATGTAGTCAATGTTGGGGAGTGATAGGCCAGTGAGTTCCCCTATGAAAGAGCAATAGATGATACAAGATGAAACCAAAAAGAATGTGGCACAGGAAGATGCTCTGGAACTTTCTATAGAATGCCCACAGGAAATGGAGAAAAAAGAATGTGCCCTCAGTTTAGAAGAAAATTATCTAAGAGAAGAGTTGCTTAATTTAATAGAGATGGACAGACATATCAAGATCAACGAAAGAAATAAACTGCAGAAAGTTAATAAACCCCAAAAGATAGAAGTTTGATAAAACAAATGAACACAGCAATGAACCAAGAACCAAACCAAAAAAATAACCAAAATAAAAAGCTGAAGCTGATGCAAAATAGAACTACAACTGATTTTATTAAAAAAGATTAAGCGCTTTTGTCCAGTATATAACACAAAAGACTTTGTCAGAATCTCTGAACAAGTCTTTGTGTTACATACTGGATAAAAATGAACACCGCAATTGGGACTGTTCATAGAGATACATGAGATATAACAGAAGTAAACAGGATATATTAATGTTTAGCTAAATTAATAACAGATACAGTCTTCCCACAAAAACACAGGGCAGTAAGGGAAAGTTGTTCTTCTTTTGGCTTTTCCCAGTTAGGAGTCACCACAGCTGAACTCTGGTCTGCTAATGATTGGCAGAAGATTTTTACAATGCCGAGGTAAGGGGAGAAATCAAATGCCATCATGGAAGTATCGAATAGAGAAAACTATAAAACAATTAAGACAAGTGTCACTGTTAGAAGAGTATAGAAGAGGGAACAGATCAACAAAAATGCTCAAAAAGATAGACATGATAAAAGCAATGTACAATTTCAGAACAGATCAAGATCTATTATGCACTATCACAAATAATAAACTAAAACTATCAACACAGGCAGAAAAACTTAGAAGATATGCAGATAAATATAAAAGAAATTGACCCCAAAAATAGTTTTATAGACAGTTGGGAAACAAGGCAAAAGGAATTGAAACACCACCAAAAAAAAGAAGAAATATATAGGCACATTTTGGAAAAATAGCTATGAAGATCCTATGAAATATAACAGAGAAATAAAAGAAAGAATAAGAAGTTCAAATATACAAGATATGAAATGGAATGACGTAACAGCCAGAGAGATTTAAACAAAGATAAGAAAAGCTCCTAAATGAAAAACCCCAGGCCCAGATGCAGTACCTAACTTCTGTCTAAAAGTATTACCATCTTTACATGAAAATTTAGCCATGAGTAAGAACTACTTATATGTGCACTCCAAACAGACACCAGCATACCTCTCAACCTGGAATCATCAAAAATCTGGACAAGGCCCATGAAAAATGGATACAAATCTGTATACTGATTAATGTAAAACTTGCATACATAATTACATAACCCCGCCCACTCCAGTGGAATTTTGGGATAATAACTTTCAAACGCAAACTGAAGAACAGACAACCAAAATATGGCACCAGAGTCCCCCTGCAGCCATTCCAATGTCCCATTACCTGGCTGTTTCACCCCATTTATCATAAACAGTAGTGTGTGCATACTGCTTTACTTCTACAATGATTATTTGGATTTTATTTTTACATTTTATAGCACAATGCACAAAGAGGAATAGGTATCTGCTAAAAAAGCAATACAGTCTCACAATGAAAATAGACTCTGCCCTTGAAACTTACATTCATTGAAACAGCATTGAAATCCACACCACATCCAAAGAAATTGCATCTGGCCTGTGGTGGATAAAGATTACCTTTGGGCTGTTTTCAAATCATAGGCCCCTTGTACACAAAACAAGAAACATACACGTATTCTTTGATACACCTTCCTGACTTTATTAAATTATATTCCTTGTACAATACAGCACACTTGTTAGACTTAAGTTAGAGTGCATTTTAAATTTATAGTTTGAACATTTTTCCAGTAAGCAATGAAACAAAATCCATGAACCAATAATGACATAGAAGAATGTGCAGGCTAGCAATAAACCAGAGCAACATTTTTTGGTGAGGAGTGTGGGGACAGGGCTTTCTTTTTCTTTATACAGGAAGAAAGGAAGTAGGGAATGCATGTAAGATAAAGAAGGGTAGGCAAATGGGTTATGTCTGTGTTAAGTGGCAGACACACACACACACACACACACACACACACACACACACACACACACACACACACAAGGAATAGAACAATTTGTGGTATGCACTCTTATTTATTTAATAATTTATTTGCGAATGGTTTGGTTACCAGTTTGGCCTACTGGAAGTAAACCCACGTACACAGTGGACTCAGGAAAGAAAACCTGCAACAAGAAAACAGAACACGTTTCAAAGAATTAATTACACATACCAACTATATAAAGGAAGTCAGCATATACACATTTATAAAAAAAACATACTAATAGAATACATTTAAGGAATGCTGATTATAACAGAAAAAAATATTCTGATTAACACATATCGTTATAAATAATACATTGACATTCTATGTAAACTGATTTTACAGTGCATTGCATGAGAATAACAAAAGAAAAAAATACTATATTAGTAGGTGAAGCCAGAAGGTGTCATACTATTTTACATGATCTGTCATATAGAAAAGTCTAAAAATGGTTTGCATCAAGTTAAAAAAGGAGGAAAAGTTTAGAACAGACCTAACAAGCAGAGACAGTTGATTCTTCACAGAAGCTTGGGATACCATAAACAAATGTGTCATCAGTCACTCATAGTTCTAAGGAAGAATCTATTCACCAGACGTTATTTAGTAACTGCAACCCTCCAAATTCTGTCGTACAAGCACAACTTTTACTAAGGACAGCAAAATCTCAAAGCAAAATCAGAGAAGACAAGTTACAGAAAATGCAGATTTGATCTACTATGTAAAATGACATGCAGATATTTTATAGGTTTGCTAGTAGTCAAGCACTCTTAAATTCCTTCTGTCGGGGAATATTGGGAGAGATTGGGAACTACTGACAAACTTGCACAACATTAAACACCATGTACTCATCCAAGTAGTGAAGGAATGTATGGTGTGGTGTTGTCTAACCATTCCCACCCCCACCCACAGACTGCTCTTAACAGCTGAAATGGGAAATTACATTTTTTCCACTAAACAGCTACTGTCGATAACAGGGTTGGTGCAGAGAGATAACCCTTGGGCAGCTTACTCCTGACAGGTAAGGCATTGAAAGAGGTCCCACATATTCGAGACAATGATTCTCTCATTATCACTTTGATAACAACAGCAGCACTGTTTACAGCAACACAAGGCTACGTGAAAAGAGAGTATAAATAGCCTACTGCCCTGAGTCAGTTGCAGACACAATTACCATTCCAAATACTGCCCCACCAGCACCAACTAATCACTCATCTGTGTCCTGTATCCAAAAGTCACACTGCTGGTAAAAAATGGTCCAAGTACAATGAATTATACACACCCCATGCTGAATTGCCATGTTTTTAGCTTATCTACATCACAGTTCACTCCACTCTTTTTTTTTTAATTCTCGTCTTGTTTTCCTCACTTTCTCACCTGCACCTTTTTGCTTCAAGCTACACACACACACACACACACACACACACACACACACACACACACACACACACACACACACACACACACACACACATACACACACACACACACACACACACACACACACACACACACACACACACACACACACACACACACACACACACACACACACCGGTTTGGTACCTTAAAGCAAAGCTCCATAGTTTCAGTTAGGTACCTTAGAAGCAAGCTGTGTGGCAACTCTGCATTCTGCCCAGAACCTCTGGCTCACTCACTCTGCAAAAAACCAATCTGCAAACCATAATGACGGCACAAGAAATGGTGCAATCCCAGTATTCAAACAGATGTTAACTCCTCAATGGATTAGCACAGGTCCTGACCGGCCCTCCTGTTTGGTTACGAATGTTAGGATAACCCCCCATACTTGATGCCCACCGCGTGGATCTTAACTCCCCGACGCTGACCTTCAAGGACCCCCAGTGCGAACGCACAGACCAGCTTCCTCCCAAGACCATTGCAATTAGTCAAACGAGTACTCAAAAACCCAGGATAACCCCCCATACTTGATGCCCACCGCGTGGATCTTAACTCCCCGACGCTGACCTTCAAGGACCCCCAGTGCGAACGCACAGACCAGCCTCCTCCCAAGACCATTGCAATTAGTCAAACGAGTACTCAAAAACCCAGGATAACCCCCCATACTTGATGCCCACCGCGTGGATCTTAACTCCCCGCTGACCTTCAAGGACCCCAGTGCGACGCACAGACCAGCCTCCTCCCAAGACCATTGCAATTAGTCAAACGAGTACTCAAAAACCCAGGATAACCCCCCATACTTGATGCCCACCGCGTGGATCTTAACTCCCCGACGCTGACCTTCAAGGACCCTCAGTGCGAACGCACAGACCAGCCTCCTCCCAAGACCATTGCAATTAGTCAAACGAGTACTCAAAAACCCAGGGTAAAGGACCTTTCTAACCTAAAAGTGTACTTTCTAACTAGCGATTGCTGCAGAAATTGTACTATTCAAGAATATAACAGCAGCTATTTATCCTACTAGTTTTACTAGCGGACATTAATCTAAAAGCATAACAATCAAGCTTACATTGTTTGCAGGTTCCTTTAGGACCCAGGAAAACCTGGGTGGTGTAGTCCGAGTCGCTATATTTGCCTATGAATAACCTGCATTATCACTATTAACGAAACTGTTTGCTGGACTCACAAAGGGCTGTAACTGCTATCTGCTAATGTGTAGTGTGTTAAGTGTACTATGTCCCTTTGCTGTTACTCACTGGTATTGCCATGTCAATGTAATGCTTTAATCATACTTTGCTAGAACCAACATGCAGTTTGATGATAAGCCTTCTATCTCTCTCACTTATATTTCTCTTCAGATAACCCCCCATACTTGATGCCCACCGCGTGGATCTTAACTCCCCGACACTGACCTTCAAGGACCCCAAGTGCGAACGCACAGACCAGCCTCCTCCCAAGACCATTGCAATTAGTCAAACGAGTACTCAAAAACCCAGGGTAAAGGACCTTTCTAACCTAAAAGTGTACTTTCTAACTAGCGATTGCTGCAGAAATTGTACTATTCAAGAATATAACAGCAGCTATTTATCCTACTAGTTTTACTAGCGGACATTAATCTAAAAGCATAACAAGCAAGCTTACATTGTTTGCAGGTTCCTTTAGGACCCAGGAAAACCTGGGTGGTGTAGTCCGAGTCGCTATATTTGCCTATGAATAACCTGCATTATCACTATTAACGAAACTGTTTGCTGGACTCACATAGGGCTGTAACTGCTAACTGCTAATGTGTAGTGTGTTAAGTGTACTATGTCCCTTTGCTGTTACTCACTGGTATTGCCATGTCAATGTAATGTTTTAATCATACTTTGCTAGAACCAACATGCAGTTTGATGATAAGCCTTCCATCTCTCTCACTTATATTTCTCTTTAGATAACCCCCCATACTTGATGCCCACCGCGTGGATCTTAACTCCCCGACGCTGACCTTCAAGGACCCCCAGTGCGAACGCACAGACCAGCCTCCTCCCAAGACCATTGCAATTAGTCAAACGAGTACTCAAAAACCCAGGGTAAAGGACCTTTCTAACCTAAAAGTGTACTTTCTAACTAGCGATTGCTGCAGAAATTGTACTATTCAAGAATATAACAGCAGCTATTTATCCTACTAGTTTTACTAGCGGACATTAATCTAAAAGCATAACAAGCAAGCTTACATTGTTTGCAGGTTCCTTTAGGACCCAGGAAAACCTGGGTGGTGTAGTCCCCGCTCCAGTTCGCCCTCGCTTCGCTCGGGCTCGCTTCGCTCCCCACCCTGCCCCCTATTCCCACCCGCCCCCACTATCTCTACATTTATTGGGTCACTTAGCCCATCCCCCTTACCACTAACCAACCACAACTGTCCCTCACTCTGACTCCTTTCCCTCCCATTTCCTTGTACTGCCTATACTACTAAGGCTACTCCCTTGGTCCGCCTACCTACCAACCTCTATTCATCTTCCCTCCATTTTTCCACCCTTCAGCTTTTTTTATATACCCAATTTTTCTAAGGTTTTCTATCAACATTTCACACTCACTAACCTCTCCTCTCACCATGGATAGACACTCTTTTACTATCCTCCACTTCATATCATTACTTCTTATTATTTCTTATCTTCTAACAAGTTACGAAACTCTACCCCTAGTAGGAGCCTACCTCCCAAACGGGCACACCTCTCTACATTCCCAAAATCCCTCTAATCTCATCCCCCCCTCACTACCCCATTAATAACCTGTTTTTCAAAACACCCCATCCTACCCTCCGCCACCCTAAAGCACCTAGAACTAAGGACACTCTCAAACTACTAATTAAACTCCAAAAAATATTTGACTACTTGAAAAAATCCATCACAAAAGATGGCGACATTCACCTCAACCCAGGCCCTAATTCTGACCCAGGCCTCAACATCTTGAAATCAGCTAGAACCTCAGTGGGCTCCCTCCTTATCTTTCACCTCAATCTAAGAAGTATCAATAATAAGGTCCACAACTTACATGCCATGCTTGCAACTCACTCCCCAGACATTATGTGTCTAACGGAAACATGGCTAAAACCTAGCACTAAGGATGAAGAAATCATCCCACCTGGGTATAACATTCTCAGAACTGATCGTTTAACTAGAAAGGGCAGGGGAACAGCCGTCATGTTCAAGAACACGTTGAGCGTCACAATGAACCCCCTCCAACCCCCAAAAATCTCTAACCTTGAACTGATTGCCCTAAAGCTATCCCTCAACAAACAAAAAAGTATTAATCTCATAGTAGTCTATATACCACCAGGAAATAATGTTGAAAACCTTGAACAAATTCTTAATTGGTTAGCTACAACCTATCCCCAAGAAACCATAATACTAGGAGACGTTAATATCGATTGGTCCCTCTACTCTAATCACTCAAATCCTCTCCCCATTAACTTACATGGCTTCTCTCAAAACATTCTATCTACCACTAGAATTGGGAATGCTCAACAAAAGGAGAGCATCATTGACTGGATCTTTACTAACAAAGCCCCAAATAACTATATTGCAGGGACTCTTCCCAACGACCTTAGTGACCACCTTATTACCTTTATCTTAAAACACAAATGTCCAACATCAAACCATCCCCAAACCAGGCTGGTTAGGAACAGTAAGAATTTTGTCCCAGAACATTTTCTTGCTGACCTCAAAGCATGTAACTGGTCCTCCCTAAAAACGCTCCCCTTAGATGACAGCGTGTCTTATTTTAATGACACTTTCCTTAAGATACTTGACGCTCACGCTCCTAAAAGACTGACCAGGACCAAGGAACGTATTGCACCTTGGCTAACAAAAGATACTAAATCCAAAATTAAACTCCGTGATCAGGCCTGGAATAAATGGAGAGCTACCAAAACCCCCCTGGACCGGATCAAGTTTCTTCAGCTTAGAAACTCAACCAAAGTAGCCATCTTGACTGACAAAAAACAATATTTTTGTCACCTCCAAGACAAACACCAGCATAATCCCAAAAAATTCTGGGCTGGTTTCAATCATCTCCTTCGTCCAGGAAAATCGACCACCCCCACCCCTGAAGAACTCATGGGCAAAGATCCAGGAGAAATAGCTAACACTTTCAATTCATTTTTTACGGAGACCATCCAGTCTCTCGCCAATCAGCTTACCACTACTCCCTCAACCACAACCTTAACTAAAGACCCTTCTCAGTCCTCCCTTAACTTACAACCCACACCTACCTCCTATATTCGAACCGTCTTGAAAAAACTCAAACCAACTACCTTAGCGGCTGACCTACTCCCAGCCAATTACCTACAAATAGCATCTGACGCCATTGCTTACCCTGTTTCAATCTTGATCAACCGATCTATTTCTAAAGCTTCTATCCCCTCAATCTGGAAAATCTCTTATATCATCCCTCTCCATAAAGGCGGATCCTCCACTGACACATCTAACTACAGGCCAATAGCTATACTGTCTCCTCTAGCCAAGATTATGGAACGCTGTGTTCATAAACAACTCATTACCCATCTTTCTCAAAATAACCTCCTGTCTAACACCCAGCACGGATTCCGCCCCCATCACAGCACAACCTCTGCTCTTCTCTCCTTTGTTGATTCAATCAACCAAAACCGCAATAATAAACTTATTTCCTCTGCGCTCTTTCTTGATCTATCAAAAGCCTTCGACATGGTGAACCACCACCAACTAATACAAACACTGCAAACCTTTCATCTTAGCAAATCAACAATAAGTTGGTTTAACGACTACCTATCTTGTAGAAAGCAGGCAGTTCAGTGGCAAAACAGGCTATCAGACCTACTCCCCACTAATATCGGTGTCCCCAAGGATCTATTCTCGGTCCCCTTCTCTTTTCCCTATTTATAAACAGTTTACACACGATCATTCCCAAAGCCACCTGCATTCAATACGCAGATGACTCCACCCTGATATGCTCGGACGTTTCTCGCCAAACTCCAAGTTGCAACCCAAAACTGCTTCTCCTTAGTTGAAAAATGGTTCTCAGAACTAAAGCTTCTACTAAATCCAACCAAAACTAAATTACTTCTATTTTTCCCCACACTAAATACCCCCCAAGGAAAAGAATCACCTAATACTAACACCCCAACCTTCTGCGTGTCTTCCAACAATGGAATCATAATCGAACCCATCTCCCACACCAAACTTCTAGGGGTGACCATAGATAACAAACTTAAATTTGATACACATGTCAGTCTGACCATTAAGTCTGTAAACAAAAAACTCGGGTCTTTGTATAGAATAAAAACTTTCTTAACTCCGCACACCAAACTAACTATTGCTAGGACCCACCTTCTTTCCACACTCCTATATGCCTCCCCTGTATTCTCCTTCCTCAACAAGAAGGAACTCAACAAACTGTCTACTACCTATAATCACATAGCCAGATTTATAACAGGGATGCCCTATCGGACCCATCATTGCCAAAATCTAAGGACCTTGGAATGGTTAGAACTCTCCAACGCTCTCAAACTCAACCAACTCACTGAGGCATTTAAAATAATCAACCATCCAGAAAAAACTCCCTCATTGAGCAAAATACTTACCCCTTACTCCAACCTTACATCCCTTAGGTCGTCTAAAAGTCTACTAGTTCAAACCATTAAGTCTAACAACTTGGGAGGCGAAGCACTCTATGCCAATTCCATTGGCAAATCCTGGAATGCCCTGCCAAATAACCTAAGACACATGACCTCTCTACACCAATTCAAAAAACACCTCAAAGACCTACTAAAGTCCCAATGGCTATGCCCTTGCTCTAATCCTGACTAATAGAAAAACTCTCCTGGCCCACTAAAGTCCCTACCTAACCCACAAACCTAGGTTTCATGTTGTAGCCATATTAGACTAATCTAATGTCAGTTCCTCCTAAGTATTGTACTTCTTTTAACCAATTGTATAACATCTGTGTCTGATTTCTCTTTTAATGTAATAATTTTTTACTCTATCTTCGGATGTTTCTGTTTAACTACCTCTGTTCTTGTGGAGCTTTTCTCCCCGGGCCTCTACTGAAAATGGACATGTATCCAGCTAGACTAGCCCGGTCAACAAATGTAAAATAAATAAAAAATGTACTCCCACACACATCCCTTCAGTTTAATTCCGACAGGCTGACAGAGCTGACATCATCGCACACATAATGATGTCAGCTCCAAAAGCGTGGAAATTAAAAAGTCTAAACAAATAGATGAAAAAAAATCAGAAATGAAGGGGTGCCACTTGGGAATCATGGCACCCCATTATTGGGACCCCAAAACTCTGTATAACCTGAGTAATTCAGTCTGCTTGAGAGGTCTAGACACCAGCCTGGTTAACAACAGGAAAAACAATATTCCTACTTAAGACAGAACCTGCAAGGTATCCTAAAATCTTTTGACTAATAACTTGCCTTCTGATGACGTATAAACTATACGCTAGAATTGATGCCAACAGAGTTTGTAGTCATTTAGAAGAAAGTCAGTCATGGCAATAGAACAAAAGGGTGACAAAAGCAAGTCATACAGAGCAAAGGATAATTTATTGTTAAATAAAGTCATAATGGAACACTGTAAAAAGGGAAAGAGTCTAAGTATGGCATGGATAGACCACAAAAAAAAAACATTTGACAGGATCCCACATTCATGGATAAAAAAGTGCTTACAAATGTATAAGATACACTCTACACTGACTGATTATAGTACAGCAACCATGAAACAGTGGCAAGCCACTTTGCAGTTAAGCCATGATAAAGGACAAATTATTATTCCAGTGATAAAAATGCAAAGGGGATATTCCAGGTGACACTCTGCCACCACTGCTCTTTTGTCTTGCCCTTAACCCATTAAGTTGTCTACTTAATAGATTAGGCCATCACTACAATTTGGGTCCCAGAAAACAGCAAACTGTAAAGACATCTCATCTTCTTTTTCTAGATAATTTGAAGCTTTATAGTTCATTAGATGAGGAAATGAAAGCAGAACTACAAGTGGTCAAAACTTTGTCATATAATATAAGATTGTCATATGGTCTTGATAATGGTACAAAAGCAACCTTTAAAGCAGGAAAGCTGCAGCACCAAGAAGACATCAGTTTGGGACATAAATGTGATATAAAAGAACTTGAGCAAGAGGGAGTGTATAAATATTTGGGAATTGATGAAGGATCGGCAATAAAACATGAACAAATGTGAATAAAACTTGGGAATATTTTAGAATACTAAAATTAATACTGAAAACAGTGTTGACATCTAGGAACAAAGTTCAAGCTATAAACTAATTTGCTCTTCCTATCCTAACTTACAGTTTTGGACTGGTTGACTGCCCCCAAAAGGTGTTGGATCGGTTGAACAGGAAAACAAGAAGGATGTTTATGCTCATCAAATTATTTATAAAAATCAGCGTGTATACCAAGACTATATATTCCCCATTCTGAAGGAGATATGGGCCTCCTTGAAATTGATTACATGTATAGATCTACAATCGTGGGACTAGATACATATCTGCTGACCTTACAAGGCTCAAATGTAGTGAAAGTTTTAAAACATGAGGAGAATAAGTCTAAGATGACTTCCCTGCTTAGTTTAGTAGAAGCATTTCAATATCAAGTGGGACTGGAAATCAAACCAGAAGTAGATAACAATCAGGCAGCAACTGAATGTGCAAAAAAAAAAAGAATATAAGGTGAAGGATCGGATGGGTAGGCAAGAAATGTGGAAAATGCATAACTACAATTACAGGTATAGAAAACTCTTGGAACATCCTCATGTTGATCAGGATCAAACAAAGGAATGGTTAAGGAGAGGTGAATTTAAACCAAAAGATGAAAGGTTAATAGTGGTGGCCCAAGATAGTGGACTATGTACACAATGGTTTACAAAGTTCATTGAACATGTGGGAGAAACAGATAAATGTAGGTATCATAAAACAGAATTGGAAACAGTTGCACATCTTGTTGCTGGTTATGATATACTAATGGCAGAAGGACTGTATACTGAAAGGCATTATAATGTAGCGAGACCATTGCATTGAGGATTGTGCAAACATTATAATATTGATGTAGCTGAAAAACACTGGAAACATAAAATATGAATTTTATATCACATGAGATCACCCATTAAAAACAGTTCAAAAAAATAGATGTGAGAAAACCAGATATAGTATTCCAAGAAAAGAAAACAAAAGTCGCATTGATCATTGAAATTGCTACGCCCAGTGACTACAGTGTCTTATGTACCAAGAGACACATAAATACCAGGATTTGCAGGCAGAAATGAGAGCAATGTGGAAGAAGGATACCCAGGCAGTTCCAACAGTAGTAGAAACAATGAGTCTTACAAAAAAGAATTTAAAGTCATAGTTAGATATGTTACAGATACACATAACTCCATATGAATTGCAGAAGGAGTTATTATCGGATACATTGTGGGTGCTGTGAAGAGCACTTCTGGCTAACATCAAAGATTGAAACAATACTAATTTCATGAACTTATAGTTTGACTTAGGAATAGGGTCCATTCCTGTCATGGTATTAGAAACCCAAAGACTTGGAGAAATTAAAAAATAGAGATAACTTGTCAACATGTATAAGAGAGCTTGAGATGTGTATTACCTCTTTGAATTCATTCTTTGGTTGCAGTGCATTTAGTTGAACATTTGAATTATTGATTGTTGCTTTTGAGACTTAAGAGTGAAAATTCTCTTATTGACAACTTGTGTGTGTACACATCTGCAGTACAACAGAGAATGAGAATTCACCTTTTCCCTGCTGTTGTGTGATCTCTGAAGTGGTATGTATAATAGCATGGGGTGTGAGGAGTGCAAGAGGGCTTGCCCCTCAACATAAAATATTTTAAGTGTTTCTTTTTCACCATTTTGTGATTTGATCTTTTTAGATTAATGTTTTTATTCAAACATTTGAGTGCTGATATTTCATTAGCTAGACCATTTTTCAGTATAAGCAGAAATGTAACTGAATTTTTAAAGGGCAGTAGAAGTGCTGGTTGTTACAATTGATGTTACCTGTCTGAATTACTAATTAACTTCACAGAGCACTACACAAGAATTTGTTTCATTTATTAGATTTTTTTAATTGGTCTAAAGCAGGGGAAAATACTCCACTATTTGCAGGCAGATGCACACCCTCCAAATGCAATGGTAAAATATGGGCAATGTATACAATTTATATAGCAGGCTGATCACAAACTAAAGTTATCATCTGAAGCAGGTTAACAGGAGACAATGTTCTGTACACCAGTTCAGGAATTGTGACAATTAACTGCAAGTTGACCATGAGAAGGCAATACAAGTGCAGTGTTGTTTAATGTCTGGCACTACGCTAGTAAACTTCTAACAAAAACATTTAACACATAATAACATGCTCTGATTTCTCCACCCCAAACTATGAACAGGGGGAATGCTAGCAGTGGTAGGGTTTTCTTTAACCTACAACTGGCTGTGATAGTAGTACTTGTGGAGCTTTTGTTAACATAAGATCATAGGCGGTTCCTAGGCTAATCGATCTGAGCCTTTTTAGGACTGTTCAAGTCCTCCTCATTCTCTAGGGATGATGTCTGTTTGGAGGCTTTGGCTAAATAGATTCTAGTGGGTCTGACAGGTCATATTTCAAACTTTTTAGTAGACATCCTGACATATTATTAGGATCCATTGATGCAGTGTTTTTAGGTCTGGATATTGTAGTGAAGGTCTGCTCTTTAATGATAGTTGGAGGAGAAATGGTAAAGTGTATTTCCTGAAGCGGAACTGGGAGCAATGTGGGGGTGAAACTGCAGCAAAATGTATCGGCCAACAAATTTGCTATACCCTTCTGGTCTGGTATAGGAAGTTTCATTTACTCAGTTGGGTATTCCCTTTAAGGTTGGGTACATAAGTGAAACATGTCTTATGGCTATATTTGGCCTGGGAGGCTATTTTTGCCTCCAAGTTGGCTTTGGTGGACTTGATTAGTCCTGAGTTGCTTGTTGTGACTGATGAGGGAGGTTTTTTTTTTTTTTTTGTATTTTGGGCATAGCCTTTCCTATGTTTAGACAGCATTTTCTTTCTTTTGTTATACAACCTATTTATATTGGGAGTCCACCAAGGGGGGTTGTCTCTGGAGTTTGACCTAAGTTTATTTCAGTTTGGCACTGCTGTTTGTTTGGTACTGTTGTTGGGGTCCACCAAGAGAGCTTGTTCTTGCAGTTTGACCTACGTTTATTTCAGTTTGGTACTGCTGTTTGTTTGGTACTGTTGTTGGGGTCCACCAAGGGGCTTGTTCTTGGAGTTTGACCTAAGTTTATTTCGGTTTGGTACTGCTGTTTCTATGCAGTTACTTACATGCTTGTACAGGGTTTCTATAAACACTTCTGCATAGGGTACAATGTTCCCTGAGTTTGGAGGGGCTTGGAATTTAGCTATACCATTGCTTAATAGGAGGTAGTTAGCCTTGGAAAAGTTCTTAAAGTATCTGGGGTTTGCTGGGAGTTCAGTCATTATGTTTATTTCAAGGGTGACTACTCTGTGATCTGATCTGACCAGTGAGGTCACTACACAGGGAGGGAGGTGAACAACAGTCCCTCATATTTGTGAATGCCAGATCCTGAATACTTGCACTCCTAGTATGTATACAGACAAGCTGTTCCAGGGTGTTTGCATTGATGAAATCCAGAAATCTGTAAGCCTGCATCTTAGTGGTTGTGTATGTATTTCAGTGGTTCCCATTCAGAAGCCTGAAACATCATAAGCCTGAAAATCAAAATCCTGAAACCAAAAGCCTGAAAATTCAGAATCCTGAAAACTCAAAATCCTGAAAGCCCAAAATCCTGAAAGACCAAAATCCTGAAACTCAAAATCCTGAAAACACAAAATAGACATACTGATGTCATTGTGGCTTTGCTATTGTTAGCCCTGTGGTGTTAGGTCATGCGTTGGGGTCAGGTAAGTATGCAGTTGGTTTTATTTTAGGGTTAGGGGCGGTTTAAGTGAGTTAGGGTTAGGACGCAGGTTAGGCATGTATGCAATAGTGGCAAATATTGGGGGGGGGTTTAAGTGAGTTAGGTTTGGACCTTAGGGTTAGGGTTAGGGTCAGGGTCAGTTGGTAGATATTAGTGTCTTTATAGTGACATATTAGCATTATTTGTGTTTTCAGGATTTTGAGTTTCAGGATTTTGGTCTTTCAGGATTTTGGGCTTTCAGGATTTTGAGTTTTCAGGATTCTGAATTTTCAGGCTTTTGGTTTCAGGATTTTGATTTTCAGGCTTATGATGTTTCAGGCTTCTGAATGGGAACCATTTCAGTTTATGGTGGGATAGTTGAAATTACCCATAAATATGGTGTTGGGCTGAATTGTGAGGGACATTCAAGAAGTTCATGGTATGATTATACTGGGTCATAGATGGGGACCTGTAGCTAGCAAGGATATGGCATGGGACTTTACCTAAGGCTAGTTGGACATTTAGTAGCTCCAGTATTAAATGAAGGCTGTGCAACTTTTCTTCAGGTGACCGAATAGGCAAACTATGGATTTAGATTGTACAATTTGTGCTTTACATAACAATTGCATAAAAATAATGGGATTTCAGATGTTGTCAATTACATGGAAAATAGAAAGTCAAAGCAGGTAGCAAATACATTGCTGAACTAGTCAGGTGTAAGAGCAATAGACTTACATATGTGGTTATTTAGAAAAAGAGTGGTGTGAGAGATCAGAGGGGTCAGGCTGAGACAATGAAAAATCTGTAAAGTAGGTACAGTGATGATGATAAGTGGGTGGTTAAAGAAAATAAATCATGGGTGATTTTGACCCTTGGCATGGGAAGGTAAAGCACTGCAGAGAGCAGGAAGTGTGGTATGAATGAATACTGAGTTTAAGAATATATTATAGTAAAACTGTCTGCAAGGACTTGAGTGACACCACCTAGACATTTTATATATAACAAAGCAGATCAGACTGACACCACAATTAACTTGCTCTCACAAAGAAAAAAAAACACTTTCATTATGGTGACATGAAGTAAAAAAAATGTAAAAAATTAGAGCCCATTTTAGCTCATTAAATGTCCTCCCGATTTTTTGCCCCTCTTCATCAACTTCTAATACTAATACTCTATTTTTTCTGCATGCCATCAATACAAACACAGAGAAAGACTGTACCCAGAATTAATACAGTAGGATACTGTTAAATCTTTTCCATCAGTATGAGTTATGTTTACAATTACCCTCCATCACTGTTATCTATTCAGTCTTTAACTTAAGGCAGCGACTTTAAACCTACTCCAGGGTCATTTAGTAGTCACAGTTATTATTGGTCACAAAAACACACCCACCTCTTTGCAAATTCAGGGGTGAATCCAATCTTCCACTATTGCTTTATTTGCCTTTAATTTGGAGAGCTATTCGGAACCTACTCTTTTGTGGATGGACTAGTAATATTTTACTAGACCTCTAGTGAGATCATGGTTATCTCTGTCATTGCTCTGTTTTGCTTTAATTGCTAGCCATCACTTTTGTGAAAATGTCACACATATTTTTTTTTTATTTGCTATTTGATAACCTTATTGGTACACTGGTCCAGAGACCCTTTCCTGACATGACTGTGGTTCAGAGGCAATTAACAGTGCAATACAATTTAAATGAGTACACCTCAGATATGACAGATTGTTAGATTTACATAGCTGCAAAATTTAGAAAGCTTATATACAGTTACTATAGAGTTCTTACACATTTCTAATAAAATAGCAAGTTTACATTAGGTTGATCTATTGCAATACAGTTTGGCTACATGAAATTGCTTCTCAAGGGTCTAGAACTGAAAACTTGAAATGAAAGAGAGTAAAAAACAGAGATTACAGAGATAAGCCTAAAGACTAAGCAAAGATCAGAGGAGTGAGAACAGTTACACTGAAAAGGAAAACAGAGACTGTAAGCATTTTTGAATTTTAAGCCTTTATAAGAGTTTATTCATTATCCCTAAAGCAATTGCAAGCTAGTTCCCCAAATAGATACTCAGAAAAGGACTTCTTAAACTTAGTTAAGAGTATCTTGAGTTCTTGTTTAAGATGTTGGTTTGTTCCAGTGAGCTCAGCCTGTTCATGAAAAGTCTTGTAAACAAATAATCGTTTTAATCGTTGAAAGGTTGAGTGATTGAAAAGTTCTTCTGGGAATTCCTAATGAAATAGACTGCTCCCTGATTGGGAGGTTTCTTTTCAGATAAGAGCAATAGCCATCATTTAGATATGTAAAAGAGAAGTGGACCTTTCAGTAATGGTTAGGCAGTTTAGATAATTTAGAAGGTTGCAGTGGTTTATGCACTTGTCAGCAAGTAGGATACATCTAGCAATTTCATTTTCGGTGACTTGAACTCTTTGAGTATTATAAGCAGAACATAAAGTGAGTACAGGCAGACAATATTCTAAATTAGGGGGAAAGGTATTCTTGGCCAGTGCTTTGCAAACCATATGAGATAGTAGATGTGACATCCTAAAGCAGTCTTTTAGCTGTGAAAGAACTTTATTAATAATATTATCAGTGTGGGTTGTAAAGGTTAATATAGAATCAACGGTTAGGCCTAAGTATTTGCATTTGATAACAAAAGGAATAATATGGTTGTTACTGTCTGAGATAGTAACAACGGGAATTTAAAAGACCATGTAATTAATTCAGGGTTGTCTTTTTTTTTTTAAACAATTGGGAAAGATCAGTGAAGGACTGCAGGAATTGAGATTGCAGGGCTGTGGGACATTTGTTTGCCTGGAGTGATAAATGTATCATCTGTATGGAGGGTAAAATTAAGTTCAGGTAAGTTGTCAATAATATCATTAATAAAGAAAACTGTAATTGCCAAGAACAAAGCCTTGTAGGGGATACCTAGTTTAGAGTTCCATTAACGGACATCTGGTTTTTAGAGTAAACTTGGAAGGTCCAGCTGTTAAGATAAGTACAGAAACAGGTAATAATACTTTCTCTCAAAATAAGTTTTTATAGATTAGCAAGTAGAATTCTGTGGTCAACTGTTTCAAAGGTACAGGTAATAACAACAAAAATACCAGCTGTTAGGAGACTGTCATTAAGGGTACCATGGATAGTGTCACATGCTGACAGTATAGTAGTGGTTATGCTAAAATCACTTCTGAAGCCATGCAGTTTATCAGATAGACACCTACAGCTAACAAAGTATTTAATTCACTGAAGCTTATAGCACCTTTTTTATACTTCCAGTCCATACCTATTGCTACTTATGGTATCCAGACATTTTTGGGTCACTGTTCTTTAACTAAGTGGCTTACCACCTAATAAAATGCAGTATTAGAAACTACAAGGAGTTATTAATAAAATCATGCTAAGATTATCTAGGATGTCCTACAGTAGGGAAATTAGTCACTGTTTTTCCATTATTATTCATATTTTCATAATTATGTTCATATTTGCGAAACTGATAGCCTTATATGTTTTTGAGGGGGTATGGTGAGATATGCCATGGTGGGAGACAGGAAAATTGTCAATGTCATTTATATCACAATATAGTGGAATATTGCTAGCTGTTTGTTAGTAATTATGAAAATAAACAATATTTCCATATGTACTTAATATTTCAAAAAACAAGTAGCTTACAAATTGTTGCATGACATCAGGTAAAACCTTAGATGTCAAAGAAAATTGTCTTTGATACCTACACTATAAGTTGCTCATGTTGAGAGATATTCAGTTTTATTAATATTGCTAATTATATAATTAAGTGTTATGTTTTTATATTTCTGTAAATATCTCAATAAACATGTACTCATAGAGGAATTTCTTGTAATCATGTGAAAACTTATATCTGGTTAACAAAAATGGTCTAATAATATATGTACAGTTCCGAACACATGACAGTTTGTTTGTGACAGGGGTGTGGGGTTTGGCATAATGGTTAAGGTGATTACAGCATGCATTTCCTCTGGAAGTTCATATACTGAGCATGCTATTAGCGAGAAGGCAGTATATGAATGTAAAGCTTTAAAAATGCAGCAACAATGTTCAGTATACACAAGGAATAGAAAGCAGAGTATTACTGTATTCCAATATTGTGAAATGACATTTGGTCAGGCAGTGAGTGGTAGGTGGTAGTGGAGGGACTTACTGATGCTGGTCTGTGAAAATGTGTATCATCCCAGAGAAGTTAACATAATCAGACTTTGGCAGGAATTCAAGAAAAAAAGCAAAGTGGAGAGAACATAAAGATATTTGCTAATAACATGGTACATGTTGCTATTCTAGCTAATTTTATATATATATATATGTATATATATATATATATATATATATATATATATATATATAACAGAAATGCATACAGTTTCCCTGGTTTTGGTGTTTTGTCTCTGATCCTTACACTAAGAGTTTGAGAGCTATGGTGTACATGTGTATAAGGTGCCCTTAATTTTTGCAGTATATCATTGATTTTGCCTGTTTCTGTTGCCGCAGTGGTGCAGTGGTTAGTGCTGGCACCTCACAGCAAGAGGCTCTTTGGTTTGATTCTTAGCTGGGGTGCCTTCTGTGTGGAGTCTGCATGTCCTCCCTGCATTTGCATGGGTTTCCTCTGGATGCTCTGGTTTCCTCCCACATTCCAAAGACATGCATCTGGAGCGTTTATCCCTGGGCATCAACTGAAAATGGGCTCTTTCCCAGTAAACAAATGTTAAATAAATAAAAATAAGGATGGCTATTTGAGTTTTAGTTTTCACATCTTAAAGCTAGCACATGATAATACAAAACTACAATTCTAACATCTTTATAAGTAAATAAAAGTAATTATTTATCTGTCCCTAATTTTGGTTCTTTGTACCTCTCATTTTTTTGGGGAAGTGAACAGAAACCATAGTTGTTGTTGTCTTTCAGCTTTTCCTGGTTAGGGGTTGCCACAGTGGAACTCCGGTCCGCTAATGATTGGCAGTAGATTTTGACGAATGCCGAGGTGCCAGCTCGATGTTCAACCTTCAACGAAGGCACGCCAATTTACGCATGTCTTTCGAATGCCCACCCAACTGCAGAAACCATAGTAAAGAAGTGAAATGGAGAAAAAAGTTTGTGTGAGATGAAAAGAAAAGTGATTGAATATTTTGGCTAAAGCTCCAGAGATACTATGAGTAGTTAGTAAGAGACAAGTTTTATTTTTATGCCAGTTATGAATATACTGGGATAACATATCTGATTTATATGGTAGTGAATGTATCCACTGAAAGTGTACATAAGGCTGGAAAACTTGTCACTGTTGAGTGATGGCACGCTACCCTGTCCATGTATATATTTATAGTTTTTTTTTTTGTGTATGTATGTGTGTGAAGGGGGTGATCACACAGATATCATGTAGGGGAGACATGATATGGCATGAACAAGCATGTGATCATTCTAAAAAAAATAAGAGACACACAGAAGTGGGGGATTCAATAAGCCCTACAAAGTCATTTTTTACCATGTACACATAGAGAGCAATGAAATTTAGATTCAGTAAGCACCGTGTAGAGATGCATACCCTCTCACAAACAAGGTACACACTGTGGCATGCTGATTACAGCATAAGCAGCTGAATTGCATACTAATCAACCAATCCAACATAGTGGAGCTATTCAACAAGTTATAAAGCATCCGTGTAGACTCCTTGGTGGTTTTTCCTGGGAATTCCAAAACTTAGAATACAGCCACAGAAAGGAGTTTACACAGACAGAATGTTAAGGGCTGTTGCTGCTTTAATTAATTTGTATGTGCTACATGCTGAAGCTAATGCTGCTGCTGCTAATAGGCCTAGACTGAGAAGGAGAAGAGTTTCCAGGCCCTGTTTAACTTTTGACAACCTACATGATGTGGAAATTGTAGAGTACTACAGGGTAGACAGGGACACACTACAGGAACTCTTGTAACCTCTGCTGTCCTCAACTCAGAACCAGAGGCAAATGAGGGGAACACATCCCAGTGGAGACAAAGGCATTTGTAGCCCTTAGAATCTTGGATACAGGTACCTTTCAGACACCAACAGGGAACAAGCTGAGGGTGCCACAGGCATCAGCATCCAGGATCAGTATGTTACTGTGAAAATGGAAGCATACTTTCTTATGTTCAGCACTCCTCTGTACAGATATATCTTGAAGAAATAGCTTATGTGCAGTCTTCCCAACAGAAAAAAGTCTCCTCACCAACAGTTTGCCTAGCTACATGGTTGCCTTTTTATATGGTGTAGATTCAGGGCTGTTAGCACAGTGAAGATGCAAATGAGGTGTGAACTCATTAGAATTGCTGAATCCCAAATATTTGGATCCATATAGGAGATGTAAATAGTGCATTCACTTCCTCAGTGTTTGGTTTTAATGGATTGCTACTGTGAATGATTAGTGGTTGGGAAAAAGAAAACACAACAGCACTGCAGGCTGCCTTACTTCCACTGGGTGGGTCAGGTTAGATCTACAAAATGTTAGATGTAAGGTTGGAAATGTAAGTAAGCAGCACACAATCCACAGGTTGTGTTCCTTAACATCCAAACTGACCTTCATTTGTTAGCAACTGCATAAGATATTCCCTGGGTTTCAACAAGCAGCCATGCAGGAATAAGTTATTCCTGCATGGCAGGGACTGCTCCTGTACAACACGGCAGCGCGCCTTGCATATTCATGAAGGCGCGCTGCCTGTGCTGTTAAACTTACATGGAGCCATGTACGAGTGCAGGGGGTGTGTCTGAGAGCAGAGCTCTCACAATACACACGCACCTAAACTCCAAAATTGCCTTTTGGCAATTAAAATGAGCGAGAATGCTCATAACACCCCCAACACGTCAGGAACATACCTCTCAACTGTACAGATTTGCACAGAATGCCCAGATTTTTGTCTCATATTTTTGGTGTGCTCCTCCTAAACATGTACCTGTCTGGAAAATAGCTGAGGATTGAAGTCATTAAATAATGACAAACATTTGAGTTTAAAAGACTCCACATCCTTCAGAAAATCCATGGTAATGCAAGATCTATCATAGGTTCATAGGTTCATAGGTAAGTACTAGGCTATCTGCCCGAGGGCATCTATAAGCCTAGCCAGAATGTGTTGGCTTTTGCTGCCCCCTTAGATTAGTTCCCTGTGCCTCTGTCCAGCAGAGCCACTGCAGTGATCCCCGGGGCAAATTTTCTGTTTCCCATCCACTCGTCAAGGTTTCTCTTGAAGAATGTTAATGAGAGGCTCTGCCTAATGTAGATTGGAATCCTGTTCCAAAGCATGGGGAGTCTCTGGGACAGGAATCTATCCCTCCAGCACGTCCTATTTATGGTTGTGGTGAAGTTTATATCCCTACAGTGTGTGGCTCTTGGGGATTTGTTTTTTTTTTTTTTTTAGGTGGAGCATGTCCATCAATTCTGGGTTGGATATGGCCTTGTATGTCAGGCAGAGATCACCCTGAGTAAGCAGTATGCAACCGAGTACAGCTGGATTTTCTTCAGTTGGGCTGCATATGTCATATGTTTGAGGCCAGTAATCCTCTTGGTGAGGTACTTCTGTGGTCTTTCCAGCTGTTGCAGGTGTCTTGTAAGGGACATCCCAAATGGGGCATTGTACTCTATGATGGGTCTGATGAGTGATGAGTAGAGGGGCACAATAACTTCTTTTGTTCTAGATGCGAACCCTTTTGAGATTAGGTGGGCCACATAGAAGGATTTTCTAACCACCTTATAGGTTCATAGGTTCATAGGTAGGTACTAGGCTATACTACCTTAGCAATATGATTACCAAAGGAGAGATTACTATCTACTTCGGTCCCCATATCCCTCATTACATTTTCTGTATTTAGGGGACTACCACATATGTGGTAGTCCATGGCTACTTTGTTTTTTCCAAAGGGGATGACTATGCACTTTTTGGCATTTAGCTTGAGGCCATGATTTTGACACCAGATATCCATCTCAGTGAGACCCATCTGGAGGATGTCTGTATCAGCTGGAGAGTCAATTATGGCCCCCAGTTTGCAGTCGTCTGTGAACTTGGTCAACCATAGTCCTCCTTTAATTGCCTGTACCTCTGAGAAGTATATACCGAACAGGAGGGGTCCCAGGACTGAGCCCTGAGGGACACCACTTGTAAATGGTTTAGAGTCCGACCTATAGCCTGCAAGTCTCACTGTGTGGGTTCTATCCATGAGCCAATTGGCAACCCATCTCATGACGTAGAAGTTTATGTTCAGGCTGGTGAGCTTGTCTATAATACCAGAATGAGGAATGGTGTTGAAAGCCTTTGCAAGGTCTAGGTAGGCTGTGTGGACCTCCTTTCCCTTGTCTAAAGCCTTTGTAACTGTCTCAAAGAAGTCCACCAGGTTTAGGAGGTATGATCTGCCTTTAACAAAGCCAAACTGGTTAAGGTCCAATGTTTTCAGGTTCCCAATGTCTCTGTTAATGAATTCCACGATGATGTGCTCCATAGCCTTGCAGACCAGGCTAGTCAGGCTTATAGGGTGATAGTTCCCAGGGTCCGTTGTGGCTCCACCTTTGTGGAGCAGGATAACTGTTGCTGTGCGCCACTCTATGGGTATGTAGCCTGTAGAGAGGCTAAGTTTAAATAGTGTGTTTAGGTGAGGGGTTAGTTCATTTTGGAGCTTGTGTAAGACACAGCCTGGGAAACCGTCTGGTCCCATTGAAGCCATATGTTTGACTTTGGATAGGGCTGTTTTGACCTGTGTGCCAGTGATTACCGGGGCACTACATTCTTCTGGTATGGTTATGGGCCCTTTAGGGGGTGAGAGGGGGGTGAGGTTTTCACTAAACCTGTCTGCCAGAATGTTGGCAATATCAGTCAGTTCAGTGTATTTTGTGCCATTCTGCACTAACGCAGAGCAAATCTGAGAGTTTCAACTTAGATTCTTGACTAGCTAAAGAACGCTTTGTGGTTATCTTTGGAGTCCTTGGCAATTTTTCTTTCGAAGCTAGCCTTGGATGATTTTATGAGGGATTGTAGTTTCTTGCTGATACTAATCAAGGATGTCTTTCCTTGTTGGGACTTTACTCTTTTCTGCACTAGTTTCCTCCGTCTATTGTGTAGCTTGTTTATGGCAGGGGTCCACCAGACTGGTTTCCTTTTCTTGGAGGAGTGAGTCTTGGTTATGCTTGGAATAGCACGATCCATGATGAGATCTACTGTCTAAGTTTGTAAGAGCAATATTTAAAATCTGTCCCTATTTGTCTCCCCATTATTTTAGGGTTTGTTCAGAGATTTTGCTCCAAGAGGTTGAAAGGTATGCCCACCATGAAGCAGAAAGCTGATAAAAGTACATGGTTTAGCATTAGCAGGGATATTCTGAAGGGTATAGATAAAATAACACAGCAAATATATATATTTTTATAAATGCGACAAAGTTTAAATGTAGCCGCATGGGTGTGCCTGTTGCTTAGCTGCACTTAGTCCAGCTTAAACAGCACAAGAAGTTAAATAGCAAGAGACATCCAGTATAAGCAGTATCGCAATAGTGTAGTGGTTAGAGCATATGCTTTGGGAGCAGACATTCGCGGTTTGATCCCACTGTAACCAATTCACATTTTAAATGTGACAGCAGTGCATAAACATTTTTTTTTTTGTATTACCTACTAAATAACATATTTGTTAACATGAGTACTGCATTAGGTCCAGATGTGAGGTGTCAGTGTAATAAAATTGTGAAATCCCCATATAAACACAAGTGCCCCATACAGTATAGTCACACATGAATAAACATAATGAAAGCACATTGGGGGATGTCAGGGACAGTAAACAAATTTATAATATGTAATGAATGATGAATCAATGCCATACAGAAGATAGTCTATAAAGTGAAAAATAAGCAATGCTAAGCATTGCACAGCTCTGCTTACCAGGTGTAAGCATTGTGTAAATATGACTGCTAAGCAATGAGTAATCCAGCTAAGTGGATTTGCCAATTGGTAAGCAGTGCTGAACCTTTCCATTTAAGTAATGCCAACCTTAGCTAAGCAGGTTGGCCTGTAGCTTAGCTTAGCTCAGCATATTCAAAACCATCCAGCCATGGCAAAGAGTGGGAAATCAGCAGTATTTAAACCCCACAGGTGGGAATACAGCTCATAACTGGTTGCAGCTTTCACTGCAGGCCGCATGGCTGGAGTCAGAGAGGGATTGCGGTTCAGGTGCAGTGCTGGGGCTTCCAGGAGTCCAAGGTCATGGTAGGACTCCTGGTAAAAAAACAAGATGAGAGACTGCTGCAGGGTCAGTACCAAGGCTCCCAATATAAAGCGGACGCCTAGGGCCATCTGCTTATGACCACACCAGTGCCACTGGTGAGCAGGTCAGGCACCACTATGCCAACTTGAAAGAGAGGAAGAGGGAGCTCTTGGACCAGTGGATCCAAGAATCAAGGCAGAGGGGTGATGTCCCATCAGTGTGTAAGTAATCATACCAGTAACTCTTTAATAATGTCCAGCCTGTGTATATGATGGATAGGTATGGCTAAATATTTGTCTATTTCCCTCACAGCTGGAGCTGAGAGGGCTGTGAATCAGGAAGCCCACATGAGTAGGTTGCAAAGGCTGCGTTGTGAGCCTGGTGAGTAACAATCCTGCTTGTAGTAGTCATACCAACTAAATATAAAAGTAGTAGAAAGTCAGCTGCCAGTATAAAAACTGTTTTGTGCATGGGTTGTACTGAATAAACCAGACAATATGACAGTAATACTCCCATATAGGTCATATTTAAATAAAACTGTAACTGCCTGGCAATAAAGCTCTAAATCCTGGACTGGTTGTGTTTACTCTGGTCATCATCTTCTTTTGGCTGTTCCTGTTAGGGGTTGCCACAGCAGATCACCTGTTTCCATTTCTTCCTGTCCTCTGCATCTTGCTCTGTCACACCAGCCACCTGCATGTCCTCTCTCACCACATCCATAAACCTTATCTTAGGCCTTCCTCTTTTCCTGTTACCTGGTAGCTTCATCCTTAGCATCTTTTTCCCAATATACTCAGCATCCCTCCTCAGCACATGTCCAAACCAACATAATCGTGCCTCTCTGGCTTTGTCTCCAAACCTTAGAACCTGGGCTGACCCTCTAATATACTTATTCCTAATCCTGTGCACCCTCGTCACACCCAGTGCAAATCTTAACATCTTTAATTCTGCCACATCCAGCTCAAACTCCTGCCTTTTTGTCAGTGCCACTGTCTGCAACCCATATAACATAGCTGGTCTCACTACCCTCTTGTAGGCCTTCCCTTTCACTCTTACAGGTACTCGTCTGTCACAAATCACTCCTGACACTCTTCTCCATCCACTCCATCCTGCCTGTACTCTCTTCTTCACCTCTCTTCCACACTCACCGTTACTCTGAACTACTGACCCCAAGTATTTAAACTCATCCACCTTTGCCACCTCTACTCCTTGCATCCTCACCATTCCTCTATCCTCCCTCTCATTCACACACATATATTCTGTCTTAGTCCTGCTGACCTTCATTCCTCTTCTCTCTAAAGCATATCTCCATCTCTCCAGGGTCTCCTCCACCTGTTCCCTACTCTCACTACAGATCACAATGTCAACTGCAAACATCATAGTCCACGGGGACTCCTGTCTGATCTCGTCTGTCAAGCTGTCCATCACCATTGCAAATAAGAAAGAGCTCAGAGCTGATCCTTGATGTAACCCCACCGCCACCTTAAACGCATCCATCACTCCCACCGCAGACCTCACCACTGTCACACTACTCTCATACATATCCTGTACCACTCTTACATACTTTTCTGACACTCCTGACTTCCTCATACAATACCACGACTCCTCTCTAGGCACCCTGTCATATGCTTTCTCTAAGTCTACAAAAACACAATGCAACTCCTTCCGACATTCTCTGTACTTCTCCATCAACACTCTCAGAGCAAAGATCGGGTCTGTAGTGCTCTTTCCTGGCATGAAACCATACTGCTGATCACTAATCATCACGTCCCTTCTTAACCTTGCTTCCACTACTCTTTCCCATAACTTCATGCTGTGACAGATCAATTTAATCCCTCTGTAGTTACTACAGCTCTGCACATCACCCTTATTCTTAAAAATCGGTAGCAAAACACTTTTTCTCCATTCCTCAAGCATCCTCTCACTTTCCAAGATTTCATTAAACAATCTGGTTAAAAACTCCACTGCCATTTCACCTAAACACCTCCATGCTTCCACAGGTATGTCATCTGGGCCAACAGCCTTTCCATTCTTCATTCTCTTCATAGCTATCCTTATTTCCTCCTTGCTAATCCATTGTACTTCATGATTCACTATCCCTACATCATCCAACCTTCTCTCCCTCTCATTCTCTTCATCCATCAACCCCTCAAAGTACTCTTTCCATCTCCTCAACACACTCTCCTCGCTTGTGAGTATGTTTCCCTCATTATCCTTTATCACCTTTACCTGCTGCACATCTTTCCTAGCTCAGTCCCTCTGTCTAGCCAATCGGTACAGGTCCTTTTCTCCCTCCTTAGTGTCCAACCTTTCATACAACTCTTCATATGCCTTATCCTTAGCCTTCACCACCTCTCTCTTTGCCATGCACCTCATCTCCTTATAATCCTGTCTACTTTCTTTATCTCTCTGACAATCCCACTTCTTCTTTGCCAACCTCTTTCTCTGTATAATCTCCTGTACTTCCTCATTCCACCACCATGTCTCCTTATCATCCTTCCTCTGTCCAGATGTGATACCAAGCACCTTTCTAGCTGTCTCTCTTACTAGCTCTGCTGTAGTTACCCAGCTATTTGGTTACTCTTCACTGCCACCCAGTGCCTGCCTTAACTCATCCCTGAACTCCACCTCACAATTACCCTTTTTCAATTTCCACCACTTGATCCTTGGTGCTGCCCTCACACTCCTCCTCCTATTCTTGATAACCAACGTCATCCTACAAACCACTATCCTATGCTGCCTAACTGCACTTTCTCCGGTTACCAATTTACAATCTCCTTCAAACTGGCCCTCCTACATAAGATATAATCCACCTGTGTGCATCTACCTCCACTCTTGTATGTCACCCTATGCTCCTCCCTCTTGTTAAAATACATATTTACCACAGCCATGTCCATCCTTTTCGCAAAATCCACTACCATCTGACCTTCTGCATTCCTTTGTTTAACACCATACCTACCCATCACTTCCTCATCCCCTCTGTTTACTCTGGTATCATATGGCATTTTTAGTGTTGCATTCTCTGAATAGTAATGTTGCATTAACCAAAATATCTAGGAATGTCTGTATCAGACTATTGTAATTACAAGGTCAGATTGTACAACCGAGAGAAACTTAGACTGAAAACACTGAAGAGACAGACAGCAATATCCAAAGACCATACTCTGCTGACACTTAAATTGTGGTAATTTTATCAGACACAGCCATGGTTTGAATCCTGGGAGTGGTAGTAAGCTGTATGCATAATCATACCTCTCAACTGTACACATCCTTTCAGAATTTCCAGATAATTGGCTCATATTTTCTGCCTGTTCCCCTGTCCCCAACGCAGATCAGTGGAATGATCTCAGATTTGTAGTTAGCAAATAATGACATACATTTGATTTTCAGACCTCAAAACCTTCAGAAAATGTACATGAAAACAAATCCTGTCACTCTATCAGCCCTCCAAGTTTATGAGAGAAATATTCAAAATATGCCCCATTTCCACCCCCATTTTGTCAAGCTTTGACCAGAGTGTGTGCAATAAGAGATAGAGAGGTATGTGCATAATATTAACTTGGAATCTGGGAATATATGTAGAAACTGTCAGGTAGTGTTAATAAACATTTCCTCCACAGGAATACCAGCTAAGAGATGTAGAATTTAGCTATAAGACAGTTGAAGTGTACACTTGTTTACAAACATACCACTGACCAAACCAAGGCCATAGGGTAGTAATACCTGTACCTTAAGGATTAAAGCAATGATCATTAAAGTTGTGAGAACTGCATAGATATATAAGTTGTTAATTGGCATATCTCTCTTCCCCCACCATATCTGCAACAATAATCTAAATACACAAATCAATAGGTAGGTTTACACCAACCTACTGTTGGGACATTTGTCCTATTGTTCAATAGATATAGAAATGTGTTTATATTAATGTTCCATGTTGAAATAATATCATTGATGGCCTGTTGCTATTAATGTAACATGCATGCCGTTGTAATGGCCACTGTGGTTCCATATATGCATGTGATCTGTTTGCTATGCAACTGTTCCAAATCGGGTGTTTTGGTTTAATGGGAATATCTATGCATGCTGTTATAACTAATGCTAGATTCTGTTGACTATTACTAACCCACATATGTTTTAAAACTGTAACACCATAGCACGTTTGGGAAGGTCGGTCCCAGCGGACCCACCTCTCCCACCTCATCTGGCTGTGACACCAGGCACCAGCACATCTGGGACCCAGCCCGGGACCTCCTCATTCACTGGTCCTGCACCATCTTCGGGTGGAACTGCCTCAGGGGATGGGGTTTGCCCCCTCTGGGAGCAGGCGCAGACAGGAAACTGTCACCTGTAGTCAGGTCCAGGGCTTGGTGCATAGCAAGCTCCACAGAGAGTTTGGAGATCTGCTATGCCAGCTTGGTGGCCGTATGAAGAAGTCTCTGGACGAAAGCGGATATTAAAGGTTTCATTACGCTATTTTTTGTGGATCATTTCTGACTGGTTTCCTGCTCCTGCTTTTACTTTTGGTTTTTGTATGGCACATTTAGTGGCTCAGCCTGCCCCTTCTACCCATCCCCCAGTACAGCCACCTTCGGGGATGTAAAGGTGTAGTGGTGACTGCCCATGGGTGGGGAACTCAGTCCCACTGTTTCCATTTGGGGGCTCATGGGCTTCCAATTTCCAAATACCCCTCCCCATCCAAGGTTTTTACCCCCACATGTGTCATATACCACCCCTGTATGCTGTCTTGTCTATCTTCCTACCCAACCTACCTCCCCAAATATACCTACTATCCTTCCCCAACATCCCACTGTGACATTAAAAAAAGGGCAATCTGTTCCCAAAAAAAATCTTGCCCCATACATAGCTGTCCATTTCACACACATGTCCACTGGACACATGTAATCTGGTCTAATTGGCTTCACAATATATTATTGTTGTCCTCACCCCTCTCTCAGGGGTTTGAGTGTTCAGATCTACCTCCAAATTCAGTTTATATGCACAGCTGTTGCTGTAGAAGAAATGGACAGCTATGGACCTTCCCTACACCCATCCTGCACATCCCTAGCTTCTTTTCCTATTGTCTTACCCTCTGCATGCCCCCTTTTTCACCACTTTCCTATCACCCCTTTTTCTTTTCTTTTAAAGAAATGAGCATGGG
>NC_056726.1:1321120157-1321150157 GCF_019279795.1 Protopterus annectens | reverse complement strand
ATATATATATATATATATATATGTATATACACATATAAAGATATTACTACTTATAGATATGTATAAGAAGAGTATATATATATATATATATATATATATATATATATATATATATATATATATATATATATATATATATATATAGAGGGTGCACAGAATATCAAACAGTCATTATTCCTACATTTGCCACCTTTTAAAATGGCCAGTGTTGGATTCATTCCTACAAATGAGAATTATTGCATGAAATATATACCCACTCAGAATGCAAAGGACATGACACCACACACATTTGCATACACAGAAATATTTATTTGTGTACTATTTCAATTGTTTACGCCATTTCTTATAGCAGTTATATGTTTGGGATAGATAATAACTGATTAATGCAACTCTCAAACAAAACATTTGATACAGTAATGTGAAAAACATAACATACTTTGCTGCCCAGGCTAAGGCCTTCAAGTAGTACAACAGTAAAAAAAACACTTGCCTTTGAGATAAGAACCAATCAACACTTAATTACAGATATAGTTCAGCAGCCTCCAATTACACTCTGTACTTAACCCCTAGGGGGAAAAATATTAGTTGTCACAATGTAAATGTATCTGTTACATAACAATGCTTAACTTAAAATGTCACTATCACACTGACAAACAGAACTGTGTGTAAGACAGTAAGCTGTAGCCCACCACTGTTCCCATGGTGAAATGTATGAAAATGTGCAGCCATATACCTTAATGTTTCTTAACACTGATATCCCTCACATGTTGTAACAGCCTAAGTTAAAAGCATTTAATACCCCTCCCCCATAAAATGTCTTACAAGGACATATAAGAGTGTTTTCCATATTCTGACCTCCAGACTGTACAAGGTCACACATGTTTTGCCCAGCTGTAGCCCTCATATATATGGACCCTACCCCACAATTTGTGTGGGAGTCCACAACATCACTGGAATGATAGCAGGAATGCCAGCACTAAATAATGATAGGCCACTACCTAACCTCTTACTGCATGACATATGGACAAAGCCTGGTATATAGGTGGAGGACAGAGGCTGGAACACAGGGCCATATTTGCAATATTGCTGTTATACACTGTGAAAGTTGCTGGTGTTACAGGATTGGTTGCAACATACCCTTACTCAGGAACATGAAGTCAGAAACACAAATGGATGTTGCTATGTACCTATAGCAATCAACTGAGATAATGCCACTGATATGTCAGACACAAGACCTGTGTGGTGAATAGATAAAACATAACTGCCAATCCTCTGGCCATCATGTGAATAGGCCCACAGTTGAGAGCTATGCAGACAGACTGCATTCCATGCATAAACTAGCATGTGCACACAAACCCTGTAAAATCAGCAGTATTCTATGCATATAACAGCAATACTTACACTGTCCGTAGGTCTGGAAACTTATACAAACATGTAATAGACCTGTGTCCGCAAGTCCTGCTGTAAGAGGTATTGCTACTTGCTGTCTGTAACACTGCTGCCCACACACAGGAAGGATGTCTTCCATACAGGAAAGGTAAAGGGACAATGCCCACATGATGTAGTGATTTATAGTAGTGGGTTGCTATGACATTAGCTATTGGAAGTACTACACAGCTGGCTGCATGCATTTAGCAAGTAGATAACACCAATTGGTGCAGAGGCCATCATCTGATCATGAGCATCATCTACAAAAGCAACCTATTCAAACCAGCTCGATCCCTGAAGTGGAGATAGAGAGAGAGAGAGAGAAAGACAGAAAAAAAACAGCAAAAACAGAAATAATAGCAAAAACAAAAAATAATACTAAAAAGAAAAAAAAAAAACAAGGGAGACATCCTGAAGTGCAACACAGAAAAGAGCATACTAATAAAACAGGTATGTGAAACATGTCACCATGTAATTGAATGTAGTATTTGATCTGTAATAATGGGACAGATGATTTCAAAAGCTTGACATGTGCCATCAGGACTTGTTGTAATGATGTCCTGCTGAACAACTGCTATGGACATAGTTTCTGGCCCTGTGGGCAGTGATCCATACCTGTCAACTGTGCGGATCTGCACAGAATGACAAGATGTAAGCCATCATAGTGTTTGTTCTGTTCCTCAAAACATGTATATTACTCTGGCAAATAGCTGAAGGTGGAAGTAATGAAGTCATGATAGACACATGAGTGTCAGACCCCACCATCTTCAGAACAGTCATGCTAATGCGAAATGTATCATGCACAAACTTCATAGGTTTGTAATAGGCTTATCTATGATCTGTCCCTATATATCCCCCCAATGTTAGGCTGTGTTTACATGAGATGCTCTGTTTTGAAGCAGGGCAGAACAGTGCAGCAGTTGAGGAAGGAGGTTCAGAGTGTGGACCTGATGTTTAAAGGCACTCCATATATATATATATATATATATATATATATATATATATACAGATTTTATATATATATATATATATATATATATATATATTATATATATATATATATATATATATATATATATATATATATATATATATATATATATACAAAACACATGCACATACACACACACACACACACACACACACACACACACACACACACATATATATATATATATATATATATATATATATATATATATACAGATGTGTATGTGTACATATATACCAACACACACACACACACACACACACACACACATATATATATATATATATATATATATATATATATATATATATATGTACATACATTTCCCCTACTGTTGAATGACTGTGCTGCATGATATGTTTGAAAACACATCACACATATATGCAGCTCAGATGGCTTACTGGTAAATTGATGTGGCTATGGTGTGCAGGGTCATGGGTTACACACTTGCAAGGGCTTATATTGTATTTGCTGGCCAGAACAAGACCTGCTGGATACAGAGTGATTAAGGCACCCGTAAGCAGTTTTAAGTGGGGGCGAAATGGACAGTTATGTATGGTGTGACATATGTGTTGGGAACAGATTGCCCTTTTTGTGTTAAGGTGAGAGTGTGATGTTAGGGGAAGGATAGTAGTTATATGGGGAGGTAGGTTGGTTCGGAAGACAGACAAGACAGACAAGACAGCATACAGGCACGGTATATGACACATGTGGTTGGTAGACACCTTGAACAGGGAGGGGTGTTCGGAAATTGGAAGCCCATGAGCCCCCAAATGGAAACAGTGGGACTGAGATCCCCACCCATGGGCAGTCACCACTGCACCTTCATGGCCCTGATGGTTGAGAAGGAGGGACAGGCTGAACCTCTATGTGTGTCATGAGGGCCTCAAGGTGGTATAGCAAATCCCACAATTCTCTGCAGAGCTCCCCATGCACCAGACCCTGGTCCTGACTTCAGGTTACAGGATCCTGTCTGTGCATGCTTCCGGAAGGGGTAATGGCACCATCCCCTGAGGTGGTTCCACCTGAAGGTAGTGCAGGACCAGCAGATGATGAGGTCCCTGATTGGGTCCCAGATGTGCTGTGGCCTGGTGCCATGGACAGATGAGGTGGGAGAGGTGGCTCTGCTGGGAACAGTCTTCCCAAACATGCTATTATGTTACAGTTTTAGAACATATGTGAGTAGTAATAGTCAACACAATCCAGGATTAGCTATAACAGCATGCATACATATTCCCAGTAACCCAAAACACCAGATTTGGAACAGTTGCATAGCAAACAGAACACATGCATATATGGAACCACAATGGCCATTACAATGGCATGCAGCCATTAAATTAAATTTAATTAAATCAAATTGTTAGCAACAGGCCACCAATGATAGTGTTTTAACATGGAACATGAATAGAAACACATTTCAGTATTTGTTGTACAATAGGATATATGTCCCAACAGTAGGTTTGGTGTATATATACCCATTGATGTGTGTGTTCAGATTATTTTTGCAGATATGGTGGGGGGAGAGAGAGATGTCAATGAACAACTATTATATCCTTGCAGTATGAGGTCCTCAGACCTTTATTTCCTGTTTATGTCTTGCAGGCACCATGTCAAGAGAGCAACTACCTGCATTCACTCCATAGGAGAATAACATCCTCATTAACTTCATGGTGCATCATCATGGAACCCTCTCTGGGCATACAACCCATGATCTGCAGGAGAGGACTTTCCTGTGGAATGAGCTTGTCCACAGGGTAAACAATGTTAGCCTGCATAACCAAAGTTATGAACAAGTGCGACATTGTTGCACTGACCTCATCCACCATGCCCGTCGGCATGCTGCTGCAGTTAAGAGGGACCAGATAGTCACAGGTGGGGGTCATGCCATCCAGCCCCCACTGAAACATGTTGAGGAGCTCCTCGCCAGCCTTGGGGCACCTGCCCGCAAGCTAAGTCAAGAACTGGAAGATAGCATTGTGCAGGTAAGTGCTACCAACACAATGGATGAGGAACATGCAGGTAAGGCCCCAGAGCACATTGTTAGACCACTGCTGCTTCTCATCTTCATCTGTAAAGTATCTATATGCATATGGCAGATAACATAGTCTGTCGCTGCAGTGTAGTAATAAACAGATGTGCATAATCTGTAGCATTGTGGGTTTGTACTGTTGATGTGCTAAAATGCTGCCCCCACCCTGTACCAATGCCACATGTGTGGCTACTGACATTGCATCTCTCACACAACTATGTAGGCCCCTCTGATATACCTCTGGGGCAGCAGCCTGTAGCTGGTGAGTATGTAGGTCTTTTGTTCAGGTTTGCCAATACACCGGCCATGTTATGGCCATGGCATTTGCCATGCACACATTTAGCACACCTACCCATAATGCATGCTGTACATGTTCACTTATTGTTGCTATTAACTGCAATGCATCACAGTGGTCACCATGGTGGCATATCTGAAAGGTATGTAAGAGTCCTGCAGTATAGCTAACAACCTGTCAGTGCAAGATGTGTGGACAGAGATAAACATAATGGTGGGACAAATGGCCTACAGTAGGGACATGTCTGAAACATTACCCTTATACAGTGGCTACAACAGTGTATATACCAGTATTACAATGGCAGCTGTTACAGATCTACACAATGGCATATCACAATACCACATTCCACAACTTCTACAACCTGTAATGTGATCCTAACATGAGCAATGAATGTGTAAGATGGAATCCTATGCTAAGACAACAAATATGGGGAATGCATACCTTAACAAACAATGGAAGCATATGTGTGCACACACTCCAAATAACATATTTTGGAAGCAGCTTTTGAGGTACTGCAGTATTCGCTCATCTTGAGTATGCACCTTCCATCAAGTACGGGTCCTCAATGTCACACCAACTAATGGTCTGCTGTCCAAAAAGTATGTCCATGACATTTCCCCACTCACCTGCAACAGAGGCAGCTGTGGGTTGCACACATCTTACAAACCATGGAATAGATCCCATATCTAAAGGTAGCACTCAGGAATGGGAGACATAGCCTTACCTCAGCATTGCATATACCATGGCAAACAGTGCAGGCAAGCATGTATGTGATGGTGAAATATGGGACACCATTAATGTAGAAAATAAACAGATGCCCATCCAAGACAGATGACAACATATGTTGCAAACTGGTCATGGAGGCTGCCCAGACACATGCAGCAACACTGAGGGACTTGCAGGAATATCTAGCAAGTACTGCCTGTGCAGTACCTGTGTCAACAATTACCTGGACTCTGCATAAGTGTAGCCTATGGTTTAGGGTAATCAGATGGAAGAGTAACTCCACAGGAGACATCATTCAGGGCTCTCTACAGGTAGCATATGCATAACATCAAGTCTCCCAAAGGCATATGTTGCAATGCGTAACAGTGCACCGAGACCAAGGCTGAAACCTACAGACAGTATTAATAAAGATACATGTGCTGCACAAGCAACACCTCACTCTACCTCAGGCCCACCATCCCCATCTGTACCTTGCTGGTGCCAGTGTACACCTTTATGTTTGTTATTCATTACCAGGAATTAGGCTGGTAGACATGGTGTTCTGTATTTGAGACACTGCAAACTGACAGTCATGTGTGGCCCATCATTGTCAATCATCTGCAAAAAGGCTGAGGATGGGGAGGGGTGTCATCCTGAAACACAACAGTGAACTGAAGCATGCATCCAAGCTCACTAAGAATGGCTGTATCTGAACCCAGTCAAGGTCATGTATTGTGCCAGACATAACCCTGACTCCACAGCAATAGTGAAGGCACTGTGTGACCGTCAAGGGCTATGCACATGAGCTGACCTTGCAATCTGGCAGAGTTGGGGGAAATTTGTAGGGCGGAGTTACCAAATAATGGCAAGCGAAGATGGGCCATGCTAGTATACAACTTCCAGGAATAGTGACTGCTGTAGTTCACTTAACAGGTGCTGCAACAAGCCATCATGTTAAGGGTGTGCACACTTATGCAACCCACATATTGTATGCATCTCAGTCAACATCTGCAAAACTAACACATTTGTTTGATACTGCATTTGATTGCACAGGTCATATGTCACATATCAGGTGTGTGTAATGTTAACATACGCAGTATTGTCACCCCATGGCATATCAGGGAAGAGGGTGGCATGTCAATAAGGTTATGTACACTCCTCATAGCCACAGTAAGCTTTGGAGGCTGTCAGTATAATTGGATTTTATTGCTCATACATGTACTGCTGATGATGAGATCTGCAAATCGGATGGCAGGCATTCACTATTGATATCTGTCCTCATATCAACCCAGGTATGTGTCAGCCAAACACAAAGGGGCTGTGAGCAACAGAGCAAACATAACTGCCACACATACACACATTCAGCAATGATGTGTACACTTGTGATTTATGGTGCACAGTACATTACAGGGTGCTGAACAGGTGCACAGCAATACCGTGTACATGGGTGCAGTGTGTTCCAGGGGAAGGGGCATCACCTACTAACACAACTCATGAATCACAGAGATGTATAATGTTGGTAACAGGGATTGAGTATAGCTGCAGTGCATGCTGAGTGCCATATGTCATGCATGTTGACAGTTGAGTAATGAGAGGTCTGTGTAATATCTTTGTGCCACCTCATCTGTAAGTGTATGTGTCTGCATGTGTGTGTGTGTGTGTGTGTGTGTGTGTGTGTGTGTGTGTGTGTGTGTGTGTGTGTGTGTGTGTGTGTGTGTGTATGCATGTGTGTAGAGATAAGCAATGATGTACAGGTCTTAAAGTACGTTTTCTGTTTTCCCCTCAGAAGTGGCGAGGTGGGTCAGGGTCCCTCCTGCAGGCAAACTGATGCTGGTGTCCATACAGACTCTGCCAATAATGATAGGTATAGTGAGGCACAGGTGGGGTTGTCAGGGGCTGAAGCTGTGCCATTGTTTGAAACCACTGTTATCCACCCCATCCCCGCACACAGTCACATTGCCTATACATGCCCCATCACCAGTGGCCATAGATGAGGGACAGTTGGCAGGTGGTGGCATGGGACAGGACAGTGTGGTGACTATGGCAAGTGTGTCTGTACACAGCAACCATAGCCAGATAACCAGTGAGGTACCACACAGTCAGATGTACAGGGGAGCTCATAGGAGGGCTGCTGGACATCATGCCTCTGGCAGAAGTGCCACAGCAGGTGTCACCAGACGCATGTTTTGGGCCATCATGGAGGCACAGGCATGTATGGAACATTATACCAGACAGGGTCTGAGGCTCCAGGAGGCTACTCATTCTGCTGTTATTGACAAAATCTGTGATCTTGCAGGTGCCCACTGTTATTTTGCAGATGTCCTGGATAGACAGTTGGGTGAGATGGTGGGAATCCTTGACCTTGCAATGTCTGTGTTAGACGATATGGTGGGAGTAGGGTGACAGCCAAGTGGACATAGGTCAGCAACACCAACAGGTGGTGGTCTACATGGATGTGCAACAAGTCAAAGCTGCTCCCATAATGGCAGTATCAGCACTGCAGGGGAGGGTGTTGTCCACACCACAACACAACAGGCCATGTGCATGTGGCCCTGGCTGGTCCCAACAGGGATCTGGATTCAGCGGACATTTGTCATCATCTGGCCTTGTACCTGGTAGTGCCTGTGGAACCCCTGGCATTACCAACTGCGTAGATGTGGTGTGTGCAGGTATGGAGGTGCCCCAGCTGTGTTCGTGATATGTGTGTGTGTGTGTGTGTGTGTGTGTGTGTGTGTGTGTGTGTGTGTGTGTGTGTGTGTGTGCACACAGTTCGGCCATATGGCTACCCTATACAGGGTTTTTTTGGATAGCTGCAGACCGTACATGGCAAGGTGTGCAGCTCACTATCTCTGGCCATGGACATGAGAACTGTGCCTGCCAGGGGTTCCACAGGCACTATCAGGTACAAGTAACAGGTCTGTATAAGAGTTACTGCATGTGCCACATGGCTGATAGGTCTGAGGGGTGTATACAGGTGAGTGCATGGTGGCTGATGTCAGCAGCCCTTCTACAGTGGACAATGTTAAGTGTACTGGGTGGCACACACCACATGTTTGTGTATAACACACACACACAGAGGCTTTGGTGTTCATGCAATACACAGAGAATACTGTACACATGGATGTACTTAATTTTGCAGTGAACCCATTTTAGCCTATGTAATTCCACCAAGACATAATAGGCAAAACACCACAGCAGTAAATAATCAGTCTGCTACTTTAATGTCATTGATGATGGTACAGGCAGGGTATATGTCCCCTTCCCCAATGTAGTGCAATCCTGGCATTGGTAAACATAGGTGTGCTGGTGTGGGTGGCACAGCCCTACACTTTGGAGGGTGTGGGGTGGTGTAGAGCAGCACATAGTGTGAGTGATGACTACTTAACCTGTAACAGATGCTGTACATTATTACAGCAGATTAAGCATGGGGATACACACAACAATAACCCCAATGAGGGTGGCTGTGTCCATGACATCAACAGCCAATTATATATACCAACTCCAGTATCGCTGCACAGTATATATACCAACTTCAGTATTGCTGTACAGTTATACAGTTGGGAAGAGGGCATTTGCATATCTACTACTAGTTTTGATGGAATTAATTTCCATGACATGATCCCTTTGAAATGTTAGTATTTGCCAGTCAGTTCTCAGACAAATGACCTCCTTGGGCATGTATATTCTACAAACTGAAGTAGATCCCGTCACATACACACACACTTACTTGGCAACCCTGAGAGTAGAACCCCTACCTAGGTACTTATTGCTACTAATGTGTTTGGCCTTAATTGCACACATCACACAGAGTTTAGGATGAGGTGTGTCCTGAGTCTCTTGTTAAGTGAGGGACATCACCAGGTCTTGTACAGTATGGTAATGGGGGTTGTACTGGGTGTTAATGGACAATACATAATATGCCATACTGTCATATACACATTGACAAACACATAACAGTCATAGACACATCTGAGAGACCTGGGTTTATCAGTGCTAACTACCTTGTCAGTGAGTCCTTTCTGTTACAGAGAATTTGTACACAGCACATGCATCATTGGGCTGGATAGTGTACTCAGTTACCTGTATGGTTGATGGTGACAGTGGTCCAAATACAGTAGACCATGGGACATGTACTGGGGGTACCATAGTGTAAAGACAGTATACCCAGCACCCACACCCCAAATTGGATATTTTACTCATTGAAACCCATGATAATACTCTGACATATGCACAATCACACATTGACCAGGACTGCAATACAACCCCTTGTCTATCTCATCATTGCTACTACAGGGATATGCCTTTATTGCACATGCCACAGGGATAGTAAGGTGATGGTTTGTCATGGATCACCTAATGTCAGCAACATCACTATGCCTTATACTGTATGGCCAGGTGTATCATATTTGGAGAATGTGGTCTCATAATGGCGTATCCTACAAATATACACACTTGCACACATACACACACTTGCCAGGACTCAGACGGTAACCCATGCCTATCTACCCATATGTACCACAGTGTTGTGCTGGTACTGCAAGCTCCAGGTAGCCCGTAGGTTGAAGAGTGTAACAAGGTACATTTAATGTGGCTTAGTGGTACTTCATGCAGTCTAGTGTGCCCAAGGTCTGGGGTTCGAGACTGACAGAGGTGTTTTATTTTGCCTGCATTTCTGTGTGCTTTCTATCTCAAAAACGAAAAAAACAAAAAAATATCCTTGTTTTCCCACCTCTCCTCGACTAGTTTAGACCAGTATACAGACTTTGCTGTATTCTGGGCTGTGGTGTAGTTCCTGTGGTGTCCATTGCCTTACTTGGATAGAAGGAAGTTTCTTTGCTCACCAGTGGGAGTGGGGAGCCTTGAGCAGCTTATCTGTCCCTGAAGGAGTGACCTCAGCACAAGAGCTTGTAGTAATTGGTTGTTTTGGACCATTTCTAGCTCTTTTGAAGTTCCCTGTTTAAAATCCATCTCTGAGCATTTTTTTCTGGCTATACTACTCAGCAACAGCTCCTCGTGGTCCTGCAGAATGGTCCTAGCAGCAGAGAACTGAGAAAAGCGACTACTTTCCTGATTTAAGTATTTTTTGCTGTTTTTTACCTGAAATACCTTCTCTTGCTTACCTTGAACAAGCTTAAACTGTTTTTTTAACTGTTTGTTGCATTATATATTATCTGCACTTAAAGTTTCATTTAGTCGAAAATTGGTCGAAAGTTGTTTGTTTGTTTGTTAATTTAACTGTTGAGGCTGCCCACTAAAGTGTGCTAGCCTGTGTAACTGATTTATTACTGTTTCCTGCATTTCTGTGTCAGGTATCCCAAACACTATACTCACACCCCTTGCTACTGTGATGACAGCACATAGAAGCATATTATGTACATGGAATTGAATACAGTTATTAAATATGTCATTACCATGCTATTTCATCAGACTGGAATGTGATCACTTGTTACCAGGCTGAGCCATGCTTAGCAGGTGTAAGCATTGCTTAAATATAAATGCTAAGCAGATTTGCACACTGGTAAGCGAAGCCTACACGGTATACACGGTATGTCTGGGATTAGAACTCCTACCTGACGAGTATGTTACACTAAAGCATTACACAGTTATCACATGTGCCATGAAGCTTATCGGGTTAGCCTTTGTCCAAAGGGGTAATCCAAGGTGACTGACATCAGCAGGCTTGTTAAAGTAGGGCAATGGGAGGTGTAGTGAGTGTGAATGGCCTCAAAATCATTAATTTCTACACATGTACACACATAAACACACACAAACTTCACAGTTGCCATGTCTGGGATTAGAACTCCTACCTAACTAGTATGTTACACTACAGAATTACACAGTTATCACACATGCCACAGAGCCTACAGGGCTAGCACTTGTCCAGAGGGGTATTTCAATGTGACTGACATCAGCAGGCTTGCTAAAGTAGGGCAATAGGAGGAGTAATGACTGTGAATGGCCTCAAAATCATTAATCTCTAAACACACACACACACACACACACACACACACACACACACACACACACACACACACACACACACACACACACACACAGAGTTTCACAGTTGCCATGTCTGGGATTAGAACTCCTACCTGACTAATATGTTACACTATAGGATTACACAGTTATCGCACACTCGATGGAGCTTATAGGGCTTGCCCTTGTTCAAAGGGGTATTCCAAGGTGACTGACATCAACAGGCTTACTAAAGTAGGGCAGTGGGAGGTGTAGTGACTGTGAATGGCCTCAAAATCGTTAACCTCTGCACATACATAGGCACACATGTGTACACACACACACCCACACACACACACACACACACACACACACACACACACACACACACACACACACACACACACACACACACACACACACACACACACACACACAGTTACTTATTCTGAGATTAGAACTCCTACCTGATGTTACACTATAGCATTACCAGTTATTGCACACACCACAGAGACTATGGGGCTGATAATTGGCCAGGGAGTTATTTCAAGGTGGCTGACATCAGCATGAGTGCTAACATGGGCTATGGAAAGTGCAATGTGTGTGAATGGCCCAGAAACCATTCCACTGGGAACACACACACAACATTCAGTCACACACAACTTTACATTTGACAGGACTTGGTATAGAAATGCTAGATGAATACTGATTTGTACTATCATGTTACACAGTTATCACAAGCACCACAGACACTATAGGGCTGGGGGCTACCAAAATCAAATGTCTACAGTGATTGACATTGGCACATCTTGTGATAATGGCCAATTGGATGTGTGGTGGGTGGGACAGGACTCATGATGGCAATCTCTTTGTCACTGTCTGCCTCTCTCTTCCCCACATCTGTGTGTGTGCATGTCTGACCTATTATAGTGTGTTGGCCTTGGATATGTGTGAGTATTCCTATCCAATGTGTGTGAAAAGCATGAATGGCATGCAATGTAGTGTGTGTGTGCACAGACATCTGCGACTGACAGATATATATAGTCCACTGTTGTGGTCAGACATGGGCTTCATTTAAGTTTTGGAGCATGCCCAGTATGACCTTCTGTATTTTGTTGTCAGATATGGGCTTCATTTCTGTAAGTGTAGGGGCATGCCCAGTATAACCTTCTATATTGAGCGTGTGAATCCATTCCAGGTAGGTTGTACTCCAGTGCGGAATTTTGTGTTCTACACCTACAGCTAGCAACCTGTTTCTGCAGGATATCTGTAGATAGGTTGACAATATAGAGTCACAATGGGTGACAGATAGTGGGATACTATAACTATTGCTGTCTGTACTACTTGTGTTACATGGTTGGTGTTAGCAGAGATATTCAGACATGTGCTGTTTTACACTGTGATGTATTATGTCATCAACTACTAACAGATAAACTTATTTGCTCACAATTATTTCCTGGGAAATGCAAGATGAATGAAGCTGTGTCCAGTATTGTGGACTGCAGCCTACATATTCTTGCATACTCATGCCACTCAGGAGGGGTAGCTGCAAACACTTGCTGATGGATCTGTGTAAATATTCCAGCACATTGGTGCTGTGGTGGCTGAGGATCCCCTGCTTGTACATCTATCGACATAACAGAATGCCCATATCCTATTGTGGCCATACTTCTCAGCTGTACAGATTTACCCAGGTTACCCAGAGGCAGGGCTCTTATATCTGGTCAGTTCCCCTTTACATTGTGGCTTATGAGTGGGTTTGTAGCCACCCATTACTGGGTTTGCAGGCAGGGGTAGTATGAGCACACATCAGAGTTTCAGACATCACACACTCCATGCTTCTACACCCCCAATTCTGTTATTCTATCATCTTCTAACATTATGCGAGTAGTATCTGTGAAGTATCCCTATAGTTGTCTTTTCATCCCAGCATTATTTAGAGGTTGGTCTGCAGTTCATGCAGTAGGACATGGTGGGCATGCTACTGGGATTTGTCAACATGGTCTTGCATTTCTGTTCTGTGGACTGTGTTATGTTGTTATTTGGGACCCCATGAGATAACATGCATTGGCAGTATGGGTGCGGCACAGGCCTTTGACAGATGACTGTAGGGCATTTGGTAGTGATGCAGGCCATCTGTAGCAGGCCAGTGCATTCTGTCACTCCTACAGTCCCAGGCTGCAAGCCACTGGATTCCCCTGAGGTGACAGGGTAAGTGTGCAAGGTGTTAATGGCAATAGTTCTTGTCCATATTAATCCATTGGTCTGGATGCTGGCAGGGTGCTGCTTACAGCTGGGGCCAGACCTGCATAGGACACCTCTTCAGCATGCTGCATTCTGTGGGTATTCCCATACAGAAGTGGGGGTCATGATGTACTCATTCCCAACAGCAGGGATATGACTTGTGATAAACCTGTGGATGATGGTGGGGTGAGCTTACTGCATGTGTGATATGGAGGCTTTTTGCAGCTGACTCGCAGATATACCTCAGACATTCCCCTCATACTGCCTTGTGCGGTGACCTAGGCATTCTCACATTACTTCATAACTGTGCCTTTTGTGGTCTGCCAGTGACTGGCCAGAATACATCAGTATTCCATACTACACAGACAACTAATGTGCTGCTAACCTGTATGTACAATTCCAAAGGTGTGTGCAGTTGACAGTTAAATTTTATGCACTCTGTCTAGGGTACTTTCACCTGTGTACTGAGTGTATGTTTGGGCCCATATTCAGGGCATGTCTATCTTTCAGATGGTGACAGATATTGACATCTGAACAATGAGTATGGATGACTACTGAATTGGGTCTTGCTGGGATGCATTGTGGTTGGCACTGCAGTTATCAGAACATGGCCCTGTCATCAACAGTAGTGGCCATAGGCCACTGGGACACAGCCCTCCATGCCTACATGCAGACCACTTCCACACAATGTACAACACACAACAACCTAACACACAGAGCCCTGCATATTGTACACATGCAACAATCTATCCTGTAAATTGGGCCAGCTCAGATAATCTGAGCTCCACTGTTATTAACCCCACTCGTACATGTTATTGCATTTCTACATAGGATTTGGGGGGGCACACCTGACAACTGTAAACATTTGCTATGACTGTACTGGTATTTCAGGTAATCTGTTGACTTCCATTTTGTTTTGTATTCTGACCTATCATGCAGACTAGAAGCGTATCAGTAGAGTACAGATCTTAGGTGTTATTGACCGACATTTCAGTTTCAGACTTCATACCCTGCAGAACTAACATACAATTGCCTGACCTGTTGTAGTCTGTCTGTGTAGGTCTGGAGGGGGGCTGTTATCCATTGCCATTAACTGGAGGCCTTAGCACAGCCTTTCTTTATGGTCATCTACACCTGTCCTGCTGGCTGAGGCTGTTGTTGGGTATGTGAACCTTACTGACAAGCATATGTGTGTCCTATGGACACACATTTGGACCACCACATGTAATGCAGTAGGATTTGTTACCTTGTCTAGTACTGCCTACCTTGTTGACACCAGTATTTGTTATGGATTCCATGTGGCCCATATAGATGTCCACTATCTGCTGCCATCCCATTCAGCCACCTGATTCCCTTGCATGCTCACATCCATGCCATAGCTACATCTAGCAGAACATACTATTTCATTCAGCAATTGATAGGAAGAGTGAGTTACATGTGGCTCTGCCAGTATTGAGGATGGTGCTGGAGGGCTGACTATGTTTGATGCACATAGTACACTCCCTATACATGGTAAAGCACATGTAGTGTCATGTTTGGCATCCCTTTTACTGTATGTGCGAGTCAGAGAGAGAGAGGTGTCATTCCTCGGGTTCTTACCATGTCAGTGTATGTGCTATCCATTGCCTCTTTGCCAAAGCCTGGGCATACTGGACATGCCTCCTTCTGCCTACATGGGCAGGCTCAGGTTGTTCCTCATCTGAGTCACTCTGTGCCTGTGCTGGCCTTGGCAATGGTTGGGGGCTGTGTGGCCCTGCCCCATGCTGTTCCTGCTGCAGCTGTTTCTGTAGGATTATATTGTGTAACATGACACATACAATGAAAATTTGTGTACATGTAACTGGAGAGTACTGCAAGGCTCCACTGGATATGTCCAGGCACCAGAATTGTGACTTGAGCATCCCAAACACACGCTCTATTATGATTCTCATATGTGCGTGTGCCTCATTATGCAGTTCTTGTTTGAGTGTGCATGTGCATTTCTGATAGGTGTCATCATCCCCGGCTCCAGTGCGTAACCAGCACCCCCACTAGGTGGTCATATGGGATGTCCCTACTGGCAAATCTCTGGTTCAGCTGTGTCATATGCCAGATGTGGGAGTCATGATAGCTTCTAGGGCTGCCAGCACACACATTTATTATAATGCCCTGGGCATCGTGCATGACCTGGCAGTTGATGGAGGGGAAGCCCTTGTAGTTTATGTAGACCCTACCCCGCTCAACAGGTGGTGCTTTGATGTGTATGTGCATGCAGTATATAGTACCCACTACCTCAGGGTATTCTGATATTTGGTGGAAGAGATACATATTGCTGGTCAATGCCTCATGGGTTTTGAAGAAATATATGTGCTCACTGGCTGTGACATGGCATCCAGGAACTGGTGGAGCACCCTGGATGCTGATGCCTGTGAGATCCCCATGATATCCCCAGCTGGCCTCTGGAAGGTACCTGTGGCTAGTATTATTAAGTCTACACATACCTTGGTATCCACTGGGATGGGTTCCCCTGTGTTGGTTCTGTGTGTGAGGCATGGCCGGCACAGCTCAACTATTTGCTGTAGGATGTCCCTGTCCACCCTATAGTGCTCCACTATCTCCAGCTCGTGTAGCCCCTGGTAGGTTACCCTGGGTCTGTACACTCTTTTCCTTCTCCTCACTGTGGGCTGATCATCAGCATTCTCATCCTCACCACCCTCAGCCTCTTCCACATATTGATGTATGAGAGCGACAGCAGCTCCTATCATTTTGTTAGTTTTATCTGGTAAAATTTCCCAGTCTATGTACACTGGTGGTGTAGAGTTTGGGAGAAAAACCAGAGTGACAGGTGTTTGCATAGTTTATAGTAGTGTGCTGGGCTGGGCTGGGCAGCTGCCTGTTTAATTGGCTGATTCTGATACATTTCACCTGCCAGCTATGCTAGTTCTCCTTGATTGCTTTCCTGCTGCTGTTTTCCCTTCCCATTGCTTTCCTGTTTAAGCCCCGAGGTGCACCACGCATACCCAGTGCTCAGATGTGAACACAGCTGCTATTTCCTGTTTTATTTTTTTGTTTTTTGTTTAAAACCCATTGCACAGCACGCACACCAATTTAAGCAATGTAAATACTGCTAGGCAGTCTCAGACACACACCCTTCCTTAGCTGTGCTTAGCTAAGGGCAAACACAGGCCACAGAGCTCCAATAAGCTTACAGCATGCATGACACTCACCCTTATGAGGTCTTCCTCTTAGGCTTGCACCATGGTATTGCTGCACTTATATGGTTGGGTGCTAGCTAACACTAAGGGGAAATCTGTGATTCAGTATCATTCCCCTCATTTGCATAAAACTGACTACTAATGCATGGTTACAAGACTGACACTCAGCCTTCCCCCTTAGCAACCACTATTCAGGGGTATTGTTGTCTTCTGCATGCCATTGACTATTATGGCAGAATGCTGATTTTGGTTTAAAAGCTTATTTCCAGCTTTTTTTTCCGGGCTGATCTCATTTGCGCACTGCTGCCCTACACTTAAACGGCCAAAATCGGCCCAAAAAAAAAAGTTATTTTTTAAAATTTTGCAACTATTTACCATGCCAATGGCCATATATTTGGCCATTGGCATGCCTACTACATTGAATACATGCTTTCTTTGGAGCTGTCATGCCTCCATTTTATAATTTGCAGAAATATATTCGGTTGGTAGCCAAATACATTTCTGTAGGTTACACTATTCCTGCACAGATGCCTGCCTGCTTCCTGGATCATTAATTCACCTCATTTACATGGTTTTTACCTGAAAATGGGGTAATTAGCATACAGGAATAGTGTTGGAGCATTTGTGCACGTCCCAGGAGTTCATTTCTGGATCACTCGTTGGCCATATTGCGTGCAGCAGCTTTTGCGTTATTCCTGCACACCGTGCAGAGCTTGCTGAATCCTGGGGAACAGGTAAGCGCTTTCACAGATAACAAACTCCACTTCATCAGACCATCCAATGGTACCTGTTTGTACTTTTTAGAATAAAAGAATCAACAAAACAAAGCAAAGATCGTATTTGCCGTGTTTGGAAACTTTGTAGTTGTCTTTGCTGCAAATCTGGATATTGCCATGGAGGTTCTTGATATAACTACAGAAGGCTTTGTGATTGTTTTAGTGTCTGCCACAATTCTGCCTTCATAGCTGGCTTTAGAGGATTTGATGAAGAATCTCAACTTTTTGTTGAGGCTAATAAGGGAGTTTTTCCAGTCTTGGGACTTCACATTTTTCTGCAACAGTTTTTTTCCTTCTGTTGTAGAGTTTATTAATGGCAGGGGACCACCAGATTGGCTTCCTTTTTTTGGAGAAGAGTGTCTTGGTTCTGTTGGGTATGGCTAGTTCCATGCTTTTATGTACATGTTCTATAGTGCATTGGTGTATGATTTGCCAGTCATGCAGCTATTTTTCATTGGCACGTTAGCCACCTCTGTTTTTAGGAGCCCAAAGTCAGCTTTGGAGAAGGTTTTCAAGGTGGTTACCTTTGCGGGGGGTGTGGGTGAGATGTGGATTTCCATGGTGATTAGTTTATCATCAGATCTGACCAGGGAGGGACTGACTACTGGTGTAGAACAATGGTCGCCCATGCTAGTAATAACCAGGTCAAGGATGTTGTTTCCTCTAGTGGGGGTCAGAATGAGCTGGTCCAGGGCATTGGAATTGATCAATTCTAGGAAGCATTGGGACAGTGTATTGGTGCTTGAGTAGTTATTCCAGTTGATGGAGGGGTAGTTGAAGTCTCCTAGTATGAGAGTGTTGAGTTGGACCTTGATATATTCCAGGGTGCTTAGGAATGTGGAGTGAGAGTCTTCTAATTTTTTGGGGGCCAGTGTTTACACAATGTGGCGCTTAGCGCAATTATGAGAATGGAGGAAATGAATGCCGAGTTTGGCTGTGCTTATCTCATTTGTGCGAAGCATGGCAGTGTGCAAACTGGACATCTAAACCCTCCAGGAAGCACACAGGACTCAAACAGCCTAAATTAGAAACCAGATGTATTCAATTAGTGCTATGGGCCATCCAGCAAACCCATGAAGTGGCATTGAGTGGCAGGTAACAGCGAGACCTTAAGAAAAATTACTAAAATAGGAAATGTCATGTAACTAGTCCTGTAGTAGCAGGTGTTAAATTTTTTTCACTGTTGTGACATTGCAGTCTATAGCAATGAACTGAAAGATATACAAGTGTTATTTCAACCTTCTTGTGGCAACAGGTATAAGTGTAGGACATACCCATGGTCCTGGATTTGAATGCAGGATATTCCATACACTTTTACTGTTGCTACACCCACCTCCCATTATTGTCATACTCACTTATAACACTTGAGATAGTGTAGTTGATATTAATTATATGAGGGCTGAGACAGTAGTATTGTGTCAGTTATTTCATTATTTATCTATGTATTATCCGGTTTCCTCCCACATTCAAAAGACATGCATGTGGAGCATTTCTCCCCGGGCCTCCGCTGAAAACAGGCTCTGTGGAACCTAGTCGGACATTCCCGGTAAACAAATGTTAAATAAAAAAAAATAAATAAATATTATCACATTTATTTTCAGATGTACGACTTTGGGTATACTGTGTACTATGTTCCTGTAAGTATAATTCTACTGTCTGAACTGGCATGGACTTTACATTTGCCTAACACACATACACAACTGCCTATATATCCAATAACATTGGAATTGCAATAGCACTTATGTAATGCTTTACTGCTACTCTCCACTTACCATTGCACAAACACATAGCTAAAGGGTGGGCACTGCCGAGCAATGTGCTTGTGTGATGGTAAGCGGAGCACAACAGTTTCATTCAAATACTGTATGCATTACCAGTAAACGTGATAACTGGAATTGGTGAGAAATCACCAGTCTCCATTGATCTAGATCCATAGCAAACATGGCAGGCATTTGTGAAGAAGGTGTAAGGTTAATGTTACAGAGGTGGGGTGTCCAGAAGTCCAAGATTTTTATTGGACTGCTAGTTAAGAACCACAGTGACAGTCTTCTGCAGGGGGACTATTCTGGCTCCCACTATAAGTCAGAGGCTTGCGATAGTTTAACCTGGGTTGTATTCAGTGCCACCAATATCCCACGCACTGGACAGCAATGTAGACATCATTATAATGACCTATGGAGAAGGAAGAGGGATACTCTGACCACTGGATTGATGAATTTAGGACACAGGACATCTCACACCTGTGAAAGTATCATCTACAGAGGGTACTTTAAGACTTAGAAAGCTGAATATAGGCAAGACTGGTATTCATAATGGTCTTCTGTTCTGTTTTGTCCACAGCTGTCAGTGACCTTGAGTCAGTGATCGAACCCATGGGGCTAGATTGGCGAGAATGAGGGAAGCATGTGGTATGTATGCAGCAGAAGAGTACAGTTATTGTACCATTAAAAGTTCAAGATAGCTTTTTTTGGTATTTTACAGATTTGTATCAAACTGAGCATGCATATCTCAACTGTAAAAGCAAATATGCATGCATTAGTCTGTAGCACAAACCAAGAGTGTAATATAAGACTTTAGTAAATGGTTGTGTGTTCAAATACCACACTTCCCAACTATACAATACTGCTAATTCTTCAATAATATTTAAATTAAAGTAAAATGTTCATACCAGTGGCACAAATGCCCTGCTGTAAACTGTAATCTGTAGAACTGGAACATGCATATCTGCATATATGCACATCTCAGTGACTGCTTGCTGCAATCTGTAGTACAGTGTGCATCTGTTAGGAGGTAGTAGTCTTAAATTTAAAAGTTAAGACAGTATAACTAAATAATTGTATTAATGCATTGTATGCCACATATGAAGGTACTAATTTTATATATTTTCCCTCACCCCAACACTTATCTCTTTTTTTATTTTATTTTTTATTTTATTTCATATTATTTAAAATAAAATATTTTTGTGTCTTTTTTATTTTATTATATTTTCTTTTATGATTTTTTTATTTTGATTATTTTATTGCAAAAAAAAAATTTTTATTTTATTTTTTTTATTTTATTATGTATCATCAAAATGTGTCCATATAATCCATCTGTACCACATCACTAAATGCTCCACAGTGCAGCGGGGTAGGTCTTCCCCACAGGATCTGCCTGCCCACCCCCCATCAGCTCCAGCACTAAGGCCCAGCATGTCTGGGAGTGACTCTGACAGCACTGACTCTACTGACCCTGCACTACCTGCACCCTCAGGTAGTCCTGCCCTGCAGGATGGTCCAGTGGTACCCTCCTAGAGCAGTGGTGGAGGTGGTCATTTTATCACCCACACCGAGTTGCCAGAGATAGTGTGTAGGGTTGTAAGCCACACAGTTGGTGCATGCCAACACCAGCTGGAGTGGTTGTTCTCATTTGGCATAGTACTAGGAGGAGGAAGAGAAGGAGATGTCAAGCACTCTAGCCAGCGGTGGAGTGAGGTAACAGTGATGACAGTCCAGTAGGTGAAGACTCGATTCTCATTGTTACCCATGACAACCATGAATTTAGGATGTCCTGATCCTCAACAAATCATGGTGTCCCCCAAACTTTTGTTTCAATCACCATCCCTGTCTCTTGTCTTGTTTGTCTTGTCTGTCAGCAATTGCTTCCTCACCTACCCAACCTAACTGACCCAGACATACCTAGGTCCCTTCCCCAACATTCTTCTCTCTCCCTCAAAAAAAAAAAAATTGGCACCTGTCGCACAAAAAAAATGTCCCATACATAGCTCTCCATTTCACATGTGTCTTCTTGACAAACTTGATTTCGTCCAATTGGCTATACAAAATGAATGCGTTGTGGTCACCCCTCTCTCTGGAGATGACAGTCCAAATTCAGTTAATATTTTCCACATATGTTCACTTTACACTGTTAAATACATTTATAGCTATGGTTCTTTCCTATCTCCCTGTTGCACATTCCTGCTCTGATTTCCCTTCATTCTTCTCCCTGTTTGCTCCCTATTTCACCACTATCCTATTACCCCATTTCACTGCTTTAATCCATTTTTGCATGAAAGTGTGCATTGCACACCAATGCGTAGCAAAGGCAAATGGTGGCAATGTATTTAAAAGTATTATATAAACATGTATTCAAACCCAGTACCATCTGGCCCCAACAAGAAATGCATCAATGCATTAATGTGCTGCCCACAGAGTCAGTTATGGAGCAGGTGTATTTCATAGACTCAGTACTAACTGTCAGACTTTAGTAATGCAGCTCACATTTGTGCACTGCTTAGCTACGTGCAAACGTGTATTGTGTATGTGTAAGTACTTAGGTAACCATTGAGCAAACCCGCTGCTCGCTGCATTGTGGAAATGTACATATTATTATTACTGCTGTTTACTGTCCATTCCCTGTGTATGACATGAAATTACATGTGCAAACATTACAAACTGAGGGCCCTATCTAATGGGTCTATATCACATCTCTGAACTTACTATTTTTGAATACCTCATTGTCAAACTCACTTAGTTGAATCCTCTTTTTGTAAAATGATCATTTTGGTGAATATTTTTCCAGGAAAAGCAATCAGTAGTGCAACTACCAATTGTCAAAAAAAAGCACAAAATTTAAAATCCACTCAAGTAGGAGACTGTGCCCACCACCCCACCCAAATAAATATACCAACTTTGAGAGTGCACTACAGTTGTGAAAAGGGCAAATTCCTAATCATGGACCATTGTGTTTTTTTCCCTGGAAAAAATAGTCACTAAAATGATCATGCGACAAAAAAGTGTTCTGACAAAGTGAGTATATTAAGAGGTATTTGATAAATAGTAAGTTCAATAATGTGTTATAGACCCTATTTAACAATATGTTGCATCTTTACAATACATCCATGTGTTGCCACCCCCCCAAGCATTGCAACTTTGGTGTCTCAATACTTTTTCCACACATATATCAACCACAGTGCAAAATGTAATATTAAATGCTGTGTGCTATGCAGTGCACATCAATGTGGTAACATGCAGAACTGCAACTATTGACCCATATACCTAAAAAGCCTTATCTGCAAGGCTAGGGAGGGAATCATCATGGTCCATATCCACAGAGACATAGGTGACCTTCAAAACACTTGACCCAATCCATTTTGTTTTTGTCAGGGGTAGATCTTGCATTTTGAACTTTGTCGGCTTCTTGGATACTGATCCCAAATACCTGGATGAGGGATAACAGGACATACCATCTATGTTGAGTTATCCAAGGGCTTTGACACTGTCTCCCATTCATGTCTCATAGTGAAGATCTCCCATGTGGGAATTAAGCCATACAGTAGTAGAGGGATAGACAATTGGCGCACTGACAGAACACATACTCTCAAAGTTGGGGACTGCACCTCCTCTACTAGCCACTTACCACTATAATACCACAGGGATCTGTGCTGGGCCCTCAACTGTTTGCAAACTACATCACTGAAGCACAGGCAATTGTAGATGGCCTGTGGTTTACCAAGTTTAAAGATGACTGGTAATTGGATGCACTAATATAGAGTCCCTGAATGAAGATAATATATTACACAAGGGGCTGCACACAAAAATAATTGATGCCAAACTCACTGACTGAACCTTAAAGCATACAATAACTCATTGCCCCCTTTGGCATTGAAGTACCCCTGATAATTATGATATACATAGCACCCCTCTAAGCTCAAACAAGTCTTGTGAGACTTGGGAACACATATTGATAGCAATCTACATGTTCAACGCTATCTGTCCATAGTGGTGACACACACATTCTGCATTACACACACAATACTTATGGACATCACATCCAAGACTAGGGTTTTCATATCTCTGCTGTACTTTACCATTATCAGACCACTAATTGAGTACAATACTCCTTTTTGTCTGTACCTCACCAGACATCTGCATCAATTGAAGAAAACACAGAGTTGTGCCTGGGAGATTCCAGGACCTCCAAACATGACATAAGTGGAAAGAGGAAAAGACCCATCATTGTACTAAATATCATGCAGACTGCTGGGAGGTGACATATGCCTGCCCTACATAGCAGTCTCAGACCCTGCTCTACTGGAAATGCTGGAAATCTGCAAATCAAATGGGAAAAGAATAATTTGGCCCAGGGTTCTCAACCTAGCCTATAACATAAACAAAACATTCTGGAGAGACAGAAATATCCCCAGTCAATTCACACTCCTATGTAATAGGCACCCACTGCATATGAAACAGTGCTTCTCAATGACCCTGTTCAAGTGCAACCTTGACGACTTGTTTGGTGATTGTAAAGTTACCTCTGGGGTGGCACCTATGTCCCTCATGAACAGGGCCAGTTAGTGCTGCTCACAAAATCGCTCTAACAACCACCATCAAACTATGCTCAATAACTGTGCTTGTGCTTTTACACAGCTAGACTTCTAAACAGGGCCATTAGGCTAGTAGCCTCCTAAAAATATATAAAGCTATGAGCCTATGTAGGCTTCCCATCATTTTGTTTCCCACATGGCCTGCTGATGTCATCTACTATAAGTTCACCTGCAGTCTTGTAAAAGTCAGACTTGTGCCATGGCACTTGCATAAAGTACTGTGTTCTGTAGTCTGTGTACTTACATGGGTAGGGGCTCTGTTCTCACTGCAGTCAACTGGCCGTGTGTGTCTTTAGCTAGAAGTGCAGAAGTGTATATCCCACAGTTACTGCTCCAATACCAAACATTGGCAGTATTTTGTCTCTTGCAGATGCTTACACATCCATTTCACCCACTCAACATCTTGTCCCCCACATGGCCTCATGATGTCATCTACCATAAGTTCACCTGCAGTCTTGTAAAGGTCAGACTTGTGCTTGCGTAAAGTACTGTGTTCTGTAGTCTGTGCACTTAGGTAGCTGCTCTATTTTCACTGCAGTCAACTGTGTGTGTGTGTGTGTGTGTGTGTGTGTGTGTGTGTGTGTGTGTGTGTGTGTGTGTATCTCTGTGTGTGTGTGTGTGTGTGTGTGTGTGTGTGTGTGTGTGTGTGTGTGTGTGTGTGTGTGTGTGTGTGTGTGTGTGTGTGTGTGTGTGTGTGTGTGTGTGTGTGTGTGAGCTGTTGCTTGACATTACAGAAAGCATTTTACACCAGCATGTGAGATACTATTGTATTCTCCTCAACAGACACTGCTGATATCATCAGCTATAAAATATTGCCTTAGACAGTTCATGTTGGATTGGAGTTGTGGCACTTGCATAAATTGCTGTGTTCTGTAGTCTGGGTATTTAGATAGGTAGGGGTTCTATTCTCACTGCAGTCAACTGTGATGTGTTAGCTGTTGCTTGACATTATAGAGAGCCTTTTACACCAGCATGTGGGACACTATTACCATATTCTCTTCAACAGACACTGCTCATGTCATCAGCTATATCAAATTTTGGATATGCAGTACTCCCTCCGCATATGTCCACAAACTCAAGGGAAGCACCCAGGTCTCTTCAGAACTGGTGGTCAAGGACACCACAAACATAAACGCCATAGATATAGCCAACCTGCTGGTAAACAGGTCCAAGGAAAACTTCACCCCTCTTTCCCTCCCATCAGTAAATCAGGACATCCCCACCTGCCCCCCTCCCCATATTTCTAGGGAGAAAGTCATCACTGCCCTCTTAAAGGCAAAAAAATACAGCCTCCATGGGGCCAGATAACATCCCAGGCTGCATCCTACATGAACTCAGACAGGAACTTGCAGCACCATTATGCATCCTATTTAACCAAAGCCTGAGGCCAAGCGGAGGACAGCCACTGTCATTCATTTGCACAAAGGTGAAGCGTCCACTGATCCAGGAAATTATAGACCCATCTGCCTAACTACCCTGATCTGCAAGACCATGGAGTGGATTATCATGAGCCTCATTAACAAGGATATTGGCAACCTCCAAACACTTGATCCCACACAGTTTGGTTTCATCAAAGGGAGGTCATGCCTGCTAAGTTTGGTTAACTTCTTTGAGACAGTCACTAAAGCAATGGACGAGGGAAAGATGGGGCACACCACCTATCTTGACCTGGCTAAAGCCTTTGATACTATTCCCCACTCAGGTATAATAGATACACTCTCTCAACTAGGCATCAATCCATATGTTACCAGATAGGTAGCAAACTGGCTTACTGATAGAACCCACCTAGTCAAAATAATGGAAGCCACCCCAAACAGTTGACCCGTAACAAGTGGTGTACCCCAGGGATCGGTCTTGGGGCCCTTGTTGTTTGGGATATACTTTCTGAGGTGCTGTCCAAAACCAGTGGGCTATGGCTGACCAAGGTTTCAGAGGATTGTAAGCTGGGTGCTGTCATCAGTTCCCCTAGTGATGTGAACATGCTCCAAGAAGGTCTCACCCAAACATATGACTGGTGCCAGAAACATGGCCTCAAACTGAATGCCAAAAAATGCATCATCACCCCCTTTGGGAAGAGTGACATGCCCACAACATATCACATTAATAACAAGGTCTTCAGCATGCAATCACTAGTGAGGGACTTGGGCACCCAGGTTGATAGCAAACTGACTTTTGACCACCATATTGCCTCTGTTGTACAGAAAGTTTTCTACATGGCCCACCGCATTAGTAAAGGTATCAAATCCAGGGACAAGGTGGTCATAACATCCCTGTATTATTCCCTTATAAGACCCATTTTTGAGTACAATGCCCCTTTCAGCATATACCTCACAAATCACATGCAACTGCTGGAGAGACCTCAGAGGTCCCTTGCCAGGAGAATCCAGGGCCTCAAACATCTACCCTACACAGACAGGCTAAAGGCCTTGTCCCTCTATTCAGTCTCCTATAGACTCCTCAGAGGTGACCTCTGTCTGGCATACAAAGCAATCTCAGACCCCGCCTTGATGGGAATGCTGCATATCCACAAGTCAATCTGCACTCGAGTAACCCACACACACACAACCTCAACCTGGTCTGTGACATCAGTAGGACTTGTTGGTAGAACAGATTTGTGTCCCAGAGACTCCCCCTTCTGTGGAATAGACTCCCTCTCCACGTCAAGCAAAGTACCTCATTAACACTTTTTAAGCATCCCATCATAATACTATGTAGACACTGCACCTGCATAACTGGATGGGGAACAGAAAATACACTCCTGGGATTCCACCTGTGTCCCTACTGGACAGGGGCATCTGATGCTGACTTGTTGAAACATGGGCTAAATTCTTGTCTAGGCTTGTAAGGGCATCAGGGCCAATATCATAGTAACTTCCTATGATCCTACCAGGGCAGAGTCAGAAACTGGCCTGGAGGCCAGGCAGATGTCACCTCATCCTATACCACACAGACCACAGTGACATGGCTTTAACTCTATCCACATATATCATGGCATGGTTTGTAGGCCCTGTGTTATCTTGTTGAGAAGGTCATGTGGTCTCTCCAACTGCCACATGCGTTTGATGAGGTACATGCCCAAAGAGAGCATTATACTCTATTACTGTTCTGATTAAATCTGACTACAATGCTGTCATAAAATCCTAAGATCTGCAAATGATAGCATGATGTATGATGTGCACAACATAGGCTTTCAGTACCACTGTAGATACTTGGTGGTTGAAGTTCAGACTGCTATCTACATGTGTTTCCAGTGCTGGCATCACTGGGTGTCAGCATAGCAGAACTGTTGTTAGTGCTGTGATTAACATGGAATTCCACTTTTCAGATTGACAACATAAAAAAACACACATTTCTGCATTTAAATGTAGATCATGTGCCTTTGTCCTCATTCATTTGTCTGTGTTAGCTTCCCTGTACTATGTTATCATCATTGGTGTACTCAATGATTGCACCCAATATGCAAGAATCAGCAAACTTGGTAAGGCAAATGCCATATATGTTAGCCTGAACTGTTGAGAAATAGAGTCCAAAGAGTGAAGAGCCAGACACAGATCCCTGGAGTTTACTAGTGGTGACAGCTCCACTAGTACAGGCTGATTCACCAAGTTTCACAGTATGTGTTCTGTTAGTGAGCCAATTGCTTATCCATCTACTGATATAAGGGTTAATCCCCAACTGGGAGGGTTTATCAATGATACCTGCTTGGGGGATTGCATCAAAACCCTAGGCCAGATCACAATGGGCAGTATGCACTGTCTTACCTTCATCCAGGCCTATCACATGGAAGCAATGGCCTGTGACAATGCCACAGATCACCTATGGAGTGACTCGGCGCATACACTTTCCTGATAAATTTGAATCAACATACATGGAGGTTCTCGCAAAGAAGTTACTGAAACATCATAGACCTCCAAAGCAAAAGACTGCTACAACTGACATAGTTCCCACAGCACCCAAGACACATAGCAACACCAGTGTCTCACCTAACAAGCCCTTAAGGCGTAACACTCAAAAAACAGATTTTCTTATCATTAGAGACTACATAGTGAGACAGTTAGATAAGGAGAAAATCACAGTTCACTGCCTGTCCGATGCCAGGATTCATCAGATCATGCATGCACTCATATCTTTCGACAACAAGTACCATTATGACTCTGTCATAGCTCATGTTAGAGTGAATGGCCTGAGAACATACCTCACTGGACTATATGAAGAGAAATGTGTCCCAGGCATGTATGTCCCTAGTCTTGAGTAGCATATTACCCATCACCTAGAATGATGCCACAGTATAAACAAAAATTGATAGATTTCAATAATTGGCTTAGTTTTTGGTGTCATTCAAAGGGAATCTAGTTTCTGTCAGCCTGGGTTGACATGGTCAACAAACATTGCTGTTTTTCCAGAGATGGTTTGCATCTGGCACCATTAGGTTTTTGGCTGCTGACAAAGGCTCTTGGCACAGTGTCTTTTTTAGGCAAGGTCTCAAAAAAACAAAATTGCTGACGTGAAAATTGCCAACCATAACAAAATAAGGTTTATGCTGCTAAATTCTAGGAGCATAAACCCAAAACCGCACACCCTGGAAGCACTTCTATCACTGGAGGATGTAGATGTCTGTGCAGTCACAGAAACCTGGTTCATGGTCTCAGAGAGGACCCCATCCTTGCAAAGCTACAATGCCTTCCACACCTTCAGACCACAAAACAAATGTGTGAAAACCAAGGAGGTAGTGTTTCTATCTATATTAAAGATAAATTCACCTCCCGACTAGTTAGACTGGGCAACTCCATGGAGTTACTCCATTTTCAGATTACTGTGAGTAAAACCCCCATTCAAGTCATAGCTAATTATAGATCCCCCTCCATGGATCATGATGCACACAAGGCCTACTTCACCAAATGGGAGTCAATTCAAATATTGCCAAACACTCTGGTCATGGGGGATTTCAATTATCCTACCATCAACTGGGAAATCTACTCCAGCCCTCACTCACTAGTGCAAAAGTTCCTTGACTTAGTTAACTCAAATGCCCTGGAACAAACATATTAGATCTGGTCCTCACCAACATGACAAACAGATGCACCACTGCATCTGTTGGACCCTCGTTAAATAAATCTAACTACAAATCAGTCATCTTTGAACTGCCATGAACACCAGAACTCACAAGGGGTGAAGTCAGACTAAAGAACTTCAGCAAAGCAAACTATACACTCCTAGGGGAAGGGATAAATGCATTCCAAGCCCCATCCCCCAGCTGGAAGTGGTAACTACACCAAAACTTACACTAACGCCCTATACAATCATTTGTATAAATGTATAGACTCAGCTGTTCCAGAGAGAATGAAAGCCAGAGCTCAGAGTAAAAAAAAAATCCACCCTGGTGGACATCCAGCATCAACAAACTTGACAGCAAATGCAAAAAGTTGCTGTCTAAGAAAACTAAGGTGAGGCCACAACAATGGAAAAGCACCCTCTCAGGCTCAACAGGCAAATAAGACAATATCCTCTGAGGGTAACTTTGCAATCACAGCCAAGGATAATCATAAGGCCTTTTACAGCTATGGATGCAGCTTAAAAAGTAGGACCCAAGCATGTGCCGAAAAAGTGACTAACAATATTACACACACTGATACCTCAGAGATAGCAAACTTGCTAGCGAACAGATTTGGTGAAAATTTCTCTCCCTTATCCACTCCAAACTTATCACAAATCTTGCCCCCAACTTCCTCCCACCCTACATATCTGAAGAACAGGTCATTAAAGCCTTCTCTAAGGCAGAAAACACAGCCTCTATAGGACCCGACGGCATCCCAGGCTGTCTTCTAAACAAACTAAAACATGAACTAGCATCACCATTAAGTATCCTATTCAATCACAGCCTAATCACTGGTTTTGTTCCTGTGCAATAGAAAACAGCAACAGTTATTCCTCTCGACAAAGGTGGCTTAGCAACAGACCCAGGGAATTATGGACCCAAACATCTGACCAGCCTCATCTGTAAAGCCATGGAACATAT
>NC_056726.1:1320992657-1321115157 GCF_019279795.1 Protopterus annectens | reverse complement strand
TTAATTATGTAGTGAAATACAATAATCATACAGACACCATGCAGAGAATTATAAGGAAAAATTTTAACATCTAATCAAGAAGTTTATGAATTGATAGGCACTAGCCCTAGCTTTACATACAAAAGAGAGAACAATCTTAAACAATTATTATGTTATAAAGATGTTAGTACGAAAAGGGGTGCTAAGACATTAGTAGGAAGAATAGGGACTGTGCCTTATCTGAATTGTGTACATTGTAATGATATTAATACAGAACGATTTTTTATACATCCTTTAAGTGCTAAATCATTTGAGTTTAGAGTTAAAGGAACATGTAATGTATCTAATGTTGTCTATTTTGCGAACTGTATACAATGCAGTTGTTTTTATATAGGTAAGACCAATCAAAAATTAAAGGACATAATTATCTCACATCTTTCAGATATACGGAGAAATATTGCAACAAATGCCCTTGCCAAACATGTACATAATAATGACTCTACACATAGATTTAAATTCAGAATGTTGCAAGTAAATTCATCAGAATCCTAAGGGTGGTGACCTAGTGAATAATACTGAGTTAATTGAATATAAATGGATTAATTTTTTTCCGAGCAGACCACCTTCCAGGTTTAAATTCTGCTGTCAGTATCAAACCTGTTTTAAAACAGAGACATGAATTAATCTGAGCTTTTTAGTTGTTGTGTATATTATTCTTATAGTATATATATGTATTTATTTCTGAATACTATATTTATTATATGTCTAAGTGATAGGGCACTTTAATTTAGTTAAGTAGATTAACTGATTATGTGAGCAGATTGGTTGACCTGTTTTTTAAAAGAAACCGTTTATACTGTTGATTTTATGCATTGAGAAAGAGTTCTACTGAAAAGCTTTGCTGTATTTTATCTGACCATTAAAATGCTGCCATGAATACCTCAAGTTTTGTGCTTTTGTTTTACGTTTCTACTTGGGATTCTTTGGCCTTAAGGTGCTTTTGTGTTTTTATCCCTACTCAATACACACACACTTCCCGAGTGTTCATTTTACATGGCAGTCCATGTCCCATTACAGATTGTTTATACAGCTTCGGTACAGAATGTCAGGAATGGGATATCACAATACTCTGCACTGTAAGGATATGAGGACAATACACTTCACATACATACCTCTCAGCTGTCAGATATTCCCATGATGTCCAGATGTTATCCTTATCAAATTTGTGGCTTTCTGCCACATCCCTGGGATGATCTCAAGACTGATGTGAGTCGATATTACATACATTTGAGATAATACATCTCAACTGTCCTGATTTGTGCAGAATGTCCACTTTGTATCTCATATTGCGATCTTTTCCTCATAACATATTGGTTTTCTGGCAAATTATTGGCAGATTAAAGTTGGTATCTAATAACAGACATTTGAGTTTCAAACTTCATGCTCTTCAGATAGTTCATGGTACTGTACAACCTTTGGAAGACCAGTATTAAAAACAGTCCCTAGATTTGGGCCTTTGTAGCCCATTATTTATGGCTTTGTCCAGATTTCTTGCTCTAAGAGGTTGAGACAGCATCATTCTAACACATTTCTATGCAACATTTATGAGAAATATGTCCCTATCTCTGGTTATTTGTCCCCTCATTATGTTGGCCTCTGTGCAGATGTGTTGCACTAACACATTGACAGCTATCTGTGAATTCCTGGTGATCATTGTGGCTTTCCACACAAATTCACTGACCATAGCTGCTCTGCTTTATACAGGATTGATATCCACATATGCATGCATTGTTTCCTGGCCAGCAACACTGTTACCAGCCACAAAACCTGGCTTAAATGGCCCGCGCATAATTAATATGCAATGCATGTTACTGGTCACCTCACACTGCCACACAAACATGTAAACTCTGTGTAGGCTTCACGTGGAGCCTACACTTAGTTTATTGAATCCCAGGGAATGTGTGTCTGAGCTTAGGGGAGAGAAGGTAGGTTATATGTAGTGCATAAGCAACTTGAACAATAAATATGTATTCATATTTCCATATTTCATATAAGTAACTCATGCAATGTCTGCATAGTATTACTCAGCACAGAGGTTAGGAATGGTTGCTATCTCAAATACAATGGTCAAAAAGCGAGTGTGATTCTTTTTTAGGCAGAGTTGTGGATATATATGTCATATGAATATTTCTGTTAATAACATGACATGCAGAGTATACGATACTTCATGATATCAAATAAAAAATTGCATAATGCTGCAAAGGTTGTTACAAATGCCTAATGTCTGTCTCCTATTAATTTGCAGATGTTTAAAGTTATTTAAGAATAACACACATGTATATGCACAAATATCATGTTTTTGTAAATATCTCTGGCTTTGCCCACTTGGATATATTGTGAAATATCATTTTACATGATCTGTCAGTGTACAGGTCAGGAATGACACCTCAGATAAATGTGTTACTTGGAATATGTTATTTGTTGTATATTAATAATTATATTAATAACTTCAACCATTAGTTTTTTATACAATACTCCATGGTATGAAATGAAGCTATACACCATGCTGAAAAATCCTTGTACTGCTAGTTAATCTGGGAACTGAAATGTCCACTTTCAGTGGAGTCCCAAGAAGAAAAGCTCCAAAACAAGGAGAGAATTACATTTTTGACAGTTCAAATTAAAAATGTTCAATAAACATTATTTACAAAGTATTTCAAAGCAAACGGTCGACAATCATTATTTATAAAACCTATGCGATTAAGGAAATGCATGTTTTCAAGACATTGTGAGTAGAATCAAAAAACACTAATTGTTGATGTTTAATGAGCATGGTGCAATTGTTTAGCTTTAAATATGATGTGTGTACATATTTTTATATTTTGTGTAAAATGTATCAGGCCATGTCCACACAGTAGTATGGTGGAACAGCATTTCACAAAACAGCTCAAGACACATGACCCAAATACAGTGGTCAGTAAGTGAGAAAGTACAGTTCCTTTTCATACCAAATTATGAATATGTACCATATTAAATTTCTGTGAATAACTTGTACCAGAGAGAGTATATATTATATTTCATGGTATTAAATGAAAGCGGATATAATGCTGTAAACATTGTCAATGATCCCTGATGTCTCCCTACTACCAATTTGCAGACATTTTTACTTGTCCAATAATAATATATGCATAAATATCATATTTCTGTAAATATCACAGGCATTGTCCACTTAGATAAACTGTGGAAGTGTATTTCACAAGCTCAGTCACTACAGACATCATGAATGCCTGCTGAGATGAGTGAGGTTCCTTGTAACACAAAAATTGAGTTTTGGGACTGGAAATATAAATGTATAGCATATTTTTATTTTATTTATTTATTTATCCTTTGTTGACTGGGTTAGTCCCACTAGGCTAGTAGCCTCTTTTCAGTGGAAACCTGTGATATTAATTGTACTATGTCAATAATTATATTAAAAACTTGAATCATAAGGTGATTGTCTTCATTTATTTTACATTTGTTTACTAGGAGTGTCCAACTGAGCCAAAAAGGCCCGTTTTCATCAGAGGGCCAGGGAGAAAAGCTTCAAGTTACATAGTAAACAGTGTTATCATAGAATGTATAAAAATGTAATAGGATTACATAGTACACAGTGATACAACTGAATTGAAATGAAGAAAAGCAAGTAACAGCAATAGAAATTGGATTGAAAAAGCACCAGAGCAAGTAAAAGCAATGCAAATAAATGCAGTAGAGATGGTTAGTCACACTTATTACACATTATAATTCATGGTCATAACCTCAGAAAATAAAGCATTATGAATTTTTACCTAGGGGGTACGGTGGTAGCCTAATCAGATTAAACAAGTAGTGTAAAAATTATATAGTTAAAAGCTGATGATAGGTTCCAAGGGCCAGGGAATTTAACAATAGAAAGGAGTAATATAGAAAGAACACTGCAAAAAAGAAAAAAAAAAAACAGGTACTTCATGGTATCAAATAAAAGCTTACATAATGCTGCAAAAGTTGTCACTGATACCAGCTGTCTGCTACTACCTTCTTCTTTTCTTTCGGCTGTTCCCTTTAGGAGTCACCACAGCAGATCATCTGTTCCCATTTCTTCCTATCCTCTGCATATTGCTCTGTCACACCAACCACCTGCATGTCCTCTCTCACCACATCCATAAACCTTATCTTAGGCCTTCCTCTTACCTGGCACCTCCATCCTTAGCATCCCTTTCCCAATATACCCAGCATCCCTCCTCAGCACATGTCCAAACCAATGCAATTTCGCCTCTCTGACTTTGTCTCCAAACCGTCCAACCCGAGCTGAACCTCTAATATACTGATTCCTAATCCTGTCCATCCTTGTCACACCCGGTGCAAATCTTAACATCTTTAACTCTGCCACTTCCAGCTCTGACTCCTGCCTTTTTGTCAATGACACCATGTCCAACCCATACAACATTGCTGGTCTCACTACCCTCTTGTAGACCTTCCCTTTCACTCTTACTGGTACCCGTCTGTCACAAATCACACCTGACACTCTTCTCCACCCATTCCACCCTGCCTGTACTCTCTTCTTCACCTCTCTTCCACACTCACCATTACTCTGAACTGTTGATCCCAAGTACTTAAACTCATCCACCTTCACCAAGTCTACACCCTGCATCCTCACCATTCCTCTATCCTCCCTCACATTCACACACACATATTCTGTCTTAGTCCTGCTGACCTTCATTCCTCTTCTCTCTGGAGCATATCTCCACCTCTCCAGGGTCTCCTCAACCTGGTCCCTACTCTCACTACAGATCACAATGTCATCTGCAAACATCATAGCCCATGGGGCCTCCTGTCTGATTTCATCTGTCAACCTGTCCATCACCATTGCAAATAAGAAAGAGCTCAAAGCTGATCCTTGATGTAATCCCACCTCCAACTTAAACGCATCTGTCACTCCCACTGCAGACTTCACCACTGTCACACTACCATCGTACATATCCTGTACCACTCTTACATACTTCTCTGCATCACCTAACTTCCTCATACAATACCACAACTCCTCTCGGCATACGGTTTCTCCAAGTCCACAAAGACACAATGCAACTCCTTCTGACCTTCTTTATATTTCTCCATCAACACTCTCAGAGCAAACATCGCATCTGTAGTGCTCTTTCCTGGCATGAAACCATACTGCTGATCACTAATCATCACCTCCCTTCTTAACCTAGCTTCCACTACTTTTTCCTATAACTTCATGCTGTGACTGATCAGTTTTATCCCTCTGTAGTTACTACAGCTCTGCACATCATCCTTATTCTTAAAAATAGGTACCAAAGCACTTTTTCTCCACTCCTCAGACATTCTCTGACTTTCCAAGATTTCATTAAACAATCTGGTTAAAAACTCCACTGCCATTTTTCCTAAGCACCTCCATGCTTCCACTGGTATGTCATCTGGACCAACAGCCTTTCCATTCTTCATCCTCTTCATAGCTATCCTTACTTCCTCCTTGCTAATCTGTTTTACTCCCTGATTCACTATCCCCACATCACCCAACCTTCTCTCTCTGTCATTTTCTTCTTTCATCAGCCCCTCAAAGTACTCTTTCCATCTGCTCAACACACTCTCCTCGCTTGTGAGTACATTTCCCTCACTATCCTTTATCACACTTATCTGCTGCACATCTTTCCTAGCTCAGTCCCACTATCTAGCCAATCGGTACAGGTCCTTTTCTCCCTCTTTAGTGTCCAACCTTTCATACAACTCTCCATATGCCTTATTCTTAGCCTTCGCCACCAGTCTCTTTGCCATGCTCCTCATCTCATTATACTCCTGTCTACTTTCTTCATATCTCTGACAATCCCACTTCTTCTTCACCAGCCTCTTCCTCTGTATACTCTCTTGTACTTCCTCGTTCCACCCCAGGTCTCCTTGTCCTCTTTCCTCTGTCCAGATGTCACACCAAGCACTTTTCTAGCTGTCTCCCTTACCATCTCTGCTGTAGTTACCCAGCTATCCGGTAACTCTTCACTGCCCCCCAGTGCCTGTTTTAACTCCTCTCTGAACTCCACCTCACAATCACCCTTTTTCAACTTCCACCATTTGATCCTTGGCACTGCTCTCACACTTGTCCTCCTCTTCTTGATCACCAACGTCATCCTACAGACCACCATTCTATGCTGCCTAACTACACTTTCCCCTGTCACCACTTTACAGTCTCCAATCTCCTTCAGACTGGCCCTCCTGCATAGGATATAATCCACCTGAGTGCATCTTCCTCCACTCTTGTACATCACCCTATGCTCCTTCCACTTTTTAAAATACGTATTCACCACAGCCATGTTTATCCTTTTCACAAAATCCACTACCATCTGACCTTCTGCATTCCTTTCCTTAACACCATACCTGCCCATCACTTCCTCATCCTCTCTATTCCCTTCACCAATATGCCCATTGAAATCCACTCCAATCACCAGTCTCTCACCCTTGGGTACACTCACCACCACTTCATCCAACTCACTCCAAAATTTTTCTTTCTCATCCATCGCATACCCAACTTGCAGAGCGTATGCACTAACAACATTCATCATTACACCATCAATTTCCAGCATCATAAACATCACTCTATCTGACACTCTTTTCACCTCCAAAACACTCTTGGCATACTGTTCCTTCAGGATAACCCCACCCCCATTTCTCCTCCCATTCACACCATGATAGAACAATTTGAACCCACCTCCTATACACCTGGCCTTACTCCCCTTCAATCCAGTCTCTTGCACACACAATATATCAACCTTCCTTCCATCCATCATATCAGCTAGCTCTCTCCCTATGCCAGTCATCCTGCCAACATTCAATGTTCCTACCCTCACTACTACACTCCTAACCTTCCTCCTCTCTTTCTGCTTTCGAGCATGCCTTCCCCTTCTTCTTCTCCTTTGGCCAACAGTAGCCCAATTTCCACCAGCACCCTGTTGGCTAACAGTACTGGTGGTGGTCATTGTTAACCCAGGCCTCGACCGATCCAGTATGGAAATCTGTACTGTTGTCTGTATATGTTATTTGTCAGAGGATTTACACCGGATGCCCTTCCTGACATAACTCTCCCTATTTATCCTGGCTTGGGACTTTCAGGAAGAAATGCACTGGCTTGTGCATCCCCAGTAGCTGTCTGCTACTACTACTATTCATATATTCCATCTTTTTCAGTAATAAAACATGCATGTTAGCATAATTATCATATTTCTGTAAATATCTCTGCCACTGAGCATGTGAATGGATTGTGATTCAGTATTTCACATGCCCAGTAATCAGAGAAGTCATTAATGGCTCCTCAGATGAGTGGGATACCTCCGGGTGCTCCAGTTTCCTCCCACATTCCAAAGACATGCAGCAGGTGAAATGAACACTCTAAATTGGCCCTATGTGCGAGTTAGTGGTACAAATGAACTACCGTGGCAGGGCTAGCCACCTGGCGGTGTAAACCTTGGCTCTAGGTGATTGTCACTGTTGAAGTGACACCCATACCCCATGTGCAAAATGGGAAAAAGGGGTTGAGGATAGATGGATGAATTATGAATGTATGACATATGTTCATAATTACATTAATAATTTCAACCATTGTGTATTTACATGAGGCTGCATGGTATCAACTTAAAGTATAGACAATGCTTAAAAACATTGCACTGATAGTTAGTGTGTAATGAGCAAATATTCAGATATGCATGCTATTTACAGCTGTGTAAATATCTCAGAAATGGAGTGCCATCTACAAATCTAGTTTGCAGCCAAGTGACGATCACATCTGCCTGAACAAAAGTCATGTTGTTAGTTGGGGGTCTGTCTTCTATGGTTACAGAGATATTAATACTTGTTTCCATAATTATAGTAAGTAACTGTACATATTATGTAATTATTTGTTAAATAGAAAATTGTATTAATATGACTGTTATAAAGAGTATATGCTGAATGACTTTTGTATTTTGTTTTTATTTCTAACTTTTATCATTTTTGAGATATATACATTTGTTTACAGCTAGGTTGAAAAAGTGCACTCTCAGAATTTTAGCGCAGGTGCAAGCTATCCACATAGGAACTCTTCAGGTGTCAGGAAGTGTGAAATTCCACTCAGGCTAGGTGTGAAAGAGTTAGAGGAGATATAAGTTATGATATCATATAGAAGGCACCTGTGCCTACAGACCTAGTGAGAGGGTACTATGAGGATATACCATGCAGTAAGGAGTGTCTAGGGACCTAGTGAGGATAGTAGTAAAAGATATAGCAGTGTTGGGTAATTACTGGTTAGTATAGCCGTCGACAGCCAATGGTCACAATGTAATAAAGAAAACATCAAAAATGTGTCTCCTCTACAAATCTTCTACCTATCTCACTGCACACTCCCATAAAAATACTGCCTATTTTTCCTCCTTTCGGGTCTACTTTATGCTACCCTAATCATCACAAATATTGAAACAAGTATAATACAAAAATTAGACCACTGTTATAACAAAATCACAGAATTTATCACTAAGATGCCCAATTCAGCACATCATTGCTCAGCCCTAAAACAATTGAACTGACTGGAACTTCAAAACTATCTTAATTTCACTTTTCACATACCTATAACTTCCTCACAAAATTCAGTACTCTCCCGATAAATGTCCCTCCCTCAATTCTCTGCCTCATTGTTACTGTACTTTAAGAACTCTTCGATCTGTGAACATAGATCTACTTATTGTTGATAAATCAAATAATTCTTTCACAGACTCCCTGTATTCTGCTTGTACATGAAATACATGGAATTCCATTTTCACTTCAACTTGACAAATATACACTTTCAAGTCCTTCAAAGAAAAGTCAAAAGATTTCCTTTGTAACTGTTGGCTACATTACTGTTCCTCTCTACCAGTCTAGCATCTCTCCTGTTTATCTCCCAAAACTAACCTAAGTCTTCCTTTCTAATGTACGCTTTCACAGATTATTCTAACTTTTAAATTATCCTTTGGCTACTTGTTCGACCAGTTCTACTCTCTATTTCTTACATGTTCATGCTCCTAGTTCTACAATAAATGCAATGTCACAAACCAGAAGCATAGCTGACTCAACCAACACCCTGTCCCAGTACCATGAAACTGAGCCCCCTCTCCTCAGCTATTCAAGTGAAAAGCAACACAAAAAAAAAGGCACTTTTGGGTTATTACAGATCCGTGACCAGCCAGCTCTTCCACTGAAAAGCAAAAAAAAAAAAAAAAAAAATAGATGTTCAACACCCCCCTCCCCTGCCCAGCCATTAAGGTCCTGTTTCTGTGCCCTGCCCCCACCCTTTTATTTAATATATACATATATATATATATATATATATATATATATATATATATATATATATATGGGGCCCCTATAATATCCTGAATGCACAGAATTCCAAAGCGCAAAATACCAAGGCGAAAAGCCTGAAACCCCACATTACCGAAACATTGAAAGCGTGAAATTCAAAATCGTGAAACTAATACATACATACAACATGCACACAAACATACACACACCCTGCCCCCATAACCAAACAAACCACCCTACATTAAAGATAAGTAGGGGGGCTTCGCCCCCCCCCTGCACCCCCCATGTGGGGGGGCTGTGCCCCCCCCACACCCCTACTTTATTATCCTAACTCAGAGATCACACAAACATATACACAAGGCAAGCTCACACCCACACATTACAGTCCCTCACACACAGACACACACACACACACACACACACACACACACACACACACACACACACACACACACACACACACACACACACACACACACACACACACACACACACACACACACACACACACACACACACCACAGTCACAACACACTTACACACTAAAGTCCTCACAAACACACTTACACATACATATTACCTGAATCGCAACACCAGAAGCGCTAACTCAAAATCCCTTAACATCGGGATTCTGAATTTCGCGCTTCTGGTCTTTCGGTAATGTGGGGTTTCGGGCTTTTTGTCTCGGTATTTTGGGCGTCTGGATTCTGTGCGTTCGGGATTTCATAGGAGACCCATATATATATATATATATATATATATATATATATATATATATATATATATATATATAGAGAGAGAGAGAGAGAGAGAGAGAGCTATATCACCCAGGTTTTAATTAAAAACATTATTTTTTTTTAAATTGTAGCAAACAGCTTGCCGCAATGTAAAAAGCAGTTCCTAAAGTTTAGACCACACATGGAGCTCTACAGTGCAGAGGTCTGACTGCAAGCGCAATATTGGCTTTTAAAAGCCGATATTGTATTAAATATTGGGCTTAGCTGACTGTACCTCACAACCCCTCACCTCACCCTAGCTACACTACTGTCACAAACTCATCTATTTTATAATGACTAAATGTCTTTTTGATCATATTGTTTTACTGCTTTCTGTACGATTCTTATTCCTGGTATTTCTCTAGTAATTTCCCTGTGCCAATGTCGATTTTTTTAAACACAGTATATTGTTAGTCTAATTATTTAACTTCTTGTCAACTATGTTCGAGTTTTTCTTCTCATGTCTCTGCTAAAAAAGGGTCTTGCATGGCTGAGTCAGGCTATTACAGTTAATAAACAAGCAAACATATATAATATAAACAAAATATAACAAATAAATAGTGAAGGGACAATTAAAGGAGATACCGATGGAAAAACGGAAGGCATAGAATATAGTAGGAAGTTACTGGTTTAGAGGTTACTAAGGGAGAGACTTGGAGGTCTCACAATTACTTACTGGATGAACCTGAAAGCAAATACGAGGAAATGATTATGCAATCTATGTTAAGTATGATAAGTTAGAAGACTACGGGTTTTTATGTGTGCACATGGAGTAGGTGACAGTTGACAGACAATGTTGTGTAGCAGTGATTTGTAGGAAAATATTTAGTCATTATACACATGTAAATAGTATTATGAATTATTTATGATGGGGGGTTATGAAACAATAGGTGAGGGTAGAAATCATCATCATCATCATTGTCATTATCATATGCTAACGAAGAAATGATGATATGAGAGCCGAAGCCAAAGTAGCTCCAACTGCAGAAAAGGTGAAAGGCAACAGAATACAGTTGTTTGGGCACAAGTGTAGAAAAGCAGTAGACAATCTGGTGAAGAAGATTTAGGTCAGACAGGAAGAAGGCAAGAAGAAACAAGGGCGTCCAGCAAAGAGGTAGATGAATTGTGTGAGAGAAGACGTGCGACAGTCAGGAATGAGCTCTGAAAAAGACAAGAGTATGACATTGAGCCATACAATAAGACTCAAAGGAAACAAGGGGTGGGTGTTACCAGAACACTGAGAATTGTGTGAACTAAGATGGCAATTAAAGCTAAATGCATTTGAGTACCCTGGCCTCAATGAATATAATAGTGTATATTGTTTACTAAAGCTCAGGCACATTGAGGGTTAATGTTTTTTTAATTGTTGCATTGTTTTTTTAACTTTGATGGTTGAGTATGTGTTTGAATAATATTTAAACCTGATCTATGCAGATGTTTTTTTGTTCTGAAGAAGTCCCATGTAATGAAAACCAAACGAAATCCAAACGGATAAAATTAAATACTTGAAGATAAAAAATAAAAATAATAAAACAGCCACCAAGGACTAAACGGAGGTCTTCACTTTTTTAATAAAACACAAAAGCACAGAACCAAATAACTAAGCGCTTTCACCAGGCATAAACCGCTAGCTTCCTCCGTTTAGTCCTTGGTAGCTGTTTTATTATTTTTATTTTTTATCTTCAAGTCCCATGTAATGTTATGGGGGACGAAAGTGCTTAACATTTTATTGTGGTTGTATCCAATAAAGAGAACTGTTTCTGTTTGAGGTCTTGTCCTTGGCTACAAGAGTATGACACTAAACAGCGAGAGATAGTGACAGTTGATGTGACACCTCGATCACATGTAGAAAATGGGAAAACAGGAGTTGATGAAGAATGATAATGATAAAAAATCACAAAGGGATATTTTAATAGATTTTGTGATCACATCAACCCATCTTCAAACACTGCTCTTCCTTGGCACCTCTTTGTATAGAAATAGTCCTTTACTGAACTTTTCTTAAAACTGACAAATAAATTACTCCTTTATATTTTATTCAGTAATTCTATGTTGAGCTAATTAATCCAGTTCAGGTCTGCACTGGAACCAGTGCTTATCTTGTCACCCAGGTACAAGGCAGTGAAGCTAATCTTGGATGGAGTGTCAGGCATTTTATCTTACTGTTGCATCCCTTTCCCAAGTGTGGGTATGCAGCACTCCTAGCTGGCTCAGGCCTCTATCTACAATTGATCTGAATGTAGTGTTACAGTCTGCAGCAGCTGCATATTCTTCAGTATTAGTTGTGGGTGATACTGGATCAAGAATGGTGGACACTCCCAATCATCTCTCCACCAAGGGATGTAGGCCTGCAAAATTAACCACCAAACACTTACTGCTCTAAACTCACATGGCCTCCTGAAAATACCTAGGCAGACTCAATAAACAGGAGCATTCCTCCTAACACTACAGGATAAATACTTCACTAGACATGGGAACACTACTCAAACCCAAAACACCTAGCCAGCCCAACCACCACACATCAATGCAGTGACTTCAATTACCCTAATATAGACTCATCAACAACCCAGGAGCCCCAATATGTCTCCACGAAATCACCAACTCATTGCATGGGAGGTCACCATTCACCATCATACAACATCCCAGAAGGAGATAAACTATATCTCATCATCACACACTAAGGGACCACTAAATTCAACACCTGGAGGTCCTCTCACTCAAGTGCAGATCCTCAACTCTCAAAAATCCCGACAAGGAGGTCTAACACCACTGAAGAACTCTTTAAAAACCCTTCTCAAGCAGCTCTCCCGATACTAAGAAACTTCACTAACTCCTAAGAGGTCTTTTAACCCGCCTTCTACCAGCACCTGCAACACCCAATCCAAAGAAAAATAAATAGCAAAACAAACACTGCGCCTGAAGTAATAAGCAAACCCCACAAAATCCTAAAAAAACCTAAAACAAACAAACAACAAAACTAAAACTGGGAAGCCAAATAAACTATATCCAAAAAAAAAAAAACTCATAAAAAAAAAAAAAGACTAAAAATAAAAAAACCCAAGAAAAATCAAAAATATAATAAGCAAAGACTAGAAAGAAAATCATACAAGAAAAAAAGAAAGATATGGAAAGAACTAGTTCAAAAAGAGAAAGAAGATTACTGATCCTACAGACATTGCCAACAGAAACTCAAAAAGGATTCAAGCAACTGTCTCCCCCTGATCAAAATGGTGCAAATCCTACAGATCAGTGCAAACCCATGATATGACCCCATCAGTGCACAAATCCCAAATGCCTCCAAAACTCTCCAAACAGCAGTGATCAACAGGCCCCCCACAGCAAGCCTCTCCAAGCAAAAATGTTAACTCAATGAGCCCACGAACTCAATCAGGGATTGTGTCAACCACCAAACAAACCCACAGATCATTACAATGAACTCAATGATGCTTAAACCAAGTCTGGACCGCAACACTGGTGTGCAACCACAACTCCACAAGGCCTACACCCAGGCAACAAACCGCCCACAAGCCCAAACCCTGCAAGACACAGCCTTGGAGCCGGCATATGATTTGACAAATTTGATCATAATGGACATGAGACATAAGATATTGGATCATTTGCAGTTTGGCCCTTTTTGGCTTTCAGAAACGCAGATCATGCCTTTGGCAAGCCATTGATGAGGGAAAAGCAGTACCAAAGCCATTGATGAGGGAAGCAGTCACCAAAGCCATTACCTCGGGAAACAATACCCCTAAATACCCAACCCAAAATCATTGACCTTAATACAATACCCCTCCAATCACCCAACCAACACAACATCCACAGCTGACCCTGCTGAGCAGGGCAGCTGGCTTCAGCAAGTTCAGACTCAAAGTGTCACACAAAAATGTCATCACAGTTGTCAGTACAGGGGCCACTCCAGTCCTGGGTCTACTCTTTCCGGTACAAGCAAACAATTTAAAGTACAACAACAACACAGATGGTTATGGACAGAAAACATTGTGATGAAAACAAACTGAAGCCATAGTGACAGAACAACATCAGAAACTCAGACAGCCAGAAGGAATACGCTTGCCAAAATGCCAAAATGCCCCAAAGGTGCCAAATGTTAAAAAACATAAAGTTATTAGAAAAAAAAAAGGGGGTTACCTAAGCTCCAAACAGGGTGGAATCCTGCACACACAGAAGAAGTTATCAGGGACCTAGGACCCAGGTTGATAGTAGTCTGTCATAGTTAAAAGTATGTAGTCAAAGTAGTTAAAGAATCCTTCTCATCTTGCAGTCCCTCATTGAAGAAGGGTCTCAGATCAAGGATCATCTACTGGTCTCCACTTCACTCATCTCTCATCAGACCAATGATTGAGAACAATGATTGAATCGAGATGACCCATTAACACTTGCAGCAGCTGGAAGAGGCCAAAAAGTCACCAAAAAAAAATAAAGGGTCTCAAAAATCTGTCCTATGCTGCACTGAAAGAACTCCAGCTCTATTATTCAGTCGATCGCGCTTCTTCTCAGGTGATTGCCTGCTATACAAGGCCATGTCAAACCAAACCCAGATTGATGAATATCACCTCAAAAAAAAAATCTAGATCATCAGAGCACAAAGGCGGAGGAGACTTAAACCAACACGGGCTATTTATAGGAAGTGCTGGAGATAGATTCATCACCCAAAAAGATTCCTATGCTGTAACAAAAAAAATCCCCCATGATGAGGCAGAGCACCTGGCCTTGTTCAAGAAAAGACCAATGGATGGGAGATGGGAGATATACCAGATATACCCAGGAACAGTGTCACTGTCTACTGCGACACAGACAAACAAAAGCAATGTATTCCCCATATACTAAAGGGGTGCAAAGCCCCACAAAACAATGGGCTAGGCTTATAAATGCCCTCGGGCAGATAGCCTAGTATGAACCTATGAACCTATAAACCTATAAAACAGGCAGATTTCCATTTCCTCCTGCCTTTTGACTAGCACTCTGACAGCTAGGCCGACCCTGCATCAACAGACTAGCATTTTTCTTCTGTCATCATATAAAGCCCACTTAACATTTTAGATTGTCTATGCACATTTTCACATCTGTAGTTGCTTTCAGCTGTACTATTATGATGTAACAGATGTGCAAGGTGGAAGAACTGGAAGTGGATAAATTGCACGGAGTAGTCTTTCCCTAGTGACCTGTATAGTGCTGTTTACTATTTTATTTTTACTTTCTGTTGACATAGCTATCTGGTAAACTAACTATTCATCTTAGCTTGAGATACCATTGAGCTGTCAGAAACGATTAAGCATGGTGCATTCTGCTTCTGAAAGCAGGCTTGTACTTCTGTGTTTCTCTTCTCATCACAAAAACTATCCTGACTGTATTCCTTTCCTCATTTTTGATTCCTCATTATAATAATGTCCTACTCTTGCTATGCTATATCATTCTTAGTTCTGTAATAATTTCCTTCTACTCTAACTTAATTATATATTTATTACTATAAAGTGTTTTTTCTCTCCTCTTTGAAATAAATTTTTACAAAAATTGATTTTGCTACATCAAGGACCTATACTGAGACTAATGTAGTCCCATAAAGTAAACTCATTCCTGCTTGTTAACTGTTTTTCTGAATAAATATCTTCTTATTTATATGTGATGCATATGTTAGATGTGGATTCTTGAACTGTGTATAATGTCTGGTTTGTTTTTGCTTAATCCTTTTTATGCACAATCTTATATTGTGTGTAATCCTTCAATTTTTGTTTAAACTTTCATGAAGTTTTAATGATTGCACAATATATGGAGCTTTTTTTCCTTGAGCCTATGTTGAAAAGGGTTTATGCTAAACCCCGTTAGATATTCGCAGAAAACAAAGTCTAAATAAAATAAATAAATAAAACTACTGCAATAATAGTTTCTAAGTAATGAACGCCTTCCATACATATTTTCTGTCTCATTAATGCTCACTAATATGGACATTTCAGATAGGTATTTGCAATTATTTCTGCAGGCTGTAATGCCATAGAGGGCTAGAACCATGGCTTTGATTTTACAGCCTGAAAGATAAAACAAGTAAAAGTAGAGAAGGGGAGTCAGAGTAGGCAGCCAATACTGGCTCACTCAGTCTGGGAGAAGGAAGATGTTCCTATCAACTGCACCAGAAAGATTTTCCCCAAGATTCATGAAGCCTCCGTGTAAGAGTTATAACTCTTACACGGAGGCTGCAGTTAAACGGAGTGATGTCAGCATGCTTTGCATATTCATGAGAGCATGCTGAATCACACCAAAGTCTAACACGGTCCGTGTAAGACAGTAGGGGGCGTGTCCGTAGGCCGAGCCCTGCACGCGGACATACCCCCAGAAGTGTAAAAGTGCCCAAAGTAGACACCCACAACAGAGTCCACGGAAATGTGAATAAACACAACACAACACATGCCCCTACAGACTATAAACATAAAAGAAATATAAATGAACATGTTATATATTTTTAAATTGTAAAGATGTTTAACAGTGAGTGCCTGCTTATGCTGGTGTGCCCGTAGCGCAGCTACAGTTAGCAGTCAGTGGGAAAGCATATAAGAACTAAATATGCAAAGTAAGCCAAGAAGCAATAGCATAGTGGTAGAGATGTTGGCTGAAGAGCAGGCATTCATAGTTCGAGCCTCCACAACACCAATTTTTTTTTTTGCAAAATAAGCAGGAAACAAGTCCCTGACAAATATGTACACATAAAACCACAATTCATGTAAAATGTAATGAAATAGCCCATTTATATTGAAGACATGTGAGGTACCAAAAGAAAAAATGCCAGATGTGCTCATAGCTGAGCTACAGTTTAACAGAGTGAGTGCATGTGCCCGTAGATGAGCAGTGGTTTAACTGGTGCAAAATGCGTGCCCGTAGCTGAGCAGTCATTTAACATGTTGAATCTATGTGCCCCTAGCTGAGCTGAGTGTAATATGCGTGCCTATGGCCAAATGAGGCTTAAAGCAGCGTACCCCATTTGCGCGGAGCTGCGCACCGCGCAAACACGCTAACCGACAGGCAACGTTGAGCAAGCCGTATCAAAACTGCCTTTACACAGACACACCCCTCACCATGTCTAGACAGTCATGAAAAATAAAAAGCAGTGGCCAGGTTCGAACCCAAGATACTATACACCATAGTCAAGGTACAGAACCACTAAGCCATGACAGCAGTACCTAGAAATGCAATAATAGCTAATATATAGGAATGAATACAAACTACAGCATGACAATGCAGGTTTACTGAAGTTGATACAATTCCAAAATGGCCAATCACAGATATGTGCAGGAAAACGGACTATATAAGCCCCATAGGCGGAATACACAGCATAAACGATTGTAGAACAGACCTGCAGGCAGAATGTCAGGAGTAGGAGAGGGTAGTCGCTTTCAAGCACAGAGGTGGGGTGTTGAGGAGTCCAGGTACATGGCCTGGCTCCTAGTCCACAATCATGAGGCCCAACTCATGCAGGGCCAGGTCCTCTGGGGAGCATACAGGGCTGAGGCGTGGGACCGGTTGGCTCATGAACTCACCAGTGCCACAGGGATTCCAAGGACAGGTGATCAGGTCCGTCACCACCATGCGGACCTGAAGAGACGCAAGCAGGACCAACTGAACCTTTGGATCCAGGAGGCCCGGCAAACACCCAACGCCCCACCACTGAGTAAGTAACATTTAATTATGTATGTAAAAGTTAAACTAGCTGATATTATGGAGATGTGTATTCCAATATTACTTCATTTATATTACAGCTGCAGGTGTCCGTTCTGCGAACCGCAGAGCCTATGGCGATAGGCTGGTGCGGTTGCGCCACCAGGCAGGTCAGTAATCCACTACCAGTAACTGTAAAGAAATATAAAAGTATGACAGTCAGCAAAAGAGTGCAGTGTAGTCAGTAAGGAATAAAATCTGCAAGTAACAGTGTGAAAGTGTATGCAAGTATTGCTTGATTACAACAGTTTTCAGCCTGCAAGTTTAAGCTAAACATGAAACTGTCCGACATATATCCTGAAATAAAAATGCCCTGCCTGTAAGAAAATAGTACACAACCTGCAGCAGGCTGAAAGTATAGCTGCAGAAGATGATAAATCACATGTGTGAAATATATCCCTGTGGAAATACCGAAACATGACAGAAGTGAGACTGCTGGAAAGGATTGTAATAACTACTGTTAAAACATGTCAATAAAGCCTAGAAGTACCATCCTGAATAGTAAAATGAAAGCAAGTGAGAGAGTGTGAGAAAGTGCCATGAATCCAGCAATACAGTAGTAATAACCCCTGAATAAAGTATACTGCAGTCAAGACAGAATGAAATGCATGTCAGATTCAAAACCAAACTGCTAAATCTGTTCAAAGTGTTGCTGCATCTGGAATGTGTATCCCAAAATCAGGATATGTTGCTCTCAGTCTGCAATATGCAGATAGGATGTTTGTCTGATATACCAAACATCCACACTTGTCTACAGCTATATAAAGCAAATGTAGCCTTGATGTAGCTGAACAAAGCTAGATATGAATGTGTATGAAGAACCATAAAATGTATATTGATGTTGCATTAACAGTCCTATCACCAAGTTGAAATAGTTAACATATAGGAAACTGTACTTAGAACAGTAGTGTGTATATAACTGTAGCTATTAGAAATGTACAGCATATGTATTGTTATTCGAAGGTGTTAATATTACTTTCTTCACCCCACCCTATAACTACATATAACCCATTCCACGTGAAAATGGTATGTGCAATCACAATTAACACCCCTGGACGTTTGTCCTGTTGGGTCATATATATTTGCATGTCTGTTGATGCATCTGCCCTGTTCATACATCCACACCTGATGGCCTGTTGCCATCAATTAACCCTGCATGTTGTTGGACTGTGTATTTCTGTTCAAATTGTGCATGTGTTATGCACACTGTTCAATGGTGTGAATATCTGGGTGTTTGGTTAATGGGAATACTAATGCATGCTGTTACAACTAATTGTGAATGGTATTATATGTCACTAACCCAAACTGTCATGACATAATGCAAAACATAGTACGACAGGGAAGGCGGGTTCCAGCGGACCCACCTCTCCCACCTCAGCTGGCGAGTGCACCTGGCACTAGTGCCGAGTCCGGACCCTCCTCTGGTGGCCCTGTGCCACCTACGGGTGGAAGCACTGCAGGGGATGGGGCTTGCCCCCCTCTGCAAGTGTGGCCGGAGGAGATCCACCACTCACCCTCCATAGCGTCCTGACTGTGGTGCGTAGGGAGATTCGGGACTCTGTCCTTGAGCCCCTACGCCAGCTCGAGGCACGGATGGCGCAACTAACGGGCATGCCTGTTGCCCCACCTACACAGCCCCCAGCACAGCCCCGTCCTGGGCAGTGAAGGAACAGTGGCAACTGCCTATGGGTGGGGATATCAGTTCCACTGTTGCCATCTGTGGGCTCATGGGCTCTGGATATCCAAACCTCCATCCCAGTCAATTGTGTAACCCCCCCCGACACTTGTCATACACTGCCCCTGTATGCGTCTTGTTTGTCTTGTCTGTTAACCTACCCAACCTACCTCCCCAGCTGTACTGACTACCTTCACCTGACATACCACTCTCACCTGAAAAAAAAAAAAAAAAAATGGCACTCTGTACCCACAAAAAAATTACGGCCCATACATAGCTGCCCATTCCGCACACATGTCTACTGGACATGGAACCTATCAATTCCAATTGGCTGTACAACAAGTATTATTCTTGTCCTGACACCTCTCTCAGGGGTGGAAGGTTTCAAATGTCACACCAAATTACATATATATGCACAGCTGTTGCTGATGAAGAAATGGGTAGCTATGGGCCTTACCTACATCCCTCCTGCACATCCCAAGCTTGTTTCCCTACTGTCTTACCCTCTTTGTGACCTCTTTACACCACTTTCCTGTCTCCCCATTTTCTTTTCTTTCAAGGAAAATAGCTGGTGTGCGCAAGAGTAAGCACGCTTAAGTGGTTGTAATCAGGTGTGCGCAGGCTTGTGAGCTAACCGCCAGTGAGCATGCGTGAGCTCCAAGCAAACCAGCTAACCCGGTTGCAACTGCTTAAAAGTGCCTTAGTCACTTTGATTGACAGGTCCTGTACTCAGTACAAAAGCAAAATAAAATCCCACTGTGAGTCCCAAACCCAGGACCTTGGTAACTGTAGTCTGCATGACTTACCACTAAGCCATGACTCTTATACAAGAACATTGTGCTAAAGTAAATATATCATGTAACAGTAGGAATGAATGTAAAGGGAATATAGATGTGTAGTACACAAAGCATGACATTTAGAATTACTAACAAAACTGGTGGATTTCCATAATAGTAGTGTGTGAACAGAAACAGCCATGCTAGTTGGAAGCTAGTAGGTAATAATGTCACTATAGCACCTTGCAAGACACACACATACTCACAGCAGGATAAGCACTGCCCATACCCCACAACCTCTTACAGGAACACATCTGGACCAAGTAATAAAATATGTGGAGCAAAGGCCCAAAACCAGGGACACATTACAAATAATGTTACAACAAACGCAGACAGTTCAGAAAGTAACAGGGTCTACACTTTGTGGGATGTTTGGAAGGGTATGCAGTCTGGAACTTGAATGTTTGTCACCATATTCTGACTTGAGCCCAGAGTGACTTGCCAGAAAAGGTGTGCATGAGATATTGACCAAATTATGAGGCAGAAATGTGGACAACCTGCAAATATCTGTACACATGACGGGTCCGACACCACCATATTTGAATAGTTAAGAGCCTAGACATAGCAACAGTGAATGACTTACAGGGATGCCCCACAGACCCCATGTGAAATGTACAAACAGTAGGCAGAAAGGTGTAACACATGCAATGGTAACTATGGAGTCCGGAAAGTATTCATCACTTGCATGGCAGAAAAAGTGTAGTAATACATATGCTCATGCTAACCCATAGTCACAACTGCAGCATACCAGACATTTTAATGGGTGTACCCCACTGATATGTACCATTCCATGAGGCACATAACAGATGAACCTGAAAGTCTCTGGGGCCTGCTCAGCAGCATACTCAAATACCCTAATAGATGTCAAGGCCCACACCATGGCCAGACCACACTGCATGCTGTAACACCCTAGCAGATATAGCAAGCATTCCAAGGTGTGAATGTACATGCAAAATAGGAAAGCTACAGCAGCACACTACAGTCAAGACACCTAGCAGGCATACAAGTAGTGACTGTAAAGGGCAACTATTGAAGCCTTAGCAACAGAGTGCAAGCAAAAGTGAAAGGAAAGCACACACACACACACACACACACATTAACAGTAGTAGTAGTTGTAGGTGTCAGTGTACATACACAGTTAGTACAGGAAACTGGAGAAATGAATGGAGTAATGTTAATCTACAACACACCTGGAAATATGAGAGAGATACCAACCTTTACACTCACAGAACATTGTCCACAGCATAACAGCATGGTCCCTGCCCTTAACATCTGAAAGGGCTACGCCTATCTCACACACCTTTTTATAGCACTGTTCTGAAATCACAGTGAGAACTGCAATCAGTACACAACTGGCTGCATGCAATTAGCAAATGCTGGCTAACAATTGGTGCAGAGGCCATCACATGGGCATATGCAGATACCTACAAAAGTATGCTGTACTCCATGTCCACGCATGCAATACTTTCATTGCACCCTGAGAAGGACGTGAGAGACAGACAGAGAGAGAGAGAGAGAGAGAGACAGAGAAACTGCAATTAAGCAGACAGAAACAAATTGTTCAGCAACAGCTACCTGAAAGCTGACAACTGGGAAGTGGAGCAGCAGTACAGAGAACCAGACAGCAACACAAGCAGCTGTGACAAACACAGGTAATGTAAAGTAATACTATAAAGGTCTACATACTGTGAACCCTCCATATGTGTCATTGGTCTGTATCCATATGTATATGAAGATGTGTAAAGGGCAGGGGACATACAGCAACTATCAGTGAAGGCTGTACATACATTTGTATGTGAGAGCATCTATGTGTACATATCAATGTTGTTTGATTGTAGGTTGTAGTGCCATGTACAAAGTAGGTTACACAGTTATGTATGTTTAGCAGTATGTTAGTGTGTGTATACAGTATGGTAGACAAATATGTTGATATACCTGTCTAACATATGGATATGTATGTATGTCAACATATATCTATATATGTATATATATATATATATATATATATATATATATATATATATATATATATATGTATATATATATCTATGATATGCATATATGTATACATACATAGAGAGAGATGTAGGAATACATAGACAGATGTAGATAGAATATTGTACAAACATATCTATGTAATGCACACATACAGATATAGATATATGTAGATACATATACATAGACAGACTGATCTGACTACCTACAGGTATGACTGTATATGACGACCTGCAACACAGCCTGTCCCACCCCCTCTGTCACTCACACCCCCTCTGTGCCACCTTCCACATCTATAGCAATATATGTACATCAATATATATATGTGTATATGTATACAGACATATATATATATATATATATATATATATATATATATATATATATACATATAGATATATCTATATACATATATATATATATATATATATATATATATATATATATATAGAGAGAGAGAGAGAGAGAGAGATGTATATAAATTCTGAGTGAGGCACATGTGTACAGATGTATTGCAACAGGTGCCTGGTGACAAAGGCATGGAGTGAACACCAGTGTCAAATCCCGAGTACCATACCACATTCCAGATCACCTACACCAGTAACCACCAGATATGTGATTGGCTGCCCACCACTGCATGTGTCAGGGGTGGGCAGGGTCAGAAATGTGTACAATAGTGGCCCCAATGATATTCACAGTGGCACACTATCCCTGGAATACCTGCACATGGTATGTGTCAGCGGACATGGTGAGTCAGGTATGGACATGTAGGTCAGTGTACCCCTCCACACCACATAATGGATGCCATGGTATGGACCTCACATGACAGCTACAGATATGGAGAAGGACACAGTGACATGTACAACACTGTGACAATGCACTCAAACACATTACCAATGCACAGTGACTGACAACACCACAGAGTACACATATGCTACCCACATAGAGGTTACCACTCCCGGATTTACATATGGAGGTCACACCCATGACAGATGTCCAACAACCATAGTAACACCTCCCACCATCCACAACCTAAATGTCTGCTGTGTGTCGTCCATGCCACTGCAATAGTGTGCACATGTGGAGTTAAGAGTTCCTACCCACAGATAAGACATACCCTGCAATAAACCACACAGTGTTAAGAAGCAAGACTCCCCATGAGTACATGTCACACATACCCCTGCTGAATGTTAGTCAGATAGGTAATATGCCATATGAGTCACCCTGTGTAACTGTGTGACAGCAGCAGGTACCATCACACCACATGTGTCACAATGGTCAGGGTAGCAGAACAGTACGCTGCTGTAGACACACGGGCAATAGCATATTGTATAGTATTGTATTGTAATGTAATGTATTGTGTTGTATTGTATTGGTATGGTGAGGTGCCTCCTTCATGGAGTGGAACCACTGCTGCTGTGCGCCAGTGTACAGGTACATATCCTGTAGTCAGGCTAGTGTTACATAGCACTTCTATATGTGTGTTTAGCTCCTGTCAGAGGTTATGTAGCATGCAACTGGGGATACCATCAGGTCCCATCCATGTTGTGTATTCTGCTGTCCTGCGGTGTCTCTCACCTGGACATCTGTGATGACAGGGAGGTTACAGTCAGCTGGGATAACTATGCCTTATTTCGGGGAGAGGGCGGGTGACACCTGCACTGAACCTGTCTGCCACAATGTTGTCGATATCTGTGGTGTCAGTGAAATATTTGTTGTGTACTACCTATGGGCATAGAGGATGGCTCCTGACCAGGTTGCTAACATAACTGAAGAAGGCCTTCTGGTTATCTGTAGTGTCACTCTTGATTTCCCTCTCAAAGTTGCCCATGTAGTTTGTATGATGGAAAATAGATCCTTACCAGTGCTGCTCAGACATGCCCTCCCTTTAGTGAATTATGCTCTGTCTTGCAGTAGCTTCCATCTTCTGTAATACAATCTGTCTATGGCTGGGGTCCACCAGACAGGATGCTGTCCCTTTGTGGAGAGTGTCTTGGTCATATATGGGATTGCATGATCCATGCATTATCGGAGATGTCTGTAGAAAGCAATTGTGTAGGGGTCAGCATTGTGGGTTGTATCTGCCACTGGCCCAGTGGGCTGAAAGGATACCATATCACTGTTACAAAGTGTAAAGTTTGTATCTGTAATGTTATGCACTATAGTCATTTGTGCTGGTGGTGGAGGTGGGATATGTATATCCAGGGCAATCAGTGTGTGGTCAGCTCACAGTAGTTGCCGATGTAGGCCATACAGTACCTAGATACAAACCCCCAGAGTGAGGAGGTGCTCTTGACCTGAATCAGTGTTCTGACTGCTGGGGTTTGGTAGTATGTCGTATGGAGTCTGCCAGGTACTGTTGCACAGTTGCTGGCCGAGCACTGATACCTGGCCATCTACATGTGTATCCACCAATAGACAGACAGATGCTACATATGTGAGATATGTTGTATCATAACAGTCGAGTAGCATGTGTAGTATGTGTGCCAAATTCTGCTGACATATATTGCTGATATCAGGTTATTTTCTTTCTCAGGTACATGGCCCACCAAGGAATCCCACCTACTCCAAAGCTGAGGATGAGGAGATACACCAGAGCCTGGTGCGGGATTATGCAATACTCTTTTCCCGCACCAGCCAGAATCAGCAGGAGAGGGCTGCACTGTGGCAAGACCTTGAACGTCGGGTAAATGACATAGGCATGCATAATAGGACATATGAGCAGGTACGACATCACTGCAGTGATTTAATCAGACATGTCCGTCAGCGTGCATCAGATATCCACAGGCAACAGGTCGCCACAGGTGGTGGGGTGGCTACACATCCCCCACTCACCAGACTGGAGGGACTACTCATGAGTGTAGTGGCTCCAGTCCACCAGCAACAACAACAGCAGCAGACATGCATTATGATGGAGGCTGGAGCCACACAGCAGCAAGACAGTGAACGTGCAGGTAATATGCCATATATATAGTTGACTGTTGTGTACACTGGTAGTTAATGCATGTGTGAGGTGTGTCCTTGGTTTGTAGCTGTCACCATAGTATTTAATGTGCAAGTGTGATATCCTCAATATTAGCTGCTGACCTGTGAAAGGTGACTGTTGTACTCCTGACCTGTATCATACTCAGTAACAATGGCACAGTTGTGCCCACTGACATTAGTTTCTTCATGTCTGCAGGACCCTCTGGTATAACAGCAATGCAGCCTACCCATGCTGGTGAGTGTGTATTAACAATTCCTGTAATAGTGTTGATAGTAATAGTACTATTTGGCTCACTTAGTAGTGCTCTTTGTATGCATGTAGGTGTGTCTGTGTCTGTGTGTTGATATCACGCATACCGAGTACTGTACAATTGTGTGAAACTGTGTGCATGTGTGCATGTGTGCATGTATGCATGTGCATGTGTGCATGTGTGCATGTGCATGTGTGCACCTGTGCATGTGTGCATGTGTGCATGTGTGCACCTGTGCATGTGTGCATGTGTGCATGTGTGCACCTGTGCATGTGTGCATGTGTGCACCTGTGCATGTGCATGTGTGCATGTGCACCTGTGCATGTGTGCATGTGCACCTGTGCATGTGTGCATGTGTGCATGTGTGCACCTGTGCACCTGTGCATGTGTGCATGTGTGCATGTGTGCATGTGTGCACCTGTGCATGTGTGCACCTGTGCATGTGTGCATCGCTGGTAATGTGTAGACATTGTAAACTGTGTTTCCTGTTTCCTTCCCACAGGTTCTGTTGCTGCTCTGGTGTCATGTAGCAGGGAACCTGAGTCAGGTGCCATGGGTACTGATAATGATGACATCTGTGTAATGGCACAGGAAGGTATGCCAGGGTCCGCCATTGGTCAGCCGATTGACAGTACACAGCTGTCGACCCCATCAATGCGGACAGTTATCCTGCCAATACACCCTTAGTCACCACTGTCCCTAGGTGATGGACAGCATACAGTGGGCATTGACTAGGGTAATGTGGTATGTGTGGCACATGCCTCCCCACACAGCAGCCATGGGCATGGCCCAGAGATGGTACCACACAGACAGATGTCCAGGGGTTCTCGTGGGAGCATCCATGGGCGTACTGCCCCTGTCAGACGTGCCCACAGAGGTCTTACAACCTCAGCTATGTTTCGGACTGTCATGCAGGCACAGTCACGTATGGAACGGTACACCAGACAGGGTCTGAGGGAGCTGGCAGCATGTCGCACAGCCATGACTGACAGTATGCGTGACATTGCGGCTGCCATCCGTGATATCACCGATGTCATAGACAGACGTTGTGGGGACATATTAGACCGGTTCCACAACTACATGTCCATGAGCCAGGGCGATGGTGGGCAGTTGAGGCATCGACGTGGCCGTATGCCAGCAACAGCAGCAGCTGGCAGTCGTCGCGGACAACAACAGGGCCGCGGCCACCCCCGTAGTGCCAGCAGCAGCCCCAGCAATGCTGGGTCTGTGCTGTCATCAGACCGCCCCAGGGGACCACGTGCACGTGGCTCTGGCCAGGCCCGACAGGGATCTGTGTCCAGTCAATGAACACCTGCTTCTGATGACAGTACCCAGTCTGGGTTGGTACCGGATACGGTCCGTAGCAACCCTGCAAGGCACAGGTACTGTGTCCGTGGCCAGAGACACTGATCTGTATGACCTGGCAGGTACAGTCTGTGGCTGTCCACAAACACCAGTATATGGCAGCCATGAGGTGGAACTGTGTGCATCCATACACACATGCAAATTGACAACACCTAGGGCTACCGCATACACGCACACACTGCATCAACATTGCCCCACCTTCTACTGCTGTCCCTCACCAACACACATACACATACATGTCAATTGGTGGTATGGGTGGCTGACTCAGGCATACCAGGTTCACACCCTGTGCATATGATGAAACTGTGCCACCTCCTGCAATCTGTAACAACTGTGCAGGTACAGGTTAACATGTTGCTGATGCACAGGGTGACCACATAGATGTGTAGTAATAGTATCATGTTGTTAACAGTACTGTGTGCTGAATTAATTGTGGGTATATCACAGCATGCCTGATGTAGTAAGTGTGTGATTGTCATGTCCTGTTGTCTACACCCATGGTAAGTACCATAGTGTATCATCTGCACATGTTGGCATACTGGTGGTAATGATGTCAACAGAAGGCTACATACATAGGTAGCACAGGAGATAGGGTAATGAATGTAGTAATACACAATGATGGACATGTAAATTGCAAGTGGCATGTTGCCCACACTAGACTCTGCATTGCAGATGTTTGAGGATGTTGATATGTGTGCAGTACTACACGACTGGTACAGGACACACAGGAGCACTCTAGCACTGCATGCTCACATCTCATACCATGCTAGACAGCCCCAACACCCATAACTAACTGTCACAGGAGGGAGAGTCCCTATATATGTCAGGGATACTGTGGTGGCAGGCCAGGGAGCATACATCCTACTAAGTATGGAACCACTGAGTGAAGGCTCAGTGTCTGTTATTTGACATGTGTATTACTGCAGGTATGAGCACATGGGTTTCTATCCAGTTATTGTACATCCTGATAGTACATGGTCTGTACACTTGTGTGCACTGAGACTGGACCCTAGCCATCTGACCCATGTATTTCCATGTACATGTGCATAGTGCCTGCATATTTGCAGTGTTACCTACTGGAACTGGTACAGCTTGTTTGTTGTACAATGGACTACATGCAGCCCTGTTTACTGTAGCTTTGTTTGCATGCATGTTTGCTTGCAATTACCCTGGAATACTGATCACACCTGCAATGCATAGTTATAGAGCTTCTGTGGACTCCTAGTGCCATCTGCATAGCCTACTATATGTATGTCCATGTCCCACTTGACAGGATGTCACTGTTTGTCCTGTTCACATGTACATTGCCTGTGACACAGTGCATATGACCTACCTGGTATGTGTCCATGTGAGCAGTCATATATGCTACTGCTAACTAATCACAGGCACTACACCTTCACACATTCATCTTCTGTTGAACTACCTGCTTTGCTAGGGACGGCCTGTACCTGTCACCCCTGGGCTTTCAGATATTGGCAAAGGCTCTTGCTACCCCCATAGTGCCTATGTTAGGCAGGGCTCAAATGACAAACCCACCTTCATAGGTATCACAAGGGATAAGAAACTAAGAGCAATGCTACCCAACGCCAGAAGTCTAAACCTCCAGATGCATGCACCCAAAACACTCCTTGGCATGGAGAACATTGATATCTGTGCAGTAACAGATGCCTGGTTCAGGGCTACTGAGAGCACACCAGCACTACCGGTTTAACCGGTTGATTTCTTTGAAACAGTCACCAAGGCCATTGACGAGGGAAGGTGGTTCACACAGCCTACCTGGACCTTGCAAAGCCTTCACAACAATACCCCACTTGGGCATTCTAGAGAAGCTCACCAGCTTAAATATAAGCCCCTATGTCACTAGATGGATTGCACAGTGGCTCAAGGACAGAACCCACATGGTTAGCATTGCTGGAGCCATGCCAGACCCCACAACAGTTACGGGTTGTGTCCCACAAGGCTCAGTCCTGGGACCCTCTTGTTTGGTATATATTTATTGGAGGTACAGGCCAACACGGACGGACTGTGGCTGTCCAAATATGCAGATGACTGCAAACTGGCCACCATAATCGACTCTCCAGCTGACACAAGCATCTTCCAAAGGGGCATCATAGCAACAGACAACTTGTGCCAGAGCCATGGCCTTCTGCTGAACAGTGTTTAGAAAGGGGAATGTGCATCCTGTAGTCTGTTCACCTAGTTGCCAAAAGGGACATTGTCCTCACACACACTAACCCCCCTCAGCCAAAAACACACACTTGCCAATTGCAGGATTCAAACCCCTATCTGACTATGTTAGGACACTTGAGACGGACGCATTAGCAGAGCACGCTATTTGCATTACTGGGAGTTTTGTCTTCTCCTGCTGTACTTATAGAGTGCTGACATCATCAGTGTTTAGAAAAGGGAATGTGCATCCTGTAATGTGTTTTCCTAGTTGCCAAAAGGGACATTTCCCTCACACACACAAACCCCCCTCAGACAAACACACACACTTGCCATTCGCAGGATTCAAACTCCTACCTAACTATGTTATGACACTTGAGACGGACGCATTAGCAGAGCGCACTATTCGCATTAGTGGGAATTTTTCCTTCTCCTACTGTACTTATAGAGTGCTGACATCATCCGTGTTTAGAAAAGGGAATGAGCATCCTGTAGTCTGTTCACCTAGTTGCCAAAAGGGACATTGTCCTCACACACACTAACCCCCCTCAGCCAAAAACACACACTTGCCAATTGCAGGATTCAAACCCCTACCTAACTATGTTATGACATTTGAGATGGATGCATTAGCAGAGCATGCTATTCGCATTACTAGGAGGTTTCTTTTCTCCTGCTGTACTTATAGGGTGCTGACATCATCGGTGTTTAGAAAGGGAATGTGCATCCGGTAGTGTGTTTTCCTATTTGCCAAGAGGGACATTTCCCTCACACACACAAACCCCCCTCAGATTGCCATTCACAGGATTCAAACCCCTACTTAACTATGTTATGACACTTGAGATGGACGCATTAGCAGAGCGCGCTATTCGCATTACTGGGAGGTTTCTTTTCTACTGCTGTACTTATAGGGTGCTGAAATCATCGGTGTTTAGAAAGGGAATGTGCATTCTGTAGTGTGTTTTCCTATTTGCCAAAAGGGACATTTCTTTCACACAGACAAACCCCCCTCAGACAAACACGCACACTTGCCATTCGCAGGATTTAAACCCCTACCCAGCTATGTTATGACACTTGAGACGGACGCATTAGCAGAGCATGCTATTCGCATTACTAGGAGGTTTCTTTTCTCCTGCTGTACTTATAGGGTGCTGACATCATCGGTGTTTAGAAAGAGAATGTGCATCCTGTAGTGTGTTTTCCTAGTTGCCAAAAGGGACATTTCTCTCCCACAGACTTACACACACACCAACCCCATTCACACACACTGAGCATTTGCAGGATTTGAAACCCCTACCTAACTATGTTATGACACTTGAGACGGACGCATTAGCAGAGCACGCTATTCGGATTACTGGGAAGTTTCTTTTCTCCTGCTGTACTTATAGGGTGCTGACATCATCTGTGTTTAGAAAGGGGAATGTGCATCCTGTGGGGAGGCAGACACCAAGCACACTCTGGCTAAGCTGTCATTCCCTAGGGCAAACAGCCTAGTGTTGACCTCTACACCCATATATTTAATTGTCAAATGCACATTATTTGTTGCTGATAGACTGTTTGCACATCTTCATTGCCATAGCATTCCCTGTTTGTATGAACAACTTGTGCATCTGTGGAAGATGTTTGCATATGGGAGGGATCCACTATATCACGTATGTCTCTGTAGTCATTTAACTGTGTGCACTGGGCAGACTGCTGTAATGTGGTTGGTTCCTGGAATAACACATAACAATACCAGATATGTGTGTCCAACTGCTAAACCGAGATTTGGCCTAAGTGTGTGAGCATGCCCAGTTCAGCCTTCCCATGGCATGTTGTCAAAGTGTGTGAGCATGCCCAGTGTGAGCATTCCATATGTTGGACTCTGCAGCCCACCACATTTGTGGATGAGTGTGAACTTCAACAACTATCACCCATTTATGGTTGTGTGTTGTGTGTCATGTTGTGTAGTTACTGTACAACTGCTTTGTGTGTGAACACAACAGGATTATACTGTGCCTGCAGTGTTTGCATGGGATACTTTGCATACAGTTGTCAACATCCTTTCACACTGACCTAACACTGTAGTACTGTATAGTGTACTGGTAGTACTTTGACTGTGGTGGACAGTATCCTGGGCTTTACTGCTATCACTGCTTTACATTTCGATAGTGGGCACAACAGCCTGGTTAGGGGCCAGTTGTGTACATCTGACCATGTTGCATTCTGTTCAGATATGAACTACTTAAACCAGGCTTGTCCAACATTGGTAGTGTATTCCACAACATAGGTGTACATTTGCAAACACTAGCGATGTGCCCTAGTCCATGTCTAATGCTAGTTGGAGAGTGTGTTTGTCCTTCAACACACATTGTAAGTGGAGTTTGCCATGACATATGTCATGGTTAGTATACTGTGCCTCTGTCTACCTGTGACATGACAGTGATACCCAGGATAAATCTACCATCTCCCATCCACTCATCAGGATTCCTATTGAGGAAGATTGATAAGTGACTCTATGGGTAGCCTGTGCTGGGGGTTCACTCATGGGTGGGAGTGGCTTCTGTGTTATGGATCATGCAGTACAGCTTGTCCTATGTAAGTCAGTGCTGGGGTTCAGGTCTCTCATGTGCATAGCTCACTGCCATTCAGATTGTACAAGGTGCAGCATGTTTATTGATGCCAGCAACACAGGCAACACATGGCATCTGTGCAAGCTTTTGATACTCCTGATGAGGTACTGTTGGGGACTTTACGGTTGATGGAGGTGTCTGCTGGGGTACATCCCACAGGGGCTATTGTAGTCAATTGTACCGCTGATGAAGGATGACTGCAGAGCCACAATGACCTCCCCTTATCTAGATCTGACAGCCTTCATGATTAGGTGGGTATATGGTATGTTTCTGTAAACACTACAGCACATGTTTGTCCAATGCAGGATATCTATCACCTTGTGTCCCCAGGTCTCTCATTACATGTTAACTACATAATGGGTTAACACCCATGTGGTAATTGGTGGGCACTTACTGTATATCCACGGGGGTTGACTATACACGTTTCTGCACTTAGCTTGCTGACATGGCTATGGCACCAGTTGTCTTTTTCTATGTGGCCCTTTTGTGGGATGCTTGTGTCAGCTGGTGGATCATATGTGGTGAGCAGTTTGTAGTCCTCTGCAAACATGTTTGGACACAGTCCTTCCATGTTTGCCTGTACCTATGGGACATATATACCAGACGAGGGAGATCCCAGAACAAAGCCTTGTGGGATGCCAGTTATATCTGGTTTGTAGTCTGACATGGCTGCAGCATGTCTGACCATGTCTGTTCTGTCCTTGGTCTGGTTTGCAACCCCTCTACTGACATGTGGGTTTATATTTAAGCTGGTGAGCCTATCTATAATGAACACGTAGGGTATTGTATAGAAGCCTTTGCAAGGTCCAGCTACACTGTGTGGAGCACATTGCCCTCATCAATGACCTTAATGACTGTTTCAATTGAGTCAAACATGGTTAGGGACAGGATCTGCACTTGAGAAGGCCACACTGGGTTGGGTCCGGTGTCAGTAGGTCCCCAATATCTTTATGTCTGTGGTACATGCTGATCCTTTCCATAGCTGTGCAAACCGAGCTTCCCAGGATTCTGGGGTAGTAGTGTTCAGTATCCATTCAGGCAACACCTTTGTTGAGAAGGACCACTGTTGTTGTACACTGCTCTTTGGGTACATATTCTGTGGTAAGGCTGACATTGAGCAGTAGTGTGGTTTGGCATTCCATTCATCTTGGAGTCCATGTTGCACTAAGCCCAGGACACCATCTCATACCATTGCTGCTGTGTGTTTTGCTTTGTAGATGTTGGCTGTTACCTCAGCATCTGCAATGTCAGGGGGCCAGCAGTCTGCTGGGATAGATATTCTGCATTCAGGGGTTGCACTGCACCTGTCAGGATGTATGTTGGCAATATGTGTGTGTGTGTTTGTGATATTTGTGTGATTCAGGGCATATCTGTGAATTCCCAACATGGTTCCTACCATCAGTTGTGAAAGCCTTGGGATTATCCTTAGTGTCCTGTACAATTTGTATCTTCATAGGTTCATAGGTTCATACTAGGCTATCCACCCTGGGCATTTGTTAGCCTAGCCAGAGTGTGTGTGGCTTTTGACACCCCTTGCTATGTGAATATTATGGCCATTTATGATTTGCTTTGCTGTGCCTCTGTCTGGACATGACACAGTGAAGACCCCCAGTGTAACTCTACAATCATCCATCCACTTGGCAAGATTCCTGTTGAAGAGTGTCAGTGAGGGGCTCTGCCTAACATGGAGTGGGATTCTGGTCCAGGGTGTGGGAGCCTCTGGATTATGTATCTGTCCCACCAGCACATCCTATTTCATTATTTGTTGAGGTTGACATCTCTCACTCTCACAGCTCCGATGGATTTGTGTTTTCTGGGGTGGAGCATGTCCATTACTCCTGTGTTGGGCATGGCCTCCTACAACAGGCATGCAATGCCTCTGTGTAGGCAGTATGTGACTGCATTCAGCTGGGGTGTCTACAGCCAGGCAGCATATGACATATATTTGAGACCCTTTATCCTCTTGGTGAGGTACCTTTGAGGTCTTTCTAACTGCTGCAGGTGTCAGGTAAGGTACATCCCATATGAGGCATTGTACTAGATTATGGGTGTGATTAGAGAAAAGTATAGGGGCACAATGACCTCTGTTGCCGTAGATGTGACTCCTTTCCTGATACGGTGTCAAATGTAGACAGTCTTCCTAGCCACATTGGCAATGTGGGTGTCACATAACAGGTTACTGTCCACTTGTGTCCCTAGGTCCCTGGTTACTCCTTCCATACATAATGGTTTACCACCTATGTAGTAATTTGTGGTACCTTGTTTGGTATTTGGTGGGACATTCATACTGTCCAGTGTCTTCAGGACGGCTGGGTGGGGTTATTGTGTGTGAGAGTGCGGTCTGTAGCATGCTACAGACTGCACAGCAGTCTTGCCTACAGTTAGTTGCACATGGGTGAACTCCAATGCCTTGTGCATTGTCAGTTACCTGGATGTATGGGTGTCTGTGCTGACTATGGATACTCACCCTCCTTTTATGTTTTGTTCCAGGTTTTGGGGCCATGACACATGATACGTGGTATAACCTGGTAGTGCTGGTGTGCTGTCAGGAGGCTTGCAGCAGGTTTCTGTCACTGCACAGACATCGATGTTCTCCATTCTGGGGATGGCCTTGGGAGCATGCATATTGGGGTGTACACATCTGGCATTGGTCAGCATTTCCCTTATGTTTCTTCCCACTTATGTTTTCTAGGGTGGTGGGTCAGTCTTTTCAGCCTTGCCTACAAAAGGCTCTATGGAGGTGGCAAAGGCCTTATCCAATATTCAGACGCCCAGGGGTAACAGGTGCAGGCCATCCCAAGGACAGCTGCGTGGCTTGTCAAGCATGACATCCCAAGCAGACAGACATTGGATCCCCTTGGAATGACACCAGTAAGTGTGCCACTTGCTATGACTGATCATTCCGTGTTTGTACTGTGGCATTATTCTTGGTAAGGGTAGGATGCTGCGACGGTGAGTGTCATACCGGCCTGGACTACATAATCAGATAGCTCATCTATGTCTCTTTTCATGTAGTCTAGGGCGGTACATCTCAGGTCATTCACACCAGCATGGACTATGACTGCATCATATTTCTACTTGCTTTGGAGTGACCTACATACTTCTGTTATGTGGCATATTGTGGCAGCCTACAGGCAGCTTACTGTACCCTTTCCCTTGTTCAGTCTGGTGTGCGGGACAGCAGTGTGTCTGACTATGGAGTCACCTATTACAACTGTATCAGGCATGTTGTTTCTCCTTCTGGCCTGTGACTGTTTGGCACACCAGCTTTGTGTGCTATGTGTTGCATGTGCTATGTTTGGAGGCTGTTTGATTGGGTGTCTGCTTTAGAGGCCTCTGTTGGTGTGCTGTGTTTGTAATTTGTGCCTCCAGGAATGTTTTTCTGTGTTTATGTATTTGGTTTGCAGTTGTGATAGGTCTATGTGGGACTGTGTTTGTGGTGTGTGTGGTTACCTTCTCCTACTGACTTGTTTTGGGAGTACTGAGTTGAGGGAGCTCAGCCTCCAGTTTGGATGGATGATTGCATCTCTCACATATATTTGTATTTCTTGGGTGGAGTTGGGGGTTGTCTGTGTACTTGGGGCAGGTGTAACATTGCCTCAGGATTCACAGATTCCACTTGTTGTGGCTGGCCTTAGTGGATTGCATGTGTGGACAGATTTTATTGCCATACTACTGATCAGTGATTACTTCATTGTTCATGTTTGCTCTATCATGTAGTAGCTTCCTCATTCTCTTGCATATTTTGGTTATGGCTGGTGTCCACCATGCCAGATTTAGGCACTGTGTCTTGTTTTAATTTAGGACTGCATAATCCAAGCATTCCTGGCAGTGTTCATGGAATGGCTGTATTACAGGTTCTGAGGTGTGGCCCATATTTTGCACCTGCAGGACCTTTAATGGATTCCACATCAGTTTGGAGGAGTGCAAATATTGCTTAACACATGTTTTCCACTGTGGTTTTCCGGCCAGGGACTGTGGTCAGGATTTGTATATCCAGTGTGATTACTCTATGGTCTGGTTTACCAGTGAGCAATACACTTCTCATCTTGACATCCAGTACCCATGTTGCTGATTATCACATCCAGTATGCTTACCCTCTTGTGGGAGTGGTACGTTGTTCCTGGGCCTTTTGGTTTGTGGATTCTATGAACTTTTGTCCTACACTGTTGGAGCTAGTATAATGCTCCCAGTCTATGTCTGGGTATTTGCAGTCACCCAATATAATGTGGTTTGGAGGACTTGATATATTCATGTATTCCAGCATAGGCGGATGCAGTTCCTGGTGTTGGGACAGTAGTCTGTAGCAGGCTATGAACTGGGGGGCAGTTTTAGCCACTGTTACTTGAACATGGCTTGTCCATGCTGCTTTTGTTGTGGTACCGACATGGGGTGTGGTTATCCTTGACAATTCTTGCTAGTCACCCTCCTTTTGTAGCTTGTTCCAAGTTTTGAGGCTGTACAGCACAGTATGAGGTGTAACCTGGTAGTGTTAGGGTGCTGTTGTGAGCCTTGCCTCAGTTTTCTGTTACAGCACAGTTATCAACATTCTCCATACTGGGTGAGTTTAGACTGCATGCATCTTGCTGTTTCAACTTATCCCTTATCTTATTCTTATCCCTTCTGGTACCTATGAAGATAGGTTTGTGTTTTGAGCCTTACCTATTCAGGGCACACTGTGGGTGACAACAGCCTTTGCCAGTATCCATACGGCCTGCACTGATAGGTGCACGCCAGTCCTAGCAGGTGGTGCATCATGTCATGCTCAGCATGTCATCCCAGACTGGCACACATTGGGTCCCCTTTGACTAACTGCGATACTTCAGTCAATTGTTGCACTTGATCATCTCGTTGTCATGTTGTGGCATGATGCTTGGTGAGGGTAGGATGTTAGTCAGGGTCCTCAGGTGTGCATATAGTACTTGGTGTTACATTACTTAACACATAGCATTCATGTCTCAGGTGGTGCTGCAGGGCTGCCTCTGTCGGATGCGCATATTACACTTCCCTGTACATGTTTGAGAGCAGGTTGTGTCACGTTAGGCATCCCTGTTACTATATGAGTGAGTCAGAGAGGGGTATCATTCCCAAGGTTCCTACTGAGCCAATGTATGTGCTATGCGTTGCCTCTTTGCCAAGGCCAGGGCATACTGGGCATGCCTCCTTCTGCCTACTGGGGCAGGCTCAGGTTGTTCCTCCTCCGAGTCATGCTCTGCCTGTGATGGCCTTGGCAATGGTGGGGGGCTATTTGGCCCAGCCCTATGCTGGTCCTGCTGCAGCTGTTTTCACAAGATCATATTATGTAGCATAGCACATACCATGACAATTTGGGTACATGTAGTTGGTGTGTACTGCAAGGCTCCACCAGATGTGTCCAGACACCGGAACCGTGACTTGAGCAGCCCAAACACACGCTCTATTACATTACGTGTTTGTGCGTGTGCCTCATTATGGCATTCCTGTTCAGGTGTGTGTGCGTTTCTGATGGGTGTATTCAGCCACGGCTCCAGTGCATAACCTGCATCCCCCACTAGGTGTCCGTGCGGGATGTCCCCATTGGCAAATGACTGGTACAGCTGCGTCAAATGCCAGATGTGGGAATCGTGGTAGCTCCCAGGACAGCCAGCACACACATTCATTATTATGCCCTGGGCATCACACACGACCTGGCAGTTGATGGAGGGGAAGCCCTTGCGGTTGATGTATGCCCTACCCGCTCACCGGCTGGTGCTTTGATGCATATGTGCGCAGTCTATTGCCCCCACTACCTCAGGGTATTCCGCTATTTGCTGGAAGAGATGCATATTGCTGGCCAATACCTCACGGGCATTGGGGAAATATACATGATCACCGACATGTGCTGACATGGCATCCAGGAACTGGTGCAGTACCCTGGAAGCTGATGCCTGTGATATCCCCATCATATCACCAGTTGGTCTCTGGAAGGTACCTGTTGCTAGTATTCTTAGGCCAACACATACCTTGGTTTCCACTGGGATGGGTTCCCTCTGTTGGTTCTGTGTGTGAGGCGTGGCCTGCACAGCTCCACTATTTGCTGCAGGAGGTCTCTGTCCACTCTATAGCGCTCTACTATCTCCAGCTCATGTAACCCGTGGTAGGTGACCCTGGGCCTGTACACTCTTCTCCATCTCCTCACTGCAGGTTGTCTGGCACCATCTGCATTGTCACCACCCTCAGCAAGTCGCCTATGTCTCATTATGACAGCTATGGCAGCCCCTAACATTTCTGCTCTGAGTTCAGCTTTTTCAGTTTTCACTTCTGATAACTTAACTCCTGTCTTGCAGTGTCTCTTGAGAGAAACATTCTGCACTGCTGTTTGCAGAGTTTTAAGTGCTGAGCTGGGCTAGTATTCTGCCTGTGTAATTGCCTGCATCTAATTGTTTTCACCTGCTAGCTCCAGCAGTATTCCCTGCTAACTTCCTACTACATCTGTTGCCTCCTTTTTCCTTTCTGTTTCCTCAGGGTGGAGCCGTGTGCAAACCAGCAGAAACACGCTCACAGTGGCTTACACGCGCGCACACATACTTACACAGTTCAGAATCTGCTTATTCGTTTTAAACACGTGCACGCCCACGCAAACGGTGTTAAACATCTCCCAACATGCTCCCACATGCTCAGTCTGCCTTACACGCGCGCACACTGCCTAACACGCAGACACTGCCTTACTCGGGTAGTGCGCTGCGCACACGCGTATACACCCAGCAAGAAACTTTGGTGTAGGCAACAGTGTACACCTTCCATTTCTTGACTTTCTCATGTTTACTTAGTGGCACACCTCTTTCCTTGATATCTGTCTGACATCTGTCATGTAACTCTAACCTCCAATGAACTGTATTTCTTTCTACCATTCCCCCCTGTGATGTCACCTATCTCCTACTCTGTTCCTCCCCCTTATGTAACTCTTACACTACTCAGAATGTGCTCATTTGCTATGTGACAGTGGAATTCAGTATCCTTACCCTCATTTGCATCAGATTGCCTACTAATGCTTAGTTACATCTCTTAGACTCAGCTTCCCCCCTTAGCAACCACTACACGGTGGCCATGTTGGTTTTGCTCTGCTGGTCCCTGCATTGACATTCCATGTATTGCATAAAACCTACATTTGTAGGTTTAAAACCTTCGTTTTTATGTTCTGTACAGCGCAGCCCGTTTGCCCGGGGCTGCGCTGGGTTTAAACATCGGCAATCGCCGAAAAAAAACATTATATTTCCCATATATTTGCATCAGGTTACCTTGCCAATGGCCACATATTTGGCCATTGGCATGCTGCCTGACACATATGCACCCTTTATTTGGAGCTGACATGGCTCCATTGCGTTTGCAGAAACGTACTCAGTTGTCAACTGAGTACATTTCTGCAGCTAAAACAGCTCTTACACGGGCTGTTCTGGGCTTTCTGGATCACTAATCAGCCTCATTTGCATGCTATTCGGCTGCAAGTGAGGTGATTAGCTTATCCACGCCACTCCGTAAGAGCCGTTTTAGCTTGACTCTTACACGGACTTTGGGCTGTTCCTGGATCGCGAAGGCTGCATGGAGTCTTACACTACTCTTAGACTCCGTGCAAGCCTTCGTGAATCCTGTTTGTCTTGTCAAACCTAGGACTGAGACGCACAAAGATCTTGGTTCCTAGGAGTCATCACCCCATCAGCAACTGCGAGATGCACAAAGATCTTGGTTCCTAGGAGTCATCACCCCATCAGCAGCTGCCCTGTTCTGGTGCAGGGAAAGGGAATACCTAGGATGCAGCCAATGGTCAGAGCATGAGTAGGTGGAACAGATACTAAAAAGTATTCCCAAATGCTGTTGACCAAATTTGCCACATCTCTGCTGCCAGTCAGTACACTTCTGTGCCACTAAATGTTGTTTCCATCTTGGACTTAAGCCAGTGTTCCCTTTTCTATAAAGTAAAATGTGCAGTCTGGTTACTTGTAACATTTTTGTATGGGAATTTCATTTTTTGGTCTTTTCAAGGACATCACAGAGTTCTGTTTTAATATTCTGAAGGCGTCCTCACTCCAGCAGACCGCAGTATATTTTTCTACAGTTTAAGGACCTTACCATTATGGAAGAAACTGCTAAAACAATGCAACAATAAATGTATAATAGCACCATCTTTCAATTAAACCCTTAATATGTTTAAAATATTTTTTCTTGTACAGTGAGAATGCTTACATCTCAGTGAACTGCATTGCACGCCAAAAAAATGTTAACTCAGAAAGCCCAGTTTGTGTCCCTTTTTATGAGTGATCCAGTCAAAGTCACATGGTATGCAAATGTTTGCCATAGCAATCAAATCCAGGACTGCTGTAAGATCTACTTTTAACAGCACAAAGCCTTGAATCTCTGCACCAAATTGTTAGACTGCACTCCAGGAAGACAGTAAAGCCCACTATGCCACAATCCATGCTGAAAAAAATATTGATGCAGTTGCCAACCAGATTTGATTTTGTGGCTGCCATTTTTTCTCATTTCTAAACAATGAAACAAAATACAATCTACCCAAAATACTTAATTAAAAAAATAGTATCATTATTGTAATCAAATGTAATCATCCTGTACACAAAAACTTTTGGTTAAAGTAACAGAAACTTAAAAGCTATTCAATGTAGTGTGGTTTTGTTATTATGTCTAATGGTGTACATCTATTCAAAACATATTAACCTTTCTCATAGTCTATTATCAGTGTAGACAGAAATGGCAAAGATAACTAATATAGCGGTGTATTTAAAAATTAAAAAAATCTTCCTTTTATCTAAATAATGTCATTGCATGAGTCACTCAGATTGTGTCCTAATAACAGAATAATTACTTGGTACAGACACTGATCATAGTCTGAAAAGTAATAAATATGTACATATAAATGGTAATATCTCACTTAAACCTTTGAATCCAAATAAAAACAACAGATTAGAAAAAAAAAATATTTAAATAAAATACCCACCCGAACTTCAAACATTTTTTTTTAAACCTGCGTATCTGCTTTAAGGATCACAGCTGAATTATTTTTTTTAACATTTTCAATTGAATTTTGGAGTATGTTAATCTTAGCAGAAAAAAAAACAAAACCCATTTTGGACACAGATGGTGTCTTATTATTTGAAGTTTTCTCTACCAGTAATTAATAATTATCTATTTCCTGACACTGGTATGAATGTATCGTTAATCACACAGGAATATAAAGGGAAATAAAAAAAAGTATTTTTTATGCCAAACTTTAGCTATTATTGCTTTTACTTTGTTATTCTGAAACACCAACAATCATTTTACATTTTAAATATATAGTTAATGCAGCAACAAAAAAGTTTTTTTATTTCACCTAAGCTTTTACTGCACAATTTCTATAGTTAGTAGTTCAGTATCCATTTAAATCCCAGCAAATAAATAAATAAATAAAAATAAACAGCAATGTTGCCTGCATTGCTATAACATGTGTCCTAAGTAGCAGGGAATGTTGTTACCTACACATGGTATCTCACTGTTTCATCTTCTTCTACCACATCAGCATTCATCGCTAAGTAAAGCTGACTGTCTAAAGCAGGCAGGCATTCTAGTATATACCTTCTTAGTTCTTATGATGTTTCTGTGTACTTGCCTGCTGTAGTTGTGGAACTCACCTCTGGGATTCATGGCATGTGTACTTCTCTCATAACATGAGAGAAAATGGCATGCAAAAACTGCAGGTGAAAGTGTAGATTAAATTCCAGGATTTGGCAAGCTTCGCCCCCTTCTACATTCTTTCTGTAATTTGCTACAGCAGGATTATATTACTGGTGATCCCCAGTATGTTTTAACATGCATACTTTTCATTGGTAAAGCTATGCACTGTTTGAGTAAGGAAGCTCTCTGCTGAGCATGTTAAAGCTGTGACAGACATTTACTGAAAGTGTTTATATATTAATTTGACCAGTTAGTTTAGGGTTACACCCTTTGTGACTACAGTGTATATTAGTTTCACTGATTAATTAGAGATATTCTTTTAAGTAAAACATTAGTGATAGATACACACTGTGTTTTTTTATAAGGAAAGCTCACATTCGTGTGTTAAGTATCACTATTCACCCATGATGAAATATGAAGGACAGAATGAATGCATTAACACTTCAGCATATACCAGGTTTTTCCATAAATAAACAAGGTTGTAAAATCCACAGTCTGGTGATTCATGACTACGTTTACAAGTTATGGTTGTTTATAAATGCTATTACCCCAAGCTGAATCCTGGTCTGTAGCAGCTAAGAATATAAGTGACAGGGCATAAAAACACCGTTTTGTCACTTTCTCACTGCTGAATCCCATCAAATAAGGAGTTCTTTGTATTGATGAACTATAGCCATTTTTATTTCATGGTTTATCTGTATTTGCATACTTCCTACTGAAGTGCTCTGTAAGATGAGAGAGGGTTTTTTTTTTCTTTTATTGGCCAATGGATCTTTCTAGCTCACTATTTGTAAGACGTTATTTCCAACCTTGGTGACATACTACAGTTTTCAATGTGGCCTGGATCCGAGTGAGTTCAATATCCTTTCCACTTAGAAGTATCACATTTGTATGCCCAGAGTGTTGTTGGGAACCGTTGCTAAGGAAAGCAGTGTCAGGTTTCAGTCAGTGTGAGCAGCGCTCTAATAATACTTTGCTATGCATAGTTCTGAGGCAGACTCCTCGCCTCTATAAAGAGCACATTGATTTCAGCTATGGAATACATCAACTTATATTACACACACACACACACACACACACACACACTCACACACACACACGCACATGGCTCAGATGCTTTGAATGGTGGTAAGCCTTAATTGATGGTTAAATCTATGCCTAAGAAACCATTTCTTATGAAGATACATTTGTTATTTGATTATGGAAAAAAAGCACAGCTATGCAGCATAATTCTCTGAATCAACATCCAACAAATATTTTTTTCTGCTCAGCCCACTGTCCCAGTTTCTTTCCACATACTGTATTATATCACAGCTGGGTTGTTAAGACAGAAAAGAGTATTTTGTGGGAGTCTCTGTTTTTGTATTTGAGACAGATGATGAAGTTCCATCCTGTAGAACTAGAAGCTGAAGAGAGGTGTCCATCATCTGCACCTTAACAAGCCTGATGGTATGTGCATCAACACATTTCTAATAACTAAGTGTAACTTTCTTAACTATAATTACATAGTACTTTGACTTGCTTTTCTACTTATATGGTCTTGAATCTGCAAGAAGATGGTCATTTTCTTTCAAATTCCTTTACATTTAATCATCATCATGATCATCGCCACCACCTTCATCCTTTTCTAAATAGCTTGTTATAATGAGGGTCATGACAACATGTAATCAACTTTTAATTAATGAAGTTATAGTACTTCCTTATTATAGCGGCCTTGTTGATATACTTAGGTAAAGAGTAAATAGGGTGATTAATCACAAAATGTGGTTACCAAACCAACTGTCATGGAGAAGTAAGACTATTTTTGAAATGTAAACGATTAAAGTAGTCGCATTTTGCACACTTATTTGTTGTTGTGTGACTTTAATTAGTTCACATTATGTAATAATGTTGCTGTTGAATTTTACACATCTTATCAGCTACTGTGTATATGATGATGCTTAATTTCCTATTTTCAGTTTATGTTGCCTGCTGCAATGTGTATGTTGTCAGAGACAGTATATAGTGTAATCTATTAGAATAAGACAAATGTGTATAATTTTAGAAGCAGCATTTTGATACATTTGTAAAATGTGTTCCCTGAAGTTGTATGGTGGTTTGACAATGTTCCTCTCCCAGTTGTGCTGCTTGGACTGTGCATTTTCTTAACCAAGAGCATTATCGGGCTTCCCGAGAAATGTTTGAACCTGACTTTGTTTGGTTAGTGATGGGCAGCTGACTTAACTGGAGCTTCTCTCACTGTTACACTAAACCCTTCTCTTAGTTCATATTTATAACAGCTAGTTGCCAATGAGAGGATAAAATAGAATTAGATCTCATTGTCACAAACATGGGGACAAAATGCTCCACAGTATATATCCTCTCATTGCGAGATCTGATCATAAAAATCTCACACTGGAAATCTGCATCCGCCCCCCACCCAAACAAAAGACCATAGTGAAGAAGATCATAGAATATGGACTTTTGGAGATGCGTCTTGGATTGAGAGTTTGGACACTGTCAAGTTTGGTTTTGCTTGTTGAAGATTCCATTGTTGAGGGAAAGGCAATCCAAGGCCACAGTTGTCCAGGCCTAAAGGCTTTGTCATACCTCCATACAGCCTACCCTTTGACCTTTTTGCCCAGCTTAAAATACTGTCACATAACTGCCAATTGTGTGTGCAACATGGTGTAAGGACAGAACCCCCATGGTTAACAAGATGGGTTAGAAACTGCTTAAGGACAGCAGTCACAAGTGGAGTTGCTCAGGCTTCGTGCCAGACTCCCTCCCAAATACAAGTGGTCCCTTGGGCAGAGTTCAGGCCAACATGGGAGGTGATTGTTTGGCAAGTACTTTGCAGGCAGGGAGGCCTTGCTGGGACAAGATTCTTATTGAGATGCCTTGCAGACAGGAGCAAACTGGGAAGGGACTGAAACAGAAACAGGTACTTCAGGAAAGAGCCAGGCTGTGCCAGAAACAGGTGCCCAAAAGTCATATACCTTTCAATAGTTAAAGGCCACCCGAAGTATAGTCATACCTCTTCGAAAACAACAAGGCAAGAGGCAGCTATCATATAAGTGGGGACACAGGGACAGGGGACTTTTATCCCAAGTTGCTAACCCAGGCTGACAGCACTTCATCAGAAAGACTCACATTGATAAAGACTACACAAGACCTTCTACATCAGGGAGATGCATCTGAACCTAGTGAGGTCATTGTTCTTGTACGAGTCAGACTTGCATGACCAATGATGATGAGTACATGACATCTGCAACAATGCCCCATTGCATGTATGCAGAACCTCAGACCAGCCCAACAGTCATTCAAAAAAGAAGGTCGCAAAAAAATAAAGGGACATGCCTCGCCAACTATGCCAGCACGCATGCCGCCTGCTCTCGTCTGTGACATCGGCCTCCTGATACAAGGCCACAAGTCCAACCTCGGAAATAATGGATGTCCACCCTCCTCAAAAAACCCAACCCACCAAACCACCAAGAGCAAGCCAAAGTTTACTTAAAACGGATTAGCACGGGAGGGAATAGGGGAGGACAGATTTATCACTTAGAGACTCCATGCTGTGAATAAAATCCCCGGTTCATGGTTCATCACCTGGCTGACTCTCTGACTCTGTTCAAGGAGAAATCTAGACCTGTGGGATAGGAGATCGGGGGTTCAATCCTCTATTGTCACCACTGGACAGAGGCACAACAACACAACACTAATGGGTTTTTTTTTTTTTATAATATGGAAGGCGGTTACTGAAAAAAATTTAAGGCTAATATAAATGCCTTAGGGCAGATAGCCTAGTATAAACCTATGAACCTATGAACCTATGTATCTGTAGAAGAATATACCTTGCCAAAGTAGCCAGAAAATAAAGAGGCACATACACCCAAGCTACTTACAGTTCAAAGCCTTTCTGAAGACTAACATCACCTGCAAGTCATAACATTCACTACTGTTTTAGTTACTCCTACTGTTTTGGTTACAGCATTTCTTAAAGGAATACTGATGTGTTCACACACTTGTTCATAACATATATAACATATACAATATCTGAACTACATCACCCAAGGCCGCTATAACAAGGAAGTACCAAAGTTATTACAGAGTAGGTAAGCTGGCTTGGGCAGAGGAGGACCCTTCTTTAATCTTTTATTGAGTTGAAGGCTCCAAATGAATGATTTTAAAGAGCAAAACACTGGTGGGTTGACTAGGGAAGATTAATTACATGTATGAAGATGCTCATAAGAGAGATGTATGACACCACATCCTATGTGCAATTGGCCTACATAAGATATAAAAACCACAATTGTGTGGACTGTTTTACTGGGTGCTGGTTTACAAACCTAACTGGACATCCTTTCAAGGTTTTAATTTATTTAGATTCCCTTGTCATTTTCTTCTTGTTTGCTACGTAAGATGTAATTACAATAGAACAAGAAGGCATCACAAAGATAAACCACAAACTATACTGACAATAAGTTTCTCAATTGTCCCACCATTAGATCAATGTACCTGCCAGCACTGATAATTTAAAGAAAGACGATACACATCTTGCATCTCCCTTTTTCGTAAGGGAAAATTAATGACCCCGTGTGATAAGATTTTGCAATACACTTCATTAAAGTCTTCACATTTTACACTGTCTCTTTGGTAATGTGCTTATTTTTCCCATCATTTTTGTCACTCACTCACTCACTGATTTTGAAATGTGTTTCTGAGTAGATTTCCATTTTCCTGTTATAAGCGGGAGAGTTATGTACTATTTGGTATTCAGTTTTTAAGATAATTAGCTGTCCAGATTTTTGGTTGGCTGTACCTACCTTTGTATCAATTTTCAATGCCTGCAGGCTGAATGGTATGGTGTGATATGCTTAAATATCAGTAATTAGGTAAACTGACTACATTGAGGAATTATTCATCAAGGTCACTGCATCTGTTTCTTGTGTAGCATGTCAGCTGGGGCAGCACCATCACAAATGTAGTTTAAAGAAGTTCCTGAGCACAGTCTGGAAAGAACTGGAAAGAAATATATTTAGATATATAAAAACAAATGAATTCCACAGGTCATCTTCTAAATAGGGAATGATTATGAAACCTGTCTTAAGCCTTATACTTTACTTTGGGGTCAATAAGGGCTAGTTGATGGTACAGGTCTCAGGTCCTGGATAAACTCTTATCTTGTCAATCCCTGAAACAGAGACTGGCAAAAATCTATGTACAGCTGCTGATGCACCTTTTTTCTTCTTCTTTCGGCTTTTCCTGGTTAGGGGTCGCCACAGTGGAACTCTGGTCCGCTAATGATTGGCGGTAGATTTTTATGGTGCTGAGGTGCCAGCTCGACACCCAACCTTCAACTAAGGCACGTCCATTCACGCATGTCTTTCGAACACCACTCGACCACGGGGAGGACATGCAGACTCCACATAGAAGGCGCTCCAGCCGAGAATTGAACGGGAGAACCTCCTGCTGTGAGGTGACAATGCTACCGCTGCACCACCATGGCTTATCACAGCTGCTGATGCACCTAAACAAAAAAAAAAAAAAACATGCTGTATCTTCCAATTCCAAACATCTAAGAGGTGGGTAAGTAAGTAAGCAGTAATGCCTGAAGTGGAGGGAGATTTAGAGAAATAATTAATCAGTGGTGCAGGCAGAGGGCCTCCCACCTCAGGAAGGGCTGTTATTTCATATAACTCCCACATAGGATGGTGCTATTGTGCTTAACAAATAGGCTCTCTAATGAGGTGCTTGAACTCATTTTGCAGAGTCCCAAAATAGAGAGGAAAAAAAGAACAAAAATACAGGAGAAGAGCGAATATCAAACATCACTATTCTCCTTTGAGCCCTCCCTGCACACCCCTGATGTGGATGGTAAGCCCAACCCCCACCCCTCAAACATATATATAACAACTGTGAGATCGCAATACCTCTGAGAAAAGGAAATCTTTTAAGAAATGGCAATCTCAGACTTAGTATGTATAAGTCCAGATTTTCAGATGTTCCACCTGCACATCAGGACAATGCAATGCAGGTCTAGACATTTCCGATTGTTACCTTGCAAATAGCTTTTTTTCCTGTAGGTTTTATTCTATTGTTCTGTAATTTTACGGGCTGTTTATCTCATTTTATATGTGTGTGTGTGTGTGTGCGTGCATTTCCAAAAAGCAGTCACAGGCATTGTAGTACTTTTCTGACTATTTTGCAGATGTGACTGTTTGCTTTGTATTTTATCAGATAAAACAAATGTTCTAACAGCATAGCACTGTTTTGAAATACTGAACTGTATTTCTCTGACTGAAGTTGTGGCATGAGGGTCCAAACAGAGAGCAAATAGCATGTGCTTAATAGAAAAATTTGTTTTATTTATGAGTTGCAATGCTGAAATTGTTGGCTAATCACTTTGTAGCAAATGTTGAAAACAGCTTGTAATCTTTGTTTGCATTCAGTCTTTCCATTATGTTCTGAATTTTGCTATGTATTCATTTTGTATATAATATTGTCGATTGGAAGTCTGTGATGTATGTTTTTCTCTTTTATCTCAGGTTTTTGCCTGGAAATGGTCAATAAAACAGTCCATGTATTTGATGAATGAATAGATAGTCATCAAGCAGCAGTATCAGAGCTGAATGATTCTGCTTCATAAACAGACTGAGTTCATTTTAAAAACTTTTATTAGTGAATGTTTTAGTCTGTGTCCAGTCAGGTTTCAACATTTATGCAGGCTGTTTGCTAAAGGACAGTGAGTAATTCATAAATTGAACTAAAGTACAAAATGGCAGACACTGAATACAGAGTTGTGAAAATAAGCAGCTTTATTCACAACTCTGTGAATAGTAAATGGGTCACCATCCAGCTAGTCTAAGAACTCCCCTTTCCAGTATTGCTTTCTGTTTATAAAGCACAAATCTGCTGTTGACTTTCAACATTACTGCTTTAATGGGTCATGTACTTGTAAATAATATGCTCAACCAAACCTTTACAATGTAAGCATGACAGATTTGAAGAGTGCTTTCAGAATGAATGAAAACCTTCCGACTCACTGAAACACATCTGAGCTGGAAACATACTCCAAAATGTATGGCCTAGATTTTACTCACGTTAACTGTGAACTTATGTTGATGGAATGAGTTATGGACCTTTACAAAGTCTTTAAGCAGCACGCTTGCAATATGTGTTGATGACATGTTAAAGCAGTCAGTCAAAAGCTGGATCACATTTAAATAACATATCAGGCGATTTTCTGATGTTAAGATTTGGGTTTTGGTTTTTAATGAATAGTCTGTAAAGGGACAAAAATGACCACTGAATAGGAGAGAGAAAAGGAACTCCCAGTTGTATAATTCTTTTTATTGATTTTTTGACCCCCCCTCCCCCATTACAAGTGTCAAGCCCCTTTTCACCAAATGGATCATTTGCTCTTGCAAAGGCACCAGGAAAGAAACACAAGCAGGGACCATGTATTTATTTACTTACTAGCCATTTGGTCAGTGGGTACATGTACTGTTCTACTGACCATTTTCAGCCAATAATTGAGATAAAAGTGCAGAACATACAACATAGTCTTTCAATCAACAATATTATATACAAAATGAGTTCACAGCAAGATTCAGAACCTAATTTTTAAGAACAAATATAAATTGACTGAGATTGAAAGGTCCAATCATAGTTCATTGAAAAAGAAATCTCTACAAAATGCAAGCTAATATGTGCATAAAATTCAATGCAATCATACATATAATACCCAAACTCCTTTATGCATGTGAAATATTTGCTTATAGGATGACACATTAAGAGTCCAAGAAACGTTTATTAAATATATTCTGTTATTCATGACAGTACTGAATAATTTATGCATTGTTATCAGTTACATAACCATTGTCATTGTTGCAGTTGCAGGTAGATTCAGTAAAGTAATTATGGGCATGTCCTATTAGGGTTAGCTGCTTCTTTTTTGTGTGTTATTAACATCCCTACTGTGTCTACTATAATGGATCCATTACACCTGTAATTCTAGATGAGTACTTATGTACTTTTTCTTGAGATGTAAATACAGCATCAATGAGCAACCCACAGCCATCAGTTATCCAATATGCAGCGGTAGTTCCGAACTTACAAATGGTTATCAGGCTTATGTGCTAGGACTGACCCTGCCAGTCTGCAGATGTCAAGGATACCCATGGTACTCAGAGGCAAGTTGATGGCACGGCAGTATATTCTACTGCCAGTTGTATAAACCAAGGATGGAGAGTGTCAAAAATTGGATTACCATGATAAGGAAGTATCCCCAAGTTACATGCTTGAAATGTAAAGAAGGCAAGTTAGATTTCTACCAAGTATTTTCATAGAGTGGGAACTGTTTGGGTTCCAGTTTTTTTTTAAGGAGAGGAGAATGAGAAATTCTCTTAAGTAGCAAATCTGAGTAATATATGTATAACTCTGAGAATATAAACCACACAGCACTGACTCTCCATGTTCTTTCGATGCTATCTACCCTCTGCCTGTTAGCCCACTGATCTTTTGCTATGGTCATGGCCATTAATTTCCTCCAGTTATAGTGCTATTATCATCTGGGAAGCCATTGGGGTGATTTTGCTGTGAGTTCTAGCTTTGCTGTCTTGGTCTGTGAAAGCACCCAGGATGTTAGTGTGTAATAGGCAGCCCCAGGGCAAGTCACTTGTTCATATCTATAATGTAATCCACAGTAATCCTACTTCCTTTACAAGCCATCTTATCCCAGCTGGTCTCTGTTCTCCACAAGGGATACAACAAGGAATAAGTGCCCATGTGACACATGTACTACTTCCATCCCCAGGAATAAGCAAGCAGGCATAGACTCATCATTCCTCCGACTCCCTGACAGTCTCTTCCAGCATGAAGCTGATTATTGAATCTGGATGATGTGTGTCCTAGTCATCAGTCTCATGATCTGTGTCCTAGTCATCAGTCTCATGATCTGTGTCCTAGTCATCAGTCTCATGATCTGTGTCCTAGTCATCAGTCTCATGATCTGTATCCTAGTCATCAGTCTCACTCTCTAGATCATGCAGCTGAATTCCATCCATTTGGCACAGAATTTAGTTATACTGGATTGGTTCAATTTTGAGTTTTTAGTCATCCCTTTGCACTTATTACTAAGTCAGGTTTACATATCCATTTTCTTCCCCCAAGAGCTATTTTCTCTGCACATTCTGATTGTCAACTCCAACATTTTTCCTGGTAGCTCAGTCTTTAATAGGAGACACCATCCAGCCTTCATGATTTTCATGTATTTTTGATGCCCTTATCACTAGTGCCATTGTAGCTACCAAATATGAGTGCTGCCACACTACTGACCCACTGAAGCATCCATGTTATATAATTTCAGTAACAGTACTTAAATGTACTGCTTGGTTAGGTCTGTACATCTTTTTCCCATTGTCCTGCATGGTGCACCATTCTTCATCTCCTGTGAGACAACAGTGCAATAGATGGGGCCACCTTCTTCCCTCAAGGATAGGTGAATTGATGTAAGTTGCTGAGTCTCACATTACCTGGCTGGCTCCTCAGTTTTCCAGGTCAGTAACCAATTCACAGGTTTTCTACATTGTCCACAGAACATTATTGCTATGCACCATTAAACCAGACACAATTTAGCTGTAAGGAATACTTTTTTCATTCTCTCTATTTTTCATTATTACTAAGTGGTTTGATCCATTAAAATAACTACTTCATGGTAGAGCATTTGCGATCATAGGACAGTCCTGCCATTGTTCGTTCATTCATTTATTCATTCATTCATTCATGCATTATTTTTCATACTACCCATTTAATTGAATGCAGGATCACAGGGAAGTTAGAACATATCCATGCGCTCAGTCAGTCCAAGGCACAGAAGTTCACTCTGGATGGAGTGCCAACCAATTGAAGAATTGACAGTCACTCACTCACTCACTCACTCACTCACTCACTCACTCACTCACTCACTCACTCACTCACTCACTCACTCACTCACTCACTCTTGTATGGCATGAATACTTACAGACAGTTTTGATAATCACCAATTCACCTCCATCAGATATTTAGGATCTGGAAGAAAACCAATGCATCCTGCAAAACCGCACATGGGCACATGGAAGACATGAAGGCTGCACAAATTAGGCACCCTCACCAAGAACTGATCTAAAAAACCAAGCACTGAAAAATCGTAGTACTAATCACTGTGCCACTGTCATCTGCTAGACTTTAAGCTGCACTTGAAATTGTTTATCTTAGTCTCCTGAATGTCATTTATTATGTTAAACAACTCCAAATGTCCTGATCATTAGGAACATGTTTGTGGATGTGAAGGATCCCAAATTATAAGTGAGTAGAAACAGCTGTAAATTACGATTTATATTTGAACATGGGTACCCTCAACCACTTAATCACAAGGTAATGCATTCATACAGTATTACAGAAATGACAGTGACTTTGCTAAAACTTTCAACTTCAGACCTGCTATGGTCTAAAATATGAAAGCACCAGTACAGCCTAAAAGTACTGTGGAAACAGCTCATGAGTGGTAATTGTCTGTAGTGAATGTCTGTGCAAATGTCCTTCATCCATAGGAGTTGCACTTCTCAGTACTTCACTGCAGTGACTTCCTTTTATCAGAAATGCAGTTAGAATATTCCAAGTGAAAGTTATGACTTATTTGTTGGTGGGAGATCCAGTAATGTGTAGCTACTGGAAATGTTTTATTTTGTTTGTTTGTTTAACCTGAATTTCAAGGGTTGTACTCTGCCATTGTGCCTGGGCCATAATTGAGAAGGGGTCCAAGGAGCAATCCACACATTTGCTTATCAAAAGAATGAATGAATGAGTGAATGAATGAATGAATGAATGAATGAATGAATGAATGAATGAATATGTGAGCCAGGCATCTAGTTATAAATAGTACTGCTGCCATCAGGGAAAGAGCCATGAAAACAGAATGATCTAAGGTCTCTGATGAGTGGGTCTTATGCAACGTAATGAGGAAGGGAGAGGTCAGGCTGGAAACCTCTGACATCAGTATGGTGCATGGTCAGGTACTGATTCCTAATTATTACTTTCAAATAGATGTTGGTATCCCCAGCTGACGTTAGGCATCTTGGAAATTGGCATACTCACTATTTCCATTTGTTCCATTAGTGAAAATATTCAGTAATTCCATTAAATAGCTGCACTGATTTTGCAATTTAAATAGTATAACTTTTGAAATTAAGTCCTTGTCTCTTTTTGTGAGAGCACTGGGGGACAGGTTAGTTACAGAATTTGTGATTGCTTTTAGGCAGGTTAGAAGTGCAATTGCTATTGCCTGATAAGGCCCAAGAGTGTTCAAGCCCTGCAGTTCTGGCTCTTGTCAGTTACAGGCCATTCAACAACAGAGCTAAGTGGCTGATAAAATGCTGACCTGCCCATCCTGATCTTGTTGTGTTCTTAAACCCAGTGACTGTCTTGTTATCTGACCCTTATAATAATTTGTCCATAAAGTTCCCTCTCTCCCCTTTCTGTGACCATTCAGTGAGTATCATTTTGTGACATCATGTCCTTAAAGTTTTTTAAATACTTTGACCTTCACACTGTGTTCTATACATCCTTGAACAGTGAGGCGTCACTCAGCCATTCTGTGTTGCTATTTTAGACCTAGTGGCTCTTCTGTTTCCTGACTTTATTATAAATTTGTCTTTAGACTACTCTCATCTCATCTACCTACACTAGTACCAGTCCGGGCTGAACTTACTCACTGTACTTCTCTCACCCCCTTCAACCTAAATCACACTTTACAACCTTCTCCAGCCTTCTACTCCATTCATTTCTTTTTTCTTCTACCTTACCTTACCCACTTCATCGCTGCAGACCTTTCCTGTACCTCTTTTTCTTTCCTCCCTACTCACCTAAGCTTCCTGAAGACACCCTACCGCGCACTCTTCTTATCTCCTTCTCTCCATCCTACGAACACCGTCTCTCATACTAAGACATCACTCAATTTCCCCACACTGTCTCTAATTATCTATTATCTTATATCTCTTTAAAATATCTTATTATAATTGTCTCAGGTCTCATTTATCACATACTACTCTGTGTAACAAATATATTGAGTTTTCCTCCCACATTTTCTCCAACTCGTGTTGTTGTTTTCACTGCACTTTACTATGAAATGTGTTCGATGTTTTGTTCTCATTTTCACTCTTATGATTTATAGTGTAACACGATTCTTTGTGACTTAAAATACCTGTAACTGATGATCTGAAGTAGGATTGTTCATTTGTCAGCAACCTGTGGGTTACGGATCCGATATCGGATCCGAGCCGGCAACTTGTTTCAAGCTAATGGATCCGAGCTCCTAGCTCCTCCCTTCACCCATAATCCCCTGCTAACCCTCCATGACCTCAGATCTAGTTTGCCGCGCTTGTGTTGGCTGGATCCTTTTTTGAGCTCTACAGATAAGTGGGAAAAAGTTAACTTTTTCTAAGTATTTTTCATCAGGAAATTCTTTTTTAGTTTAAATTAATACTTGTAAAGTGTGTCTGAGTTAGGTTCCTTATTTTTTAATTAATACCCTCCCTTCGCTGGTCGCTAGTGTGTGAGTGTTTGTTGAGTGTCTTTTGAGGCCTGTGTGTGTGTGTAGTTGTTTTTCTTTTTCTTTTTAGTTTAAAAAAAAAAAAAAAAAAAAAAAAATGAATGACTGAGGCCCCAAAAGCCATATTTTCTAAATGTACCGAGTGTGGCCATAAGCTCTCCCCGGCTGATGGCCACACTCAGTGCGTTCGGTGCCTTGGGGTTGAACACCTCACCTCGGGCTGTACTATCTGTGCAGCGTTCAACCCCAGGGCACTGAAAGAACGGAGGTCGAAGCTGGTCCTGGCAGGACTTCTACCCCCGGATTCAGCTTCGGCCTCCGCTACCTCTGCTGCTCCCGTGGCTCCATCACAGCCTGTGGTGGTTGCCACTCCTGCCCCCCTGCCTCTGACTGGGACTCAAACTCCTGCTAAAGTGTCGGAGGACAGGGAGGCCAGGAGGGAGAAACGGAGGGAGAAGCACCACAAGCGGCGGGCCGAGACCTCCGTTTCGGCCCCGCCAGCTAAGCGGGCTTCTCCCTCCACTGCTTCTATGTCTCCTCCTCCTCGGCTCCGATCCCCTTCTTTCTCCCTAGGGCCCGAGGAGGAGGAGACCCGATCTCCGTCGAGGTCATCAAGGCGGCATTCCAGGCCTGCCTCGGTGGCCTCTTCGAGATCCACTTTCAGCTTATCAGATGCAGACTTGGATCGGATGATGCGAAGGTTCATCCAGGCCCAGCTGCAGATGGGAGTGCTCTTGCCTCCCCCCCCCCTCAGGGGGGGAGCTCGACACCTTTTTTCCACCCAATTGCTCCTTCTCCAACCCACTACCCAGGTTCGGAGCGCTCGGAGCCGAGCAGCCTTGGAGCCGGGGGTGGGTCGGTGCCGACAGTACTTGGTACTTCGGATCCGACCCTACCCTCGAGCCTGTCGGATCCGACTTCTCGGAGCCGTGGTCCGAGCTTCGGATCCGGGGGATTCAGTGTGCCTTCGGCTCCGTCCAGGTTGGAGCACACTGGTCCCTCGGATCCGACGGTCTCGGCGCCGGCTCCGATCCCTTCATCGGATCCGAGTGGGAGCCGACTTTCGGATCCATTGGAGAGTGGCTCTCCCTCGGCATTCGATGTTGTGGAGAGGGCTCTGTTGAGAGCATCCGGACCCCCGGTCCTTGCATCGACTCCTCCCTGCACTCCCTCTCTGCTGGGCCAGGCTTCCATCACCCGGCCAAAGGGACAGCCTGCTTCGATGTCACAGATAGTTCCATTGGAACAAGATGTTGCTGGCGAGGCCTCCTCGGACAGGACCCCCGAGGAAGGTCCCCGCAAGCATAAGTGCAAAAGGAGGCACGTGGACTCCCCTGAGTCCTTAACTGAGGACACGGACTTGGAGGAAGGGGAAGGCTCCCCAAGATCACCCCCTGAGGATGTCTCCTTTGGAGACATCATGGAGATGCTGAGAATCAGAGGTGGGTGGTCTGCCCCCAAGTCTTCCTCTGACGAGTCCGTGTTTCTGGATGCATTCGAGGCAGGCCCATTTACCTCCTGGGTGTCCCCTCCAGCCGACCCCCTGGTGGACCTCATTACCACCAGGGCATGGAAGGATCCGGACACCGTGGAGCCAATACCGAAGCGACCGGATAGGATTCTTAGCCCTCCCTCAGACTGGTCACATTGGAGTAAGGGCCCCCCTGTAGATGCCATGTTGACGGCGGCAGCCACAAAGAGGGAATTGGCTCAGGAGAGTCCCTCAGTCCATCCACCGAGCAAAGAGTCCCGTTTGAAGGATCGCTTAGGGAAGCAAGTCTTTAGTTCAGCGACCTTCTCAGTAAGGTCTCTGAACTATATGGCACATGTCATCAGGATGCAGCGGGATCTTATCAAAGAATACGCTGCATCCCCCCCTGAGTCCATGTCGGAGGAGGATAAACAATTGTACTCCACCCGAATGGCCACTCTGAGATCTATTTCAAACACCTCTATGCGGCTGTTGTCCCACGCCACAGAGGGAGCCGCTAGGGCTAGCGGAGCAGGCCTAGTCATGAGACGTCAGGCCTGGCTCTGTCATTGCAACTTTACGGAGCCCTTTAAAGCGTCCTTCGCGAACGCCCCCTTTGATGGTTCTGCCCTTTTTGGCAAAACAGTTCGCGAGACGCTTGTCCAGAGTGAGAAGGATGGGAAGACGTTGTCTGCCATCGGAGTCTGCTTCTCTGCTCCCCAGCGGTCCTTTTCAAGGAACCAAAAGGGTCAGAAGAAGATGTGGTTCCAGAAATCACAACATTCCCAACCAGCTCCGGACAACCAGTCCTACCGTGGCAGAGGTGGACAGGGAGGACGTCGCCCCAGGGGCAGAGGGGCTCCGAGAAATTTTGGGTCCAGAGAACCTTTCTCTGAGCGGCCCGCGCAGCAGCCCTGAGGGGTTGCCCGGCTGCTCCACTCTGGAGGCAGTCGGGGGGCATTTTTCAAAACATCTAGCGGCATGGGAGTCCATCACAACAGACCGCTGGGTGCTTCGCATCATATCCAGAGGGTACAAAATACCAATTCTTCATGTCCCCCGATCCAAGAACCTCCCCAATGTACCACCCGATCACAGGGAGGCAGCAGCCGCAGAAATACAGCAGCTGCTAAGAAAAAGAGCCATCCAGCCCGTCCCCCAAGACCAGCTCGGATTAGGGTTCTACTCCAGGTTCTTTTTGGTGCCAAAAAAGACGGGGGATCTGAGACCCATCCTAGACCTTTCCCGCTTGAACCTGTCAGTAACCAAGGAAAAATTCCGAATGGTCACTCTTCAATCTATCCTCCCCTTTTGAGGGAGAACGATTGGATGTGCTCTATAGCCCTCAAGGATGCGATACCACATCTTAATGGACAAATGATCCAGGAGGTTCCTTCGCTTCCGGCTGGGAGCCAGTCACTACCAGTTCAGGGTCCTTCCCTTTGGCCTCACCACAGCCCCCAGGATGTTCACCAAAGTGTTAGCAGTGATTGCGGCCCACCTGAGACTCCAGGGAATTCAGGTCTTCCCGTACCTGGACGACTGGCTCCTGACCGCACCAACAAGGCATCTACTTTGCTCGGCCAGAGACTTCTTTCTCCATCTAGCCCCACAACTAGGCATTACTATCAATGTCGGCAAATCTCTACTGGCTCCAACACAGATCATAGAATTCATAGGTGCCAGAATAAACACCAGAGATTTGTGAGCCTTTCTAACTGCCGAGAGAATCAGAAATCTACAACTTCATGTGCGGGCTATCCTTCATTCAGAGGCTTCACCAGCGGAATTGATCCTGAGGGCACTAGGCTCCATGGCGGCAGTGATTACACTCCTTCTATGCGCCTGTTTGAACATGCAAGTCCTGCAATGGACTCTGTTAGTGCAATGGTCCTTCCTATCCCTTCCTCTCCACCATCCCGTTGCTATCAGCAAGGCTTGCAGAAGGGCGCTACTATAGTGGCTCCAAGCATCGAACTTCCATATGGGCCGTCCCTTCTGCACCTCTCCCCCTATCGCCACTGTGACCACGGACGCTTCCCGCCTCGGGTGGGGGGGGCATTACTCAGGCAGGACAGTCCAAGGCACATGGAACGATACAGAGACCTCCCTGCATATCAACGTTCTGGAGATGAGAGTGGTGCTGTTGGCATTGCAAGCACTTCAGAGCTTCCTCCCCGCAGGAACGATTGCAATTCACTCGGACAACATGTCAGTGGTCTGGTATATCAACAAACAGGGGGGAACCAGATCTTATCCTCTTTGCCGCGAAGCCATGAGAGTGTGGGAATGGGCGATCTCCACCAACCGCTTTCTGATTGTAATGCACATTCCGGGGAGGACCAACATCCTAGTGGACAAGCTCAGCCGCACCCTTCTTACCCCTTACGAGTGGTCTCTCAATCCTCTAGTAGCGAAGCAGATATTCGCAACATGGGGGCAACCCTGCTGCGATCTTTTTGCATCTCCATCAAACGCCAAATGCGACAATTTCTTCGCTCTAATCCCCCCACCAGAGGAATCTCCAAGAGATGCTCTGGTGCATGCTTGGCCACCCGGTCTACTCTATGCCTATCCTCCTCTTCCAATGATGATACAACTCTTACAGAAAGCCTCGCGGTTGGGGAGCAAGATGATTCTCATTGCCCCATTCTGGCCTCGACAAATTTGGTTCCCTTACCTGTGGTCTCACCTTGTGAATCACCCTTGGATTCTAGATCCCATTCCGGATCTCATCTCCCATCCATTGGACTTGCCAACTCCAAACCTGGACAATCTGAAACTGACAGCTGGGTTGCTCCAGTTCCACTCCTAGTTAGGACTCCCATCTCTTCACCAGTCAAAGCCATCCTCGTGGCAGCGCATAAGCCCTCCACCAGGAAAGTGTATCACAGCAAATGGAAACGTTTTTCCATCTGGGCGGAGCGCCGCGATCTAGATCCCTTTACGGCTCCTCTTCCATCCATTTTAGACTTCCTAACTGAACTCTTTCAAGAAGGCGCTAGTTGTTCAACTGTCAAAGTGCAATTGGCAGCCATTTGTCATTATCATGTGGGGCATGATACAGGGCCCTTGATGTCAGCCAAATTGTGTAAAACCTTTCTTAAGGGTACCTTTTTACTTAGACCTCCTGTAAAAGAAGCAGTACCCCCATGGGATCTTACTTTAGTTCTTCAAGCCTTGACTGCTCCACCCTTTGAACCTGCTGCTTCAGTGGATCTCAAATTCTTGTCATGGAAAACAGCATTCCTTGTAGCCATTACTTCAGCGAAAAGAGTGTCGGAACTTCAGGCTCTTTCTGTAAAGCCTCCATACCTGATTTTTCACCCGGATAAAGTGTACCTCAGGATCAATCCCTCCTTTCTTCCCAAGATAGCATCAGAAACCAACATAAACCAATCCATAAATTTACCGGTTTTCTTCCCTAAATATCAAAATAAGGGTAAATACAAGCTGCACTCATTGGATGTTCATAGGCAGCTTCGTTTTTGTACTCATAGGACGGCTGGCCATAGACAATCTGACCAGCTGTTCGTTTCCTTTGCCAAATTTAACTTGGGGAAAGCTATCTCTAAAGTATCTTTATCTCACTGGATTTCCCAATGTATCCTACTGGCTCATCAAGCCTCAGGTAGACCCGCACCAGAAGGAGTTTGTGCTCATTCCACTCACTCCATTTCTACTTCTGCGGCTTTCAAGTCTAGAGTTCCTTTGGATGATATTTGTTCTGCAGCCACTTGGGCTTCATCTCATACCTTTATCAACCACTACAAGCTAGACCTGCTTTCTAGAGGGAGAGCATCCTTTGGCTCTGCAGTGCTTCGTAATATCCTTCCATGATGGCCACCCAGGGTGCAGGTAGCTGGGGACTCTGTCCCACAGGTTGCTGACAAATGAACAATCCTACTTCAGATTTAGAAGTTATGTACTCACCATAACGTTCCATCTGAGTAGGTAATTCATTTGTCTGCAACCATCCCCCCCTCCTTCCCCCTGACCTTCTTCGGATCTATTAGTTTTTAGATATCCTTTGTTGGATATATATTGAGAGGCAAACTCGATCTGAGGTCATGGAGGGTTAGCAGGGGATTATGGGTGAAGGGAGGAGCTAGGAGCTCGGATCCATTAGCTTGAAACAAGTTGCCGGCTCGGATCCAATATCGGATCCGTAACCCACAGGTTGCAGACAAATGAACTACCTACTCAGATGGAACGTTATGGTGAGTACATACCTTCTAATTTTGTAGTGTAACATGGTAACATTTGATTTTAAATGTCTGTGCTTCATTTGTGAAAGATTGTGATTGTGGAGCTTTTCTCTCCAGACCTGTGCTGAAAATGAGCACTTGCTGGCCCAGTCGGCCTTTCTCAGTAAACAAATGTCAAATAATAAATAAATAGTGAGCACTAGAAGATCAAACTGGGAAATTCCTCTCCTTAGAGTGCTAAAGCTCAAGTTACCCTCACTTTGATATCTTCATACGTACATACCTCTCATAGTCTTTGGGCAACAAATCTGAACAAAGCCAAAACTGGTGACATATTTTAAATATTGCTCTTATAAACACAAAAATTTGCTAGAATAGCAGATTTCACTTCACTATGCATTTTCTGAAGGATGGCTAGCCAACTGGCTCACCAACATAATACACACAGTCAAAGTTGGGAATTCCACCTCCACCAGTTACCAGTGGCATATCACAAGGATCTGTACTGGGCCCCCTACTGTTTGAAATCTATTTCTCAGAAGTCCAGGCAAAAATAGATGGGCTGTGGCTTACCAAGTTTGCATTGACTGCAAACTGGGTGCAATCACTGAATCCCCCAGTGATGGTGACATACTACAAAAAGGGCTTACACAAATAAATGACTGGTGCCAAAACCACAGACTTAAAACTAAATGCGAAATATGCATTATTATCCCTTTTGGCAAAGAGGATGTCCCTGCAGATTACAATATTAATAGTACCCCCCTTACCTCAAACTCTGTGGTGAAAGATTTGGGAGCACAGGTTGATAGCAACCTTAACTTCGAACACCATGTGTCCACAGTGGTAGGGAAGGCCTTCCATGTTGCACATCTCATAAGTAAGGGCATCTTATCAAGAGATAAGGATGTTATAACTCCCCTTTACTCACCTCCTCATCAGACCACTAATAAAGTACAATGTTCCCTTCTGTATGTACCTCACCAGACACTTGCAGCAGCTGGAGAGACCTCAGAGGTTTCTCACCAAGAAAATTCAGGACCTTCACCACATGACCTACCTGGACAGACTGAAGAACCTGTCACTGTATGCTGTATATTATGGGTGACTTGTGCCTGACCTACAGAGCAGTCTTGGACCCTGCCCTAATGAAAATGCTGCACATCCGCAAGTTAAATAGGACAAGATTCACTCACTCTAGGGATCTTAACCTAGCCTGCAACATTAACAGGATGTACTGGAGAGACAAATATGTCTCCCAGAGATTGCCACTCCTCTGGAACAAACTCCAGTTCACATAAAATAGAGCTCCTAAATGCCTATTTAAGTGTAACTTAGAAAACTGGATGGGAGACTGTAAATTTACCCTGGGGGTGTCATCTATGTCTCTCTTGGATAAGGGCAGTCAGTGATGATCATAGACTCACACTGGAAATATAGACTATACAAGTTAGTCAATAAGGGAACAAGGGTATAACATGACTAGGTTAATAAAGGCACTAGGGCCAATAGCATAGTAACCTCATATGAACCTATGAAGTCAGAAAATCAAATGCCTGACATTATTGTGTGACTTCAGTCCTCAGTGATTTGCTAAAAAGTCACAAATTTTAAGAGGAACAGACTAAAAATATGAGGCAAAAATTGGACATTCTGCAAAAATCTGGACATTTGACAGGTATGCCTATGTCCTTAGTGTACAATCCAATACCTTCTCCTTTCAACTCACAAATGCTCCTATAACAATGCCACTGAATTTACAGACTTAAATCATGCCAACCTCAGCCTACACTATCTCTTATGAGAGCACCACCCCAGCACTGACACAAAAACAAGCTTCAGCATGTCATTCTACATACACTTAGAAAAATGCATTAAGCTTGCAGTCCCTAGTATAAATAAGTATTGTGGGAAATTCTAAAATAAATTTACCTGGTGGTCTTTCACCCTAAATAATTCGACAGTAAAAGAAAGAAACTCCTACAATTATATAGCAGTTCACAAATCCCCCTCCTCAATAAAAATATCAAAAGCATTACAAAAAATAAAAAAATAAAAAATTGAAAAATACTATCAAGTCTGTTAAAGGGGCCCATGAATGTAGGTTGTTCTCTAAAGCCAAATATCTTCTTTTATCTGTGATAGAAAAATAATAAACCATACCCTACACTATCTGAACATATTCATAATGATGATTCAACGCAAACATTTTCTAATGGTAAGATATTTTCTGTATAATGTACTGCGAAGACTCAGTCAGATCCTATAACCAGTTCACTTTGTCTAGTTGATTGGTTGCGTTACCATATGTCAAAAAGTGTTTCACATCACCCACAAAAGGTTGCACAATCTGCAGGGTAATTCTGAGTCCAGTAATACTGTTTACATTTTAAATGGGTAGTAGAGTAAAACTTTGGTTGTTTTGCTTTGTATAATACACTGTAACTGCATATCTTGTAGTCATGTCTTTCCCAGTAAAATAAATAGTCGAATGTTTTTAAAACAGTTTTTGCAATCTGAAGAATATGAGACATAAAAGCAATGACAACCAAACGAAGGAAGAAAAGTGTACCTCAAAACATCAAAGATGTAATTTTAATCGAGAGGTTGATGAAGGGACAAGGAGGCATGCAGCGATGGTAACATAGTGACATGAGTTTTTTAGAGACTCTTGTTCTGATGTGGAACACACAAATAAGGAATAAATGTATGGAAAGCTGATTTCATAAGCACTAAGACAAGAAGTACAGAACTTTGACTTAATTAAAGGTAATCAGTATGAATGCTGACAACATCCCGACTGATGACAGAAAATACATCAAGGTCTGTCTTCCAGAGAGATGTATTCCTACATTTCATTAGAAATTAAAATTCTTAGAAAGAGTTGCAGAAGGTTTTCAAGTTCATGCAGAAATAGATACCACAGTTTAAAGGATCTACTGAGTAAGCAGATCAGCCAAGAGAAGGCACCCCTGCCAAGTTTATTGCTGAAGGCTTCTGTTGCTATAAATGATTAAATACTAAGGAGCTGACTACATGGACTTAAAGGGCATCACAATTAAAGGTGTAAGGCAAATTGTGCAGGGCTGTTTCAAGCAGATCCATAATGAGATGCATGTTAGGGACATTCAAGAGCTTTGTTAAAATCTAAAGGAGCCATTAACTGAGTGATCCATCCTGCAACAGCAGTGATAAGGAAATCCAGGATGATGGAGTTTAGTGACCCAGAAATAGTACCTGGTCTTTGTCCAGAAAAACACGGAGATTTTTATTAACTTTTTTTATATGATGTACATGGTAAGACCTTATTGGTTTACAGTTTAGAGCAGCAAGTTTGTTAAGCGTAAATGTGGCTTGAAACTGATTTTCTTGCATCTTGGTGATTTTTCAGCATGAGGGTGATTCAGTTCTGTAGACTTTGCAAGTAAAATATTGTTTCTATTTCCCACGTTTTGTTGTGTTTATAGTCTTGTGTTTACTGCATTTTTTTTGTGTGTGTTTACATTTCTGGTATTGGTTGGAGAAGGTTTATATGTCAGACTGTTTTTGATAAATTCTTTTAGTTGCATATTTGCTGATATTGTTATATATCTATCGGATTAATTGGTGTGAATATTTGCCTTCTTTCTTTAGCTTAACTGTAAAATATAATCTTAACAAGTTTCATAGAGTTTATGATGACCCACCACTGGACCACTAATCAAGGAGCCTCAATCCTCACCACTGGCACCTGTGGGTGGACGTTCACTGGGAGGATAACAGGTACACACACAGTATTTCCAGATGCAGCTCTCTGCATCAAGTGCAGTTTCCCTTAAGAGCACACAGAGACCACAGTCAGTCCTTGGCCGGTTTCTCCCTCTTTCTCCAGATCACCAGTAAGACTCCCAATGGCACAGCTATAGAGTTGAGTCCTTAGCCAGGGTTCCAAGCCAAGTCCTCCAACACTCTCTCTGTCAAACCAGTGCTTTGTGTCCCTGCCCAAGTAGCTGACACACACACTCTTGGAGATTTGTTTTTCACACATGCACACACACACAGGTTTACTAGCTATGCTCCCTTCTGCCCAGACTATAAGGTAGTTACCACTGCCACCAGATCCCCCCTCGCCAGCTAGCTTAAGGCTCTTCCAAGGGTACCCAATATACTGAGTGAAATTAATACTAATACAAATGGTAGTTTGGCCAAAATCAAGGTTATTAAGAGTGGCCCACAAAGTGTCACCAAATAAATATGCAAGTACTCTCAAAACTTAAATATCTCTACAAAGATCAACCACAAAGAAAGGTTTAAATATATTTAATAATAAATAATAAAAACACAAGACAATACTAAATATATATTCACAGTAACATCAGAGTTCAAAACCACTGGAATATTTAAAATAACACTGCAGGACAGGCTCACACAAAATAAGAAAAACAATAGCTAAACTAAGCTTCACTATATTCCTGACTGAATTTAAGAGAGTTACTACACCCTAATAACTTACTTAATAGGGCAAGGCAGATGATGTGGTGAATGGTCCTTATTGCTGTTATCAGGCCCAAGATAGAATACATAATACTCAGTTTCTCACTAAGAGACTTCTCAAAATAATATCTTAAATATTACTGGTGGGATAGCTTCCAGAATGACATCACTTATTGTCATCTGACTTCTAGTTCCCATGCAACACCCCCATTGCTGGAATTTGGCAGGACTTAGTACCTACCTATGAAATACACACACAAGAGCTTTTGCTCAGATATTTGGCAGATGCTGGAAGTCATAAAGCTATTGCATTCCTCCATGCTTTCAGAGTAGTAATTAGTTCACCCCAACGACAATACATAAAGATTCCTAGTACAGATCTTGTGTCTCTGGCTGCCTTCAAACCTGGGATATAGCATCTCTATGGTCTAGCCTATAAAGTGATTACATTTCAGATATTTTTTAAAAGTTTCAGGGACTGAGGTTAACCCTCCTGTTTCTTCTGTTAAAACATATGCATTTAAACAGTTACAATAGTGCAAGTACATTTCTGTTGTCTTCAGTAAGGAACATTGTGGATACATTTCAAACCCAAGCATTTTACAAACACCTTTTCAACACAAACATCTGTACAAATCAGTTTGATATGCACATAATATACAGCTGTAATACATTTGTAACACCAGCATCTTGTATGACCCCCAGTTCTAATACATTTGTAACACAAGCATCTTGTACAAATCAATTTGATATTCACAAATGACATATAATTATTTTCAAAATTACAGCTAGCTGTGCTAGCAGTACCTCCTTTCATCACAGAGGTCATACAAAAGAAGATAATAATGTCTTTTTTCTAAATTAGTTATACATTTGGACAATGTAAAACAAATACATTAATCAATCTAAGAAAATACAATGGAGCTTTTTTGTTCATTAGTTTAAGAATATGGTGCTGCGGTAGCGTTGTCGCCTCACAGTAAGACGCTGTCCGGTTCGATTCTCAGCTAGAGCATCTTCTGCATGGAGACATGCGTGAATGGGCGTACCTTCATTGAAGGTTGTGTGTCAGGCCTGGCAAGCCGGTACGTAAAAATCAACTGCCAATCATTAGTGGACCAGAGTTCCGCTGTGGCGACCCCTAACCGGGAAAAGCCGAAAGACACAAACAAGTTTAAGAATAAACTAGGTGACAATAGCTTATCTGTATCATAACAGCATTTTCTTACTTTCAGCACTGGTAGCTCATTTAAGTTATTCAATGTACTGAACACAACTGTTACTAGTGTTGTAAACACTTTATTTTAAATAAAAAAGTGTTTTAAGAAAAGGGCAATGCATAAGCAAAACAGTATGGAGAGTGATGATACACTAGCTGGAGCTACTTCAGAGATAGAAGTAATGTTGTCACATGACCAAACAAAACTGTGTGGTGGCTTCACATGGAAATCACCATATACTGATATGGGAGTGAGAAACACTATGGCAAAAGAACCGAGTTGCAAATGAGGAGAAACAACATGGAGGATTCACAAATGTATAAATAAATGTGTGATGACCTGTGGCCACCAGTGAGTTTGTACACCATAATTTTTTGATGAGCAGAGATTGCCATTGCCATTAGAAGACCAGATGGACAGGAAGCAGCAGTGGAGGAAGTACCAGATCATAGGAGTAGACTCTCTATTAGCTGAACAAGACTTCTTAAGGACCTTCCTTAAAGTAAGCATATCAATGTCAATACAAGTCATCACCTTCCACAATACAGATGGATATGACTCTGCGTAACATGGCATCACCTCCATAACAGAAATCAAGCTGAACACTATTGTGTGGCCACATACAACATGCAGGAGCTTGCAGACTTGTGCCATCCACACATAAGATTTTGTAGGCTCATGGAATATTGATTCCTGTGGATGCTAAAGTAAGTGTAGTATTGACTATATTTACTAGAGGACATTTCAGTGATTACCAAAGAGCACAGTAGGCATATACTATGCATTGATGTCATGGATAAAATACCACTTCCTTGATGTTATGCTGTAGCATGTGAAGGAGCATATGTGGTTCTCATGTTCCTTAGGTTCTATGGGCAACTAACTCACCTGCATCAAGAACCCAGATCATCCACATGGACATCGGTATATCAGATGGAAGAGTTTATACTCCATGAATTGTCAGTAGTTTGTAATGCACAGTGCATTATATACAATGTGTCTGTCTGCCATCCAGGCATTTCTCACAATTCATATATCTGGTACTCATCCAAACTATACCACTGATTTCTGTAGAGTGACTTCCCATAGGAACATCCTTGTAGTGAAGCCAGATATGCCCTGGAGCTTTAGCTCATGAAACCAATACACAACCCACAAAGCATAGCTGAGATACAATCACTGAGCATGTGTCTGGACTGTTGAAGGCCAGTTTAAACTGACTAGATTCCTCTGGTGGCATGCTGCCATATGCTTCAGAGAAGTGCATCAAGATATTTGCTGCCTCTGCAATTCTGCACAACATGGCAACATGCAGACAGCTGCAGTAGTCGAGTGCCATTACCACTGGAAGACCAGGCAGACAGACAGACCCCAGCAGTGGAGGATGCCCCAGTTGAGGATCTGGTTGCAGGGGAAGAAGCATGCGATGCAGAGGCAGACACAATATGATGCAACAATGGCAGTATCTGGTCTACAGCTATGGACCAGATTAGACATAACCAGTAAAAGTGAGGCATGCAATACCACATCCAGCATATACTGTACAGTACATTAACTGTCCACTCTGTGCATCAGATATATTCCATCCATGTAACACAGCAGTAAGGGCAGGGCACAGATGTTATCATCAGCAGAGATATGGAGGGACACAATGACATGGTTCAGCAATGGACACATTGGTGGAAAGAAGGAACTAAGTAATAAAATGAGATGGTACCAAAAAAGTACATGTCAGATGGAGAAGTAATACCTACAAAATGAAAAATATCCACAAGAGATGAAGGCTTGTCAGTCCCAGCAACAACTACAACAATGGAAAGTTTTGAAGTTGTAGTTTCTGTCATAGAAGCCATGCAAACAGGTTGCTGTGGCAACAGTACATGCAAAGAGTAAGTGAGGAGCATAAGGCCAGAGAACAAACACAATATTTACTTTTCACTGGTTTGCAACTGTGAATAAAACCTTACCTTAAAAAAGATGAGGATAGTCAAATCTACAGCGGGACATCACAATGAGAAACAGACCAGTTAAGTCAACAGTCCACATCAGTGCTTTTAACAGAAATAGTGAAAAAAGAACATTTTTATGCACACAGTTCCACAAATCATACAACAATGGGAGTAAGGAGAAGCGTTGTTACCCCTCTTCAGTTCTGTCACTTCACAGATTTAAATATCACAAGTTCAGCTAAATATGGAAGTGAAATAAAATGAATAACTAGAAGTGTCTAGTGTTAACCAGTGCACTCATACCTTGTATGCCAGGTTATTCTTCTATTTGTAAAGATGGGTTTGGTATAATGGCTAAGGTCTTTACCTCATATAACACAAGCTACAGAGTTTGAGTCTAACCTCGTGTTATAAGTTGGGGTTGTCATAATGGTTAAGGTATTAATCTCACAGATAAAGGGCACAGGGCTTGAGTCTCACCTTTGAGGGAAATTGACTAGCCTTAAAATGGCCTGCAACAGCAACAAGCCTAATATTTGCTAGTAGTTTGGTATAATGGTTAAGGTGTTTATCTTACAGACACAAAAGGGGGAGTACGGTGGCATTATGGTTTAGAATTGCTGGTTCACAGTGCACCTATGAATGCAAAGAAATGAGGTGTTGTAATGACTACATCAGATGCAATTGTATTTATTTGTTTATTTATTTAACATTTGTTTACCGGGAAAGTCCAACTTGGAACGAAGCTAAATTTCATTGGAGGCCCAGTGATGAACGTTCCATATGCATGTCTTTGAATTCTAATTCAACTTTTGAAATCTACAGAAAAAGGTTAGTGTAAATAATATTTAGTTTAATAAAGATTCTATAAATATCCAGTATTACTTAATGGTAGCAGATCCGCGGTGGTGCAGTGGTAGCGTTGTTGCCTCACAGCAAGAGGTTCTCCCGTTCGATTCTCGGCTGGAATGAGGGGAGTACCTTCTGTGTGGAGTCTGCATGTCCTCCTCGCGGTTGGGTGGGCGTTCGAAAGACATGCATAAATGGGCATGCCTTCGTTGAAGGTTGAATGTCGAGCTGGCACCTCAGCATTCGTCAAAATCTACTGCCAATCATTAGCGGACCGGAGTTCCACTGTGGCAACCCCTAACCAGGAAAAGCCGAAAGACAACAACAACTTAATGGTAGCAGATGACACCAAACATAGTTTTAGATGTAGATTTTTATTCTAAATCAAGTCAAATGAAGACTGAAATAAGCATCTACAAACATATGAGGCCTTATTTCCACTTTAGTGCATTTCAGGTTATTACACTCTAGAACTGTCAAAAATAATTATAAGAACAAGCTGGATCAATGAAATGAAAGGATAAATCTCTGACTGCAGCCAAGGAAGTACAGTTTAATTAGGAACCTGCTTGGTGGACAATCTGACTAGGGAGTGGTGAGAGTAAGTGGTGGTCACCAGTTTGTTCATTGGTGGGGAGCAGTGGTTCATATCCTGCTATATTCCAGCATTTCTGGCCTAGACCTCAAGCAACTGTTCTGGCAAGTAAGCCTGATATGGGAGCAACAGCCTGTTAATGGGAGCCTCACTTACTAGCTAGGTATGTCAGGGATAAAGAAGTGCATATTGGAGTCAGAGCCTAATATAGCATGCACTGTGCATGCCAGCCAACAGGGAAATGGGTGGAGGAGCAGAAGGAAAAGCTCCTGACTCCATTCAGGAAGATATATTGTGATTCATGTCTCTTTTCTCCTGTAGCCAATGTCATTAAATGCTATGAAGCAATGGGGAGAGGGGGATGGTCCAGTGAGGATGGTGAATTAGCTGTAGAGAAACATGGATGCCAAAAAATAACTTTCAGATTAAACTAAAAAACAAAAAAAGTGATATTTTTAACTGCAAACTACCAAGTATTAATCCACATAAAAAAAGAAAAAAGAAAATAAACAAAACAACAAGTCACTGCTGATACAATGCCTAATATTTAATTCAGGTTTTGTGTCATAAGTGGTGTGATGCCCGTGCACTGGCCCAGCAATTAAGGAGCCACAGTCCTCACCACTAACACCAGTGAAGGGCGTCCATATAGGGAAAGGATAATAAATACACACACAGTAAAGTACAATTTCCCTTAAGAGCACACAGAGATCACAGTCAGTCTGGGGCTGGTCTCTCCCTTTCTCTCCATGTCCCCAATAAGACTTCCCACTGGCACAGCTATAAGGTCCAGATCTCACCCTAGTGGGCAAGCTAAAACCTCCAGCACCCTCTCTGTCCAACCAGTGCTTTGTGTCCCTGCCCAAGTATCTGATACACCCACACTTTGAGATAAGAGTTATATATAACCACACAGACACTCCTGGGGAAGGCTGGCACAGGTTCTCCAGCTGTGCCTCTTTTACTCGGACTATATGGTAGTACCACTTGCCACCACCCACTAATATTTATCAGCTACTAAAAAGGCCCTTAACAAAGGGTGTCCAATTATTACTGTGCAATATTATTATCCAAATGGTAAGTGCAACTGAACAGTCAAGGTTTATTGGAGTGGCTTTGTACAATATCACTAAATACACGCAATGTACTCTTAGAGCTTAAATTATCTCTACACAAAACAGCCACAGTTGAAAGTTTTAAAAATATTTAATAATAAATAATAAAAACACAAGACAATACTTCTTACTACACAGTGCTAGTCAAGAGTTGAGAGATCACAGAGAAATACTTAAAATAATACAGTAGAAAAGTTCTGACATCAGTACAAAAAAAACTAATCTAATCTTCCTAGTTCCTAGCAATGTGTAAGTGAAAACAAAGTTCTAAAATAAACTTACATATAGAATACAGACAGATTGCTGGTGAGTTGGATGTTCTGAAGACACATGCTAAATGTCCTCATTCTTTCTGTCCTTAAATTGATAACGCAGTACCACTGATTCATTTCAGCTTGCATCATTTCTTTCTGGTTCCCAGGTGAACAGAACTCAGAGATTAATAGTCCTTTTGATCTTGCAGCTGGTCAGGAAGCCAGAGCAATAAAATAAATTTTACATGTAAATTATAGACATTAACTCTGGCCTCAAAACAATAGGCAGAATGTCTCCCTCTAGACATCTCAGCTCCGAGTTTTAGATCAAAGAATTTCACAATGCTTGACTTATCAGCTTTCTTACAGCAGAGTGCACTGTTGTATCATTTTTTTCAGTTCAACATCCAATACAGTCTTTTCACATTTAAGAGAACAAGCCTGTGGTTTATATTAATATTTACAAATGACAGAATTATCTAGTAATTCTAGCTAGCTAGACTGGCAGCCTTCACCTATTTTTACAAGTGGAACTTTCTTACATGATACATTATAGCCAATGACTAATACCCTGTGTAGTTGCCATTTAACATAAAGTAGCATACTAGTAAATACTTAAGCATCAAACATTTCGCACCTATAAACATGCAATCATACTATACTAAATGATACATGTAGAAACAGAATATAATCACAAAAGTGATTTAATCTATACAGATACTTAAAATAGACATTATAGATAAATAAGCAAGAGTTAAATAAATCTCAAAGATGTATGAATTTAGTATGCCTGATGTAAATAAGCTGGTTTACATACAGCTAGAGATCTGCTCCCAAAGCATGTTGTACACTTTTATGAATCTGAGAGCCTGTGGAATGAAATGGATAACTATGGTTAGAAGGGAGGGATCTTAAGCACAGAATGACAGCTCTGGTGGTGACAGTGGTGGCGGGAAGTAGCATACCTCTCAACCTCTTATGGCAATAAATCTGGACAAAGCCTGAAATAACAGGGGGATAAAGCTCGCAAAATAGGAACAGATTTTAAATACTGCTCCTATAAACTTAAAATGTTACTAGAATAAAATGATTTGTGTTTGCATGCATTTTCTAAAGGATATGAAGTCTGAAACTCAAACAAATCTCATTATTTAGCAACTTCAGCACTCCATGATTTGCCAGAAAAACATAAATTTTATGAAGAACAAACCAAAATATTTGGCAAAAATCTGTGTAATTTAGAGGTATGGGGGGGGGGGGTAGTCATCCTAAGCTTATATTATAGGGGCGCACCCTCCAACATACATTCATGTCTTTGGTAGCCTGACATCATTGCATATCTGGCAGGTGGGTGGCGAAAGGTTTAGTCATAAAACAAACAAAAAAAACTATGTCTACAAATATGATGCTGCACTGGAATGCCTCTGTCACCCCTCAGACAATGGGAAACAAATATTGGATTATGTCCTGAATTCTACAGCATGGGGGCTAAAATGTGTAGTAGTATTACTAGCATCATCTCTCAAAAAAACAGTATGTGTACTTTAAGCATCACCCCAAATGAAGAAGGACATAGTCTACATTAATTCTAGTGACTGTGCACAGAAAAGTATACACTAGAAAAAACAAATACAACTATAGATACTACAGCAGCAGCTAAATTATTATTATTTTTTTATTATTTAACATTTGTTTACAAGGAAAGCCTGACTTGGAACAAGCCAACTTTCAGAGGAGGCCTGAATGAAGTCTTCAAACTGACGAAAACGTGTGTGGAGTGTATTGCTGCTATATTTTGACACGTTAATAAATTTGATTTTTGCCTGATTGTGAGCCTTTTTGCTGAAACCGCAGGACTGGTGTGGCTGCTTCTTTTGGTGTAGAATTTACAACTAACAAACCAGCTATATCCTGCAGCAAGTGTTGACAAAATTCTTGTCTATTATAAGAATATCTTTGGGCCCAGTCCAAGCTGTAACCAATGGCTCCTCCGCTCCTGCTGATTAATGCCTACTGTCTTTGTTCATTTTTTCATCTCGTAATACTGTGAGTGAACAGGAGCCCTTTTTCTTCAGAGACATTCCAGAGCTTCGTTTGCTGTTATTCTTGATATGGGCCAAGAACAGAGAAGTTTTGAACAAAAACAGAAATTATGCCATTTATCATTTGATGAAATACATCTTGTCATTTCTGAGAGTAAAAAAGAAACCGTGGTTAAGAATACTCTTAGTACTCTTTCCCAGTATTGTTTTTTAAACAGAAACCTTTACATTTCTGTTGCAGAAGCATGCCAAATGTACAGTGCATTTAATGACAATTGTGTTAATCACAAACCATAAGCAAAGCTATTCCCACTGAGCCATACTGTAACATGTGAGTGTCAGGTCTTATGTCTGACAGTGGCTTCCTCTGCTGATGGCCTTTTGTAATGACCCCATGCAGTCATCAGAGAAGTGCTGGAAATTAATTTTCCTGAGGTATATTACAGAAGAGTCATGAATTTCAATACGTTTAGCCCTGTTTAGCTTCCTCTGCAACTCTTTCACTAGTGGAATTGACAGAAAGTATGCAGAAATAATAATCCCTAATGTGGAATTCTGCATGTGTAAGCTGCTTCTATCACACAAGTGGGTCTTTTTATATTTCTACCAAAAATCCACTCCTAAAGTACCATTACTATGAATAAAATTGTTAATTTCAACTGAATACGTGTGCTGGGATAGCAGTGTAACAGAAACTAACACTTGATCAGTCTGAATTAGGTTCCTCAACCTTTCCACCCTGTTATATTGCCACATTTTACATTGCTAAGTTACAAACACTCATTTACTGGTTCCAGAAGCAGCTGGAAGTGTAACATGATCACATGACCATGCTCCATAAATCATAGGCTGAGTTTTTCAGCTCCATCACATATCAGACTGATGGAATACTTAACTAATGATGGATTTTTTCGTGAAAAGCTTGAGGGTATCGTAAGCTCCACATATACAATGATGCTAAAACAAAAATTCTTTTTTTATTGCTTTATTTCACAAATATTCATCAATTATTACAACTTACAAACAAACTGGCAGAATGAAGTCACATGTAATTTATTTATTAATCTATGCATAAATATTATCTGTATTCATAGAATGATACGGGGGAACTCTAATGTGTTAGTTGGACAAATTTCTTTCCAGATATGAACAAGAAAATGTTAAGGCATAAGGGGTTAATCAGCTTACATAACCCCAAAATTCTGCAGTACACAAGTAATGGTCATGTGATTCCATATTACACCTGTTCTGTTTTTAGGTGTTGTACTAAGATATATTGCAACTCATCAACATACCAGTACACAAGCAAATGATCACTTGAGAAAAAGCCAGCTGAGGGCAAGCACATCCTGGATACCTGAAATAGAGCAGTTGAGAGACTGTCAACAGCAGATAGTAAAGCAAGCATGCTCTGTCTTGTATAGTTGTGTCCGATGTACTTTTTCATGTGTTGTCAAGCAATACTGACGCGGGGGACAGCCACTTTCTAGTGACTTATGAGCTGTCTGTGGGAAACAGTGGTCAACGCTGCATCAAAATTCAATTCTAGTTAGCTGGTCATTGAGGCAAACAAAATAAACTACAAGGCTGTTGTTTAAGTTAGCCATGAGGCACCAGTTATATTTTTTAACCTTTGATGACATACTCAATTCTGTGTTTTCATCAATGATATGAATACAAAAGTGGTCAAGCCAAGATTTGCTGCTGTCCATATTGTAAATAGCTGGAGAGAGAATAATTTGAACTAAGATATTGTTAATTGTTATAGCTTTTTGTTGCTCTTTGTAAACCAAATAATATATATATATATATATATATATATATATATATATATATGTGTTTTATATATATGTTTATATATATATATATATATATATATATATATATATATATATATATATATCGTATATATTATCATCTGCTGACAACATATGAGCCTCTGTGTGTAGAAACACATGATTTTAGCAACAATATACAATGATAGTGACCAGATAAGTCCAAGCCTGGACATGCCTCTTTTATGAAGGAAACCTAAGGAGAAATGTCCAAGTGTTATATGGGAAGAAAAAAATTATTAGGTTTAACCTGTTTGTTGAGTACAATAAAATGGGGTAGTAGTGGGTAGTGAAAATGAAAGAAGAAAGAGGCCGGTTAAAATTAGAGTGCTGGCCTGGAAAGTGCAAAAGTTTACAGTATGAAGAAACAGTGAGCAGAAAATAAAGTGCAGAATAGGAAGGATTGTGCATGGGAAGGCAGAGGATAATAAACAATACATTATTCTGATGTTGTAACCTGGTCACACACTGCAGTATAAGATTAATTGTAGTTCTTGTCAACTGGATACTCTGAAAATAAAAGCACTTGAAGTCAAGAGAGGCAAAAGCCATTCTTTTATTCCAGAGGGCACTACAGATCATACAACTAGAAAACTGCTTACATTTGTGTAGATGTTACAGCAGTAAGTATATTAATTTGAAGGCTAAGGAAGAGTTGCAGCTTAAGGCCAAATCCACCTAGCTGGTCATTAAGAAGTAGAAAATGACAGACTATAAGGCTTTTGTTTTAATAAAACATGAAACCTCTATCATGAATTTTTAATATCTTGAATGACAGTTTCCCCTTTGGCATAATAATTATAGTCAAATCCCTGTGCACTGGATTCATACATTTTTTTTTACCTCTTGACAATGGATAATTAACAGAAATATAGATAAATACAAAGAAATATAACATGAAAATATGTGTCAGCGATTGTTACAAAACAGTAGCAGAAGCAATAAACCTTATAAACATTTCTAAGTAAACAGAAGATATGTGGTTGGCTGAGATTTGCGTAGGCTTGGAGGAGTTAACCACTGTCTCTAAAACATATACATGGTGAGTTTTCATGGAAGTGTTCAGGCAGGCTTCTTAGAAAGTAGACAGGGATTCTTTATCCTTTATATCTGAAGGCAATTTATACCATAATGGAGGTTGTTGTATGAAAAAAGCTCTCTCGCCAAGTGTTGTTTTAAAATGAGGTCTAATAAGTCATATGCTCCATTCCTGAAACCTCCATAAGGAGTATTCCTTTTCTGTCATGGGGTAGTAACCTTCTTAATGGGGGAGGGGGGCAGTAGCCATCTTTTCAAACATTATAAAGTAGAGTTCCAAGGAAGTAGGTTGATCTGTTAGTAAGAGGGAACCAATTTAACCTTTGCAGATGAAAGCAGTGGTGACTATGGGAGTCACTAAGCAGGGCAAATCTGCAAATCTTATTTAATGTAGTCTGTAGTTGTTGAGTATTGTAGGCTAACTGAAAAGTCAGCAGTGGAAGGTCGTATTCCACTTGAGGTAGAGGCACATTTTTGCTTTGTTAATTCTAGCTATTGGTAAGAGAAGATTGGAAGTTCTGTATCACAGTTTCAGCTGTTTGAGAGCTTTATTAATGATGCAGTCAGTGTGCATAGAGAAGGTTAGACTGGAATCAAGGGTGAGGCCCACATATATCCATTCTGAAACCAATGGAATATTATTGTTGTTATTGTCTGTAATGGTGATACTACATAGTAAGTGGAAGGAGAATAATGTGGCAGATGCCCTGATTGGAAAAAAACGGTGAAGCTGAGTTTGCAGACTTACAGGCCATTTGTTAGCATGACGTAAGTGAATGTCATCTGTATATAAAATTATCAGTGGCAGATTGCCATGGGGAAAACAAGCAGTTGCCCAGGGCCCGCAGCTTCAAGTTGCTAATGGCTAGCCAAACACTCATTCACATCTCACCAGTAGTGGAACCAGAAAGACTTCCCTTTCCAGGAAGTAGATTCCACCCCTTCCTTCCATAGCAAGAAGTACAGGATGTGCCAACAGCACAGGAAACCAGGCAACTGCTGCTATGTTAAATTGCTTCAAGACTAGTTTGAATATTCCATTGCTGACTGCAGATGAAAGATTATGTGTGTGAAATGCCCCAGTTTGGTTTTAAGCCTGAAGAGCACACTGTCTGGTTCATAGGTGATATTCATTAACTGCCTAGAAGGGCCATTTTAAGCCTAGCCAATAACCTAAGGTCAGAGTCAAATCCTGTATGAACTGAACACTTTAAGCATTATGGCAAATCACCCCCAATCCTCTGTATAAGTGATTTACTTAGAATCACACAGTATTTAATGTAGGTAGAAAGAATCAAAATCTGCATACTTGATCACAGGTAGGAGCTCATTAGGAGATTCAAGCCTTAATCCTCTGCTCTAACAGTCAAACGTTCACACCATTTTTCATTTTCTGATAAATCACTGTACATAAAAAAATCAGTCAATGATGCCAGTCATTAAGAGTCTCTCCATAATATTAATGAACTGTTTCCTGTAGTCAAAAACTACTGAGTTGGAACCCTTTCACCTTCATTTGCCTCTTGTCTGACATTGACCAAGCTGTAATTGATGGTCACATCTGTGTGGGTCTGTATAAATATTTGATTCCTACATTCCACTATTCCACTTGTATCATACAAATTACTGTAATGTGTTAATGCTGCTGTTTCCTGTCTCATGTGTGTGGGGTTGAACCATCCTTTTCTCTTTGCAACTTAGTCTGACACTTAATGTAGAGTGTTAAGGCTGGTAGCTGTAGTCTCTGTGGTAGAGGGTTTGATCCCCTCAGTCTTCATTTGCTTAAGGTATGACCTTGATCAAATTTCTTAACCAGTCAGTGCTTTGGAGCAATTAAAAATCTTAGCTAGGCTCCTCAATGGTCTCCTGAACTGCAAGTCTAGTAACTATTTATGAAACTGATCAGTTATGGTGTAAAAGAAGGAAACTGATTATAGTAAGCAGAAGCATCATCATATGATCCTTGTTATCTTGACAGTGTTCATTATTTATGAATACATTTTAAATTTAGTTTATTTTTTTCAGGCAAGTAGGTGTGAAATGCCTGTGTGTGGGCTACAATAATTTACCTACCACTTAGTGCAGATGAGTAAAGCTATAAATTGTTTTACAGTTGCTTCCTGTAGTACATGGTTTGATTCCCACAGTCTTCATTTGTCTTGTATGTGACTCTAATCAAGTCACTTCACTAGGCAGTACTCCTTGTCTGCTCATGAAAAGGGATTTTGGGTTCTGTGGGCTGTCCCAGATTATTAGCAAATGAGTTACACGTTTGTCTTTTGAATTACTGCACCCTTCAGAGTCAGTAATTAGTGCTTCACTATATTATACAGTGGATATAAAAGTGTACACACCCCTGTTAAAATGCCAGATTTTTGTGATATAGAAAAATGAGACAACAATAAATCATTTCAAAACTTTCCCACCTTTAATGTAACCTATAACCTCTACAATTCAAACAAACAAATCTGTTAGGGGAAAAAATATAAAAAATAAAAAAACCTACAATGTGTTGGTTGCATAAGTTTACATACCCTTAAACTCATACTTTGTTGTGTGTGCAAACCCTTAAACTAATACTTTGCTGAAGCACCTTTTGATTTAATTACAGCATTCAGTCTTCTTGGGTAGGAGTCTATCAGCATGGCACATCTTAACTTGGCAATATTTGCCCACTCTTCCTTGCAAAAGCGCTCCAAATCGGTCAGATTGCAAGGGCATCTCTTGTGACAGCCCTCTTCAGGGCCATTCCAAAACTTTTTTTTTTTTTTCTGGTGAAGCCATTCTTTTGTTGATTTGGATGTATGCCTGGGGTCATTGCCATGTTGAAAGGTAAAATTCTTCTTCATCTTCAGCTTTCTATCAGACGCCTGAAGGTTTTGGATCAAAAGTGACTGGTATTTGGAACTGTTCATAATTCCCTCCACCTTGACTAAAGCTCAGTTCCATATGAAGAAAAGCAACCCCAAAGCATGATACTGCCACCACCATGTTCACCATGGAGATGGTGTTCTTTTGGTGATGCAAATGATTGCTTTTGCGCCAAACATACCTTTTGGAATTGCGGCCAGAAAGCTCAGCCTTAGTCTCATCAGACCAGAATACATTTTCCCACATGCTTTTGGGAGACTTGATGTTTTGTTTTGCAAATTTTAGCCAGGTCTGGATGTTTTTCTGTGTAAGAAAAGGCTTCCGTCTTGTAACCCTACCCCGTAGTCCAGACATATGGAGAATACGGGCGATTGTTGTCACATGTAGTACACAACCAGTACTTACCAGAAATTCCTGCAGCTCCTTCAGTGTTGCTGTAGATCTCTTGGCAGCCTCCCTGACCAGTTTATATCTTGTCTTTTTATCTATTTTGGAGGGACATCTAATTCTTTGCAACTTTACTGTTGTCCCATATTTTCTCCACTTTTTGATAACTGTCTTCACTGTGTTCCATGGTATATCCAATGTTGTGAATTTTTTTTGTACCCTTCTCCTGAATGATACCTTTCAACAATGAGATCCCTTTGATGCTTTGTAAGCTCTCTGCAAATCATGGCTTTTACTGTAGCAGGCAACTGAGTAAATGTCAGAAAAATTCTAGTAGGACAGCTGAACTTAATTTGGGGTTAATCAGAGTCTCTTTAATTGATGGCAGGTCTGTACCCAAGAAGACTGAATGCTTTAATTAAATCAAAAGGTGCTTCAACAAAGTATTAGTTTAAGGGTGTGCACACTTATGCAACCAGCATATTGTACACTTTTTATTTTTTATAATTTTCCCTTAACAGGTTTGTTTGTTTTGCAATTGAATTGTACAGGTTATACGTCACATTAAAGGTGGGAAAAGTTTTTGATTTATTGTGGTCTAATTTTTTTATATCACAAAAACCTGGCATTTTACAGGAGTATGTACACTTTTTATATCCACTGTATTTGATTATGAATTCCAGCACACCTTGTAGTTTAATGGGTTACCAGATGCATTTCATTAAATTTGAGTTTCAAGGGAAAATAAGTTCACTGTTTCTTATGCTAAGTCTGTTTCTAATGTGAAAGTGCTTTTTCTGTTTAGAAAATGAGTGTCACTGTTTTTACTGTAAAAGTTGAAATAAAAGTTTTAAATGAAATCCAAATCTCTGTGATAATTGCAAAAGCATTTGAAAAAATTGGAATACACACTGACATGTTTGAGCTGTATTTTATAGTAATTGGGGAGAGACTGTCAAGTAATGGGAGATTGTTGTGGCTGGGGGAACAGGAACATTACTGCCCATAGGGCCACATTAAACATGATCTGGTGCTGTGGACTCTGCCATTCAGGTAGGTCAGGTTTGTTTTCATTTATATAAATGTATGATTGCCTGTGTCATACATGATAATTTAATAAAGATTTTTCTTGTTTAAAAAAGAACTGTACTGACTGATATCAGGAGGCATATCTATTCTTGTTGACAGAAAGAACATAAGGAGGTCAAATGAGATTTAGTAGTTCTGCAGCCCCATTTCCCCAAAAAAGCAGTGTGTTGTGTTTAGTAATATTTCTGATTTTTGGTATTACTTGTGGATTATTGAACAAAGGCTGCTAAAGCATCTGAATTGTCTTTAATTGGTTTGAGTTATGCATTGCACTAAAATGAATTAATTCATTAATAGGCCAGTGTTTTATAATATAATCTAAACATTATGTTGCATGCATTTTATTAATATGTTTTTGTAGTACCTTCATTACAGCTCCCCAGTAACTAGAAATGGGTTGATATTTGTCAGGTCATATAGTCTACATTATTTGGAGTGAAGATCATAATGGTCTGATTTTTAGCATCCATTATGGAGTCATTGTTGCATATTACTGTAATATAGTATTCTGTTCAAGATCAAATTGTAAAGGATTTCTGCATTTAGTTAAAACTGTTACTCTGCCTGGTAGAGGACTAAAGGTCTGACTTGTTAATGAGCTGCTTCATGTGCCAAAGATGCATGGTTTGAATCTTTATTTGCCTACTGACCTTAAGCAAGTCAGTTAACCAGGCATTACTTTGGGGCAAATAGGAATTTGGGATACTCTCCTTAATCCTCTACTAGACTGCATACCTACTAGCTAATTATGAGCCAGTGGTTACCTTTAGCCAGCTATGCCCTATTCCACAGCTTATATAGTTCAGGGCATATTATGAAAATATCATCAGTACACCTATTTTAATTTAACATATGCCATTAATTCTTCAGGGGCACCAAACATTGCATTTGTAGATGAAGCAGTAAAATCCAAACTTGATTGCCAACAGCAACATAATGTAAAATCATACAGATGACTTATTTCTTCAGAGATTATGCATATTGACTTAACAAATTGGTATCAAGTGATTAATATTTATTATACTCTCATCATAACTACGGTTCTTTTTAAACTGTGCTACACTTGTCTAGGTCGTATGGTGTGATACTTGTGACATGTATGCAATTTCATGTAGCTCTTTCAGAGCTACCAATAAAGTACATGTAATTTACTTTTTCATAAAACAATATGGGGTGTACACAGTCAGCAAAGTGTCTAAAACTGCTGGTAGTGTGTTTGTGTGAAACAAATTTGAAGCATGTTAATTTGGTTATTATTATTGTTATTTATTTATTATTTTTTTACACAGATTTTGGAGAAAGATACAGTCAGCAATGTAGCTGTAATTGCTGAGTTTGGGGGATGTCTATGAATAAACATGATTAACCATACTGAGTTAAGTTAGAAAGTCATTTGTCTGTATTTACAGTTCAAATTTATGTTTGTGTAATGCAAATTGGAATACTGTACTGTGCCAATTTATATCATAACCAGACAAAGAATGTGTTCAAAGACAATAAACTGGCAATGGCTGATGAGTATGGATATTGGTGGCTTATAATGACAGCAGTTGTATTGGCCATTTTATGGCTGGATTGTTCTGAAGTAGATACTTTTGTCATTATTGATTAACACAGCTTGCTTGCTTATTGGGGAAGAAAGAAGAAGAAGAAGATTGGGGAAGATGTTCAAAACCTGAAATTTGAAATACACTAACAAATGCTGCTGTATTTACCAAGATATATCATTTTAAACAATCAGGAAAATTAATCCAAATGTGTATGCAGAGTGTATGGTTTCATAACAGCCCAGGGCCCAAGGTACATTTAATGTACCACTGAAAATGATGTTTAAATGGGGCAGGTTATTGGGTAAGTTATTAATATATAATGAAAATAAAAAGGGAACCAAGACTGAGCATTGAGGGATGGCAATATTTAATGTGCCATGGGTGGAAAGTAGTTTATTATAATGGAATTAAAAGAACCTATTAGTAAAGTAGCTTTCAAACCACACAATGGTATTATGGCCTAAGATAAATTTGCCTGTCTTGGAAAGAAGCAAGTTGCGATCCACAATTTCAAATACCCTAGTTCAGTCAACAAAGATTATAGATTCTTAGTAATAAGTCCATTATGTGTAGTATTATATATTATGTTTGTTGCAATAAGTAGGACTGTGGTAGTACTAAAGGAATTTCTGAAGCTGTGTTGTTTGTCAGATAGAATTCTATAACTGTTAATGTGTGTGAAGAGTTGTTTAATTTTTGAATAGCTTAGCTAGGGAGCAAAGAGTAGAGACGGGATGAAAATCCTTAAGAAACCTAGGAGAGGTAAATCCAGGAATACATATAGGCAAGTAGTTTTGGAATTTTATCTGCTGCTCTCCTAAGAAAGGTGTGATGCAGCAGGGATAATTTTGAAGAGGAATGTTTCAGAATTTTTAGGAGGTTGCTGGTTTCTTTTACTAAAAGAAGTAGAATATTGGAGCATATTTTGCAAGAGGGTAACATTGTGATTGCGGGTGACTGGTGAAAAGTAGTGTGGAGAAATGAGTGTGTGATATTCAGGATGGAAGAGATGAGGAAGGGTATATATTATTCTGCAGGATTAATGGGTGGAGTATAAGTTTGACAGATGTTAAGTGCTATGGGTGCTCCCAGTAACACCACAGAGTTGCTTAAATTCCTTCCAAAATTGTTTTGGATTACTTGTAGTCATTGCTTGCTTGTCACATAGGTACTGTGCCTTAGCTGAGTTAGTTGCTATTCTAGTTTGCTTTTGCAGACTGAGATAAGTTTGATGGAGTTTGGATATCATCCTAGTTTTGTTCCCAAGTATACCAGACTCTGTCTCTTTGTTGCATGAGACTCTTAATGCCACCTGAAAGCCACTTGCAAATTTGTTGAATCAGTTTCCTGTGTATGTTTTGGAAGAGGGAGTTTGGGAATACTTCTAAGGAACTGGTGAAAAAGGAAAGGGTTGATGGTGGGTTATTGGGTAGATATAGAGAGGGCCAATCAGTAAGACTAAGGTGTTGGTCCACACTGGCAAGTTTTTCTGCAGGGAATGGGCAACCTATAACAATTTGTGGTGTGGGTTTTATTGCATTGAAGGACCAGTAAAATACCACTGGACAGTGATTGCTTAGAGAATTCGGGAATATATTAATAATATATGTACAGTAGTGTGCTGTATTTGAGGTGATGAGATCTAGAGTTGTAGGATTATCCAACAGCATGTTGTATATAGCTAAATCCTTTATGAGATGATTGAGTTTAAGTTGTAGTAGCTTTTTATTTAGTTGTTTTTTCTTTACATACTTGGAGCATTAAAGTTAAAGTTATCTAAAATAATAGCATTTTATTGCAACCACTGGGAAATATTTCATAGAATGTAATACTTGTAGGAAGGGGAGGGGTTTAAATGACAGCATTGATAATATGAGTATGATTTCCTATAACAAGGTTGGCTCTTATCTTGTTTTGCCATCTGTTTGGTTAGTTGATGTAGGTGAGTTGGTTAGTTGAGGTAAAGGAAAATGCCTCTAGGGAGTTACTGTGTTTGATGAGGAGCATGACTTCACCTCCTATCCTGGTACAATGCATATTATCGTTGGTGATTTTGTACTCTGATGAAGAAAGAGGGGCATAAGTTGACTTTTATCCAGGTTTCACCAAAAGCCAAAATATATAATATATGTATATACATATAATATGTGTGTATGTATCTGTGTATATGCGTATGTATATATCTGTTAAGGTAGTTTGATGTACCATAGGTTAGGGATGAACACATGCAGTATTTAGTGGTAGCACACATAAGACCATTTTATCATCACCCATATTAGGTTTGGCCACTCAGTGGATACTCAGTATTCTTTAATTACAGTACCTGAACTTTGTCCATTGTAAATGACAGCAGAATCAAGTGACCACACATACTGACCTAACACTGACTGAAAACCATTTGGATGTATAGACAAGATGTCTGGAGTGGTTATGAAGCCACATTATTGTGCTGTAACATAGAGAAAAGTTAAATGCTTAGTAAGCTAGCATATTTACATATCATAGATTTGAAGTTGTTATAAGTGCAATTCAGTTATAACTGCGGTGGTGGTGCTGCGGTAGCGTTGTCGACTCACAGTAAGACATTGTCCTGTTCGACTCTCAGCTAAAGCGTCTTCTGTGTGGAGACATGCATGAATGGGTGTACCTTCATTGAAGGTTGTACATCAGAACTGGTAACTCGGTACGTAAAAATCTGCTGCCAGTCATTAGCGGACCGGAGTTCCGCTGTGGTGACTCCTAACCGGGAAAAGCCGAAAGATACAACATAAAATAAGTGTAATTCGGTTATACAAGATGAACTTGTGAAAGTCGAACACAATGACTATCACGTTTCAAAGTACAATAGTGAATTAAAAACAAGATCCTGCATTGGAATATAGTCATAACTACCAGTCATATACAAACATACTGACACTGACCACAATATATATATTTTTAAAGCTGTGTCATAATTAAAATTCTCTGTGTTAGTGATGTTCAACAACTATTAAATATTTATGGACTGCATTGATCTGCATTGATAGCTGATATGTACGTAGACAGTAATCAGGTAACTTCTACTGATATTTGGTATAGCACCACCATGTCACATTAGTGATGAATATCATAAAATGGCCATGAATAGTAATCTTCACATTTTCTGTGCAGAGATATTTCTCTGCAGTCAAAGGCAATGCTAGTGCATTAACAAACTCCAGTGTTAGCGATGTTCTTTTTTGCACTGCACTAGCAATGTAGTTTTTAACTGTTCAGCTTTTCCTTCCTTGGCAGGATTACTAGTAACCCAGCTAGAACTTTACTTAAATTCTGCTGAGTCCTTATCTGATCTGCACATATCAGGTTCATCATAGCTCAAAGATATTTTGATCTTCCTCCAAGCATTGTAGTAACAAAACTTTGCCAAGCTTCAGTATTATTTTGTGTTTTAGGCAAACCTATAACTCAGAGATCTTCAACATACCAAAAAGAATTAGCAAATACTGGAGAAAGATGAACGAATGTTGACATTGTGTGTTGAGCATTCATGTCCTTCCTATAATATAAGTTTCTTCAATAGATTTCAGTAATCGAATTGTATCCTCAAGCCAATCTATTCTTATAATTGAACACAGCTCCATTTCTTCTGACAAAGACAGTAAGGAAGACACGTCAACTGTCTCCACAAGTTATGGATTGCGACATCTGAATCACACTTCTTAGCAAGACCAGCTGGCTCAAAAAATCATACATTATATATTGTGGCTGATGATTTGCATTAACACAGTGAAATAATTAAAAAAATCCACATAAGATTGTATACCCTCAGAGGTTTAGACTACGTTATGCAGTATACAGTTGGTATGCAGTATAAGAGTCAGACATATGTTTCATGCCATGAATTGAGTAAAGCTGAGTGCAAGGTCTTTGTTTAGTTACGTACATACCATCAGAGACCCACATCTCACTTCTGGCCATGTATTGCAAGTTATTGGGGACAAATTTCAACAGAATCAGGGACAATTCACGAAAAAATCAGGGACACTTTTAAAATATTAGTGCTATTAACTTGAAACATTGACAGAATCAGAGCATATGAATTAATACACATTTTCTGAAGTAAAAGAAGTTTATAACTCTTAATTATTGTCATTATTCATTAAGTGTACTTCACCAACTTTCCTCCAAAAGTCACTAGTTTTAGGAGGGATTAAGAGGGACAGAGCCAAAATTTGAGTCAAAATCAGGGACGTCCCTGAAAATCAGGGACAGTTGAGAGGTATGGTGATACTGAGTTTCATGGCTCATTGATTTTTTGCCATATCCATTCACTCTCTTACAAATTCCCAAGTGTTAGATTCAAGTCAGCTAGAGTGAGTGGTAACTTACACGAGTATGCTTCTCTCTTCCTTCTCAGATGGCCAGTGTTTTCTGACAATGTTTACCATGTTGGTAGAACTGACGTCATTAAGCAACTAATACCCTCTATATAATAGGTTCATAGGTTCATAGGTTCATACTAGGCTATCTTCCCTAGGGCATTTATAAGCCTAGCCAGAATGTGTTTGGCTTTCGCCACCCATTTTAAATTAATTTTGCTATGCCCTTTTTCGAGGTTAGTATACTGTGCCTCTGTCTAACAGTGACACAGAAGTGATACCCGAGTTAAACCTACGATCTCCCATCCACTCATCAAGATTCCTCTTGAAGAGAGTCAATGAGGGACTCTGCCTAACCTGGACTGGGATTTTATTCCAGAGTGAAGGGAGCCTCTGGGTTATGAATCTGTCCCTCCAGCATGTCCTATTTATTTCAGTGCTGAGGTTCAAGTCTCTCGAGCACATAGCTCGATGGGATTTGGAATTTCTGAGGTGCAGCATGTCCATTAATTACAGGTTGGACATGGCTTTATCCGTCAGGCACAGATCACCCCTGAACAGGCGGTATGCCGCTGAGTAGAGCTGGAGTTTCTTTAACCGGGCAGCATATGGCATCTGTTTGAGCCCTTTGATCATCTTGGTGAGGTACTTTTGGGGTCTTTCCAGTTGCTGCAGGTGTCTGGTAAGGTACATCCCAAAAGGGGCATTGTACTCAATTATGGGCCTGTTGAGGGATGAGTAAAGAGGCACGATGACCTCCCCTGATCTAGATGTGAATCCCTTCGTGATTAGGTGGGCTATATAAAATGTTTTTCTAGCCACTTTGGCCACGTGGTTGTCAAATGAGAGATAGCTATCAGCTTGGGTCCCCAGGTCCCTAATTACTTCTTCTGTACTTAATGGATTACCACCTATGTGGTAATTTGTGGGCACTTTGTTTTTGCCAAAGGGGATGACTATACACTTTTTGGTGTTTAGCTTGAGGCCATGGCTCTGGCACCAGTTGTCTGTTTCTATGAGGCCCTTTTGGAGGATGCTTGTGTCAGCTGGAGAGTCGATTATGGCGCCCAGTTTACAGTCATCTGCGAACTTGGTCAGCCACAGTCCTTCCGTGTTGGCCTGTACCTCCGAGAAATATATACCGAACAAGAGAGGTCCCAGGACTGAGCCTTGTGGGACGCCACTTGTAACTGGTTTGGAGTCTGACATGTCTCCAGCAATTCTAACCATGTGGGTTCTGTCCTTGAGCCAGTTTGCAACCCATCTAGTGACATAGGGGTTTATATTTAAGCTGGTGAGCTTATCTATAATGCCAGAGTGGGGTATTGTATCGAAGGCTTTTGCGAGGTCCAGGTAGGCTGTGTGGACCACCTTACCCTCATAAATGGCCTTGGTGACTGTTTCAAAGAAATCAACCAGGTTTAAGAGGCAGGATCTGCCATTAACAAAGCCGAACTGGGTAGGATCCAGTGTCTGTAGGTCCCCATTATCTTTATTTATGAGGTCCATGATGATCCTTTCCATAGCTTTGCAGACCAAGCTAGTCAGGCTTATGGGGTGATAGTTTCCAGGATCCATTGAGGCACCACCTTTGTGGAGAGGGACCACTGTTGCTGTACTCCACTAATTGGGTACATATCCTGTAGTAAGGCTGAGATTGAACAGTAGTTTTATGTTTGGGTTTAGGTCTTCTTGGAGGTCATGTAGGACGCAGCCTGGGGCACCATCTGGTCCCATTGATGCTGTGTTTTTTGCTTTGGAGAGGGCGGCTCTTACCTGAGCATCTGAGATGTCAGGGGGGCAGCACTCTGCTGGGATAGATATTTGCCCTTTTGGTGTGGAGGGGGGGAGAAGTTTGCGCTGAACCTGTCAGCTAGGATGTTGGCAATGTCTGTGGGTTCGGTGTATTTTTTGTCATTTTGGACAAATTCTGAGCATATCTGGGAATTCCCACCCAGGTTCCTAACATAACTAAAGAAAGCCTTGTGATTATCCTTAGTGTCCTGTGCAATTTTTCTCTCAAAGCTGGCCTTAGACGATTTTATGAGTACCCATAGTTTTTTGCTAATACTGATCAGAGATGCCTTCCCTTTTTGAGATTTTGCTCGATCATTTAGTAGCTTCCTCCTTCTATTGTATAGTTTGTTTATGGCTGGGGTCCACCAGACAGGATGTCTGCCTTTGGAGGATTGGGTCTTGGTTTTATTTGGGATTGCATGATCCATGCATTCCTGAAGGTGTTCATAGAATGCATTTATAATGGATTCTGCGGTCTGGGCCGTATTTTCCACAGGCCCGGGGGCTTTGAAGGATTCCACCTCAGTTTTGAGGAGTGTGAAATTTGCTTTAGAGAAGTTTTTCACTGTGGTTTTCTGGGCAGGAGGTGGGGTCGGGATGTGAATATCCAGTGAGATTAGTTTATGGTCTGATCTTACCAGTGAGGGATACACTTCTGGTCTGGAGCATAGAGTCCCCATGTTGGTGATGATCAGGTCCAGTATGTTTTCCCCTCTTGTGGGAGTGGTAATAAGTTGTCCCATAGCATTTGAGTTTATAAATTCTAGGAACCTTTGGGCTAGGGTGTTGGAGCTAGAGTAATGCTCCCAGTCTATGTTTGGGTAGTTGAAGTCGCCCAATATAATGGTGTTTGGAGAGACCTTCATATTTTCCAGTGTTCTCAGGAAGGCCGAGTGGGGTTCCTGGGTTTGGGAGGGTGGTCTGTAGCAGGCTATAAACTGGAAGGCAGTTTTACCCACAGTTAGTTGCACATGGATAGTCTCTGATGCTTCGTGCTGTGCCACCAACCTGGAGGTGTGGGTATCTTTGACGAATATTGATACTCCCCCCTCCTTTTGTGGTTCGGTCCAAGTTTTGGGGCCGAAAAGCATGGTATGAGGTATAACCTGGTAGTGCTGGGGTGCTCTCGGGAGCCTTGAACCAGGTTTCTGTTACTGCACGGATATCGATGTTCTCCATGCTAAGGAGAGTTTCGAGTGCATGCATCTTGAGGTTTAGACTTCTGGCGTTGAGTAGCATTACTCTTAGTTTCTTATCCCTTGTGATACCTATGGAGGTGGGTTTGTCTTTTGAGCCTTGCCTAAAAAAGGCACTATGGGGGTAGCAAGAGCCTTTGCCAATATCCGAAAGCCCAGCGGTGACAGGTGCAATCCGTCCCTAGCGAAGCATCTTGGCTTGTTGAGCATGTCATCCCAGGCTGACAGAAATTGGATCCCATTTGAATGACACCAATACTTAAGCCAATTGTTGAAATTGATCATCTTGTCTTCATATTGTGGCATCATTCTTGGTGAGGGTAAGATGCTACTCAAGGTCAGGGTCATACCAGCCTGGGCCACATGCTCAGAGAGCTCCTCTATGTCTCTTTTCATGTAGTCCAGGGAGGTACTTCTCAGGTCATTCACACCAGCATGGACAATGACTGAGTCATATTTGTACTTGCCTTGGAGTGACCTGACTGCTTGTGTTATGTGGTGGATCCTAACGCCCGACAAGCGCCCTTATATTCAGACACCACTAAAGGGGGGAATCTTTTGATACAGTTGCATGGTTCCTTATCTTTAATAGAGGTCCATACATCTCATGATTTCTATGACCAGGTGCATGGTGATACCCAACAGATTTACAAAAGTGTTCATCGATGGACAAAACAGTGGTCACCACTCTACCTTTGCATTTTAAGGTTAACTTGGATTTACATGCCCAGTAATATTTTTCCTTTCTCTGGCACTCCATTACATACAGGTATGTATCTACAGCCAGCATTGGCTTACCTTTCTGTGTGGTGATGCAAAAAAGTCTGCTCAATAACTCTGGGGTGGCTGACAGTTGGTGTATCCATTTCTTGGGATGCTGGCAAATCTTTACACTCCATTTTGTAAATATTTGTAATATTGCCTTTGAATACTTAGAAACATTTTACAGTGGCAATGCTCTAATTAGAGAACAGTTTCTTTAAGTATCTTGCCCTTGTATAACATGTTTATGTCTACAGGAAATAAAAGAACATGCTAGGCTTCTTCAGATATCTATCTACATTTCATCACTGTACATCAAACCGATCATAACATGGAGACTTAAGTGTATTGTTTGCAGGCTGAGATACTACTACTGCTTTATGTTTTTTTTAAATAATGCAGTATATTATGTCGTATCTCCCTGGAAGTTTATTATTTCTGGGGTATTGGCTTTCACAGATAACTCTAAAACTGTCTTCCTATGTACTTTATTGATTACCAAAATTTAGAGAAAGTATCTCTGTTGTACTTCATGTGTTTTATTATGAAGTATTGATCAGATTATTCCATCATTCTGTCAATAATGGACAGAAAACATAATCTCAAGCCAATTAACAGAGACAATTTTATAGTGTATTTCCTGTGCATAACTGTATTTTAGGATGTATTGCTGGATTATTCTTGAAATGTTGGCTGAGTAAAGTTTGTTGTTCAATGTCCCTTTATATGGACATGAGTTTTCCTAGTCTTTATTATTTAGAATTTATAAGCCCAGTATACCACGTCCTACATTCAAAAGTGCATACATGTTGTTGAAGTATATTCTTCTGTCCCATTGCCTTCACACAGTGTGCAAATGTCTACATTTTCATTGGCATGCTAAGTGGGGATGCATATGAGTTTTATTTTGTTTACACATGTTTATGTCATATTGTTATTATTAGTGTTGTCAGTTGTCAAGTTTTACAATACTTCACAATGCATTTACTCTAGGGATTTTATTGGGATGTTGCTTAGTAACATTCAGATCAGTTAATAGTGACACACTTACTTTTATCGGAGAATATATATATATATATATATATATATATATATATATATATATATATATATATATATATATATATATATATATATATATATATATATACAGTATATCCAGTTCTGCGTTATTTACATCTGTTGCTCTAACACTACATTGTTGATCATTAAATATGGCGATGTTTGCACTGTCAAGCTTTACTCAAGTTACTCCTTATCAATGATTATTTTGTCATTCAACTGCCAGCCATTCAATCCTTATATCTTGTCATTACTTTCACTGTCAATCATTAGAATTGTCAGCCTCATGGTGGTCGATATATTTACTGTTGAGAAAAGTACTGTTAGCTATTTTATGGTTAATCCATATCTATCTATCTATCTATCTATCTATCTATCTATCTATCTATCTATCTATCTATCTGTCTATCTCTATATGTGTATGTGGCTGATGTCACTACTAAGGCACATATATAATGAAGCACTGCATGGCCTGGGTGTGGAACAGTTTATTATTTATTTATTTAACATTTGTTTACTGAGAAAGTCCGACTTGGAGCAAAGCCAGTTTTCAGCAGAGGCCCAGTAAGAAACGCTGCAGACGTATGTCTTTGTGATGTGGGAGTAAACCGGAGAACCCGGAGGAAACCCACATGAACACAGGGAGGACATGAAGACTTTGCACAGAAGGCACCCCAGTCAAAAATCATACCAGTGAACCTCTTGTTGTGAGGCATCAATGCTACTGCTGCACCACTGTGCCATCCCATTGTTTGTAATTGTTTGGGGGATAGAGAGACGCATTTTGAATGTATGAAGAAGATAAGTCAGTGTACTAGGTGCAAAGGAATGGATGAGGAATGAACAGAGGCAGGAAGGTAGGAAAGTAAAATGGAAGATAGACAAAAAATAAAATACAGACAGAAGTATAGGGAATAACAGAATGGGGGAGTGGGGTGCCTGCGGGTTACTTATGTATGTGCCGAATGCTGTTTGTCCAAGCAAGAAAAGCACAATGGATTTATAAATGTAAGCCACTTTCATCAAACATATGGTGGTGTCCTTTGACCACTGGTACATTACCATGGAGATGTTATATATAAGTTAGTGGGTGGATTTTCTCTCCACATATGGGGACTTGCCCAGCAAAGAAAAGCTTAAAATTCTGTCCACTGAAGGTCATTGAATAATCATGAATCTTACCTGATTTTGCTGACTGAGAAAGTCTGAATGGGAAATAGTGCCTCCTTTTCAGCAAAATTCTGTGGAGAAAAGCTCTAATTATAGTAACCATACAATGTATAATAGACATGATACAGTGTTTAAAACACAAGTGATGCAGCATTGCAAATAGCATTGGAAAAAATGCCTCAAAGCATTATACAGTATCTTTACACACACGAAAAAAAAAAATAGAAAACTACTGTGACAGAAACTCTATGCAGTAGTACAGCTAATACCTTACTGAGTAGTATGGGATAGTAAGAAAAATACATTGGAAAGAGTTTATGGAAAGTAGTTAGAGAAGGGGAGAAGACTAAAACTGGTAGAGACAGAAGTAACATATGAGCAGCTAGCCACAAGAAATTATGCAGTATGATGCAAGTAAACAGACTAGGGAATATAATCAAGATTAAGCTGAAAAAGACGGAAAGTATGTAGGGGTATGAGTGCTGAGTGCAGATAGAGTGAAGGGATGTAGCTGGAGAACAAGGTACAGGGAGCAGTAAGTGTCAACAGAATGGGAGGGGTGTGGAGATAGGTGGCAGAAGCTTGGAGAGATGAAAAAGGGTTTAACAGTCCCTCCGTCCACCCCACATTCAACTCATTCTTCTTGGGCATTGTAAAAGAATGTATGCACACTTCAGTGTGTATGTACAACAGGTAATGTGGTAATGGGAAGAGAAAAAACAACTTGCATGTCCAGCACTCTCTACCTATCCTTTACCCCGCAATTCTGAAGCAAGTCTGGGTGGTGTCACTACAGGCCACTGTACTGATGCCAGCACTGTTTAAAAAAATGGGTGATGGCAGTGGTATCCTGCAATGTCCTGTCAATCTCATACCAGAAATCCACCTTGCACAGGGTATTATCATAGCTCCGCAACAGGTGCTCAGATAGTCCCTGTATAGAAAGAATAATAACATCCTGCTAACCATGGCTCACCACACATATCAACAAGTCCTGTGGTTCACAGAACAGAGGAGGGCATGGCCACTACATGGTTCCACTCCAAAGAGTAAAATGGTAGCCACAACTGTACGGACACAAGTCCGGATATCATGTGACATGCATCATAGCCACAAAATCTGTAATGCTGAGTCATTGCTCTACAGGTCCACACAGGCTATGATGATTTAACCTCTAATTTTATAATGACAATTGATGTCCATTTTGCCAAGCCTCATATGTTACACTTACTGAGATTAAAGCAGAAGTTATTACAACCATACTAGGTATTTCCAGTAGGCTATCTTGGAGAACTGCAACATTATTTATTTAAGTAATTTAGACTCTCACACATGTGCATGCACACACACACACACACACACACACACACACACACACACACACGCATATATATATATATATATATACATATATATATATATATATATATATATATATATATAGATATATATATATATATATATATATATATATATATATATATATATATATATATATATACAAACACATACAGGTCATTTGCACAGTGGGATCTCCTGGATTTATAAGACCATGTGCTTTTGGTGTAGCAGTTAGTGCAGAGAATTAAGGCTATGTGCTGCAAAAGATCTCCTTCGTGTAGTCCATGATTTAAATGCCTCCTCTTCCTTTTGCCTACTGTATTACCCTGAGCAAATAATTTAGCTATAAGTACTTCTAGAATTAGTCTGATAAAGGTCCATGCGATGAATCAGTGTTCTACTCTTGTTAAATAATAAATGCATGCAGTTTTTAAGTGTAATAATGCTCTTAGTGCTGTTTACTAACACAATCATTTTTTGAAGACCTTATCAGTTTGATAATTTTGTTTTGGGCAGTGCAGTGGTGCAGCAGTAGTGTTGTCACCTCACAGTAAGAGGTTTTCCAGTTTGATTCTTGGCTGAGGTACCTTTTGTGCAGAGTCTGCATATCCTCCTGTATTCATGTGGGTTTTCTCTGGGTGCTTTGGTTTCCTCCCACGTTATAAAGACATGCAACTGGAGTATTTCTCCCCGGGCCTCCGCTGAAAATTGGCTTTGTTCCAAGTTGGACGTTCCTGGTAAACAAATGTTAAATAAATAAACAAATAATGCATCTTTAATACTGAAGCAGCTTGATTCTCATCAGATGAAGTCCAAAATGAAACATATCACTTGGGATACTCCAGACTTTCCATGTTCCTTTCCACTGCATCTCCCTTCTTTCCTACCTCCAACTAAAATCCAGTGTCATTCATATCAGGCAGCAGATGGTCTTACTTTGATCTCTGAATTATTTGACTATCTTAGAATGGTGTCCTGTTCTTTCCTTATCTGAGTTACTTAAACAACAGAAAGAAAAAAAGTACGTAATTACATTTGCGGCTTACTAAAAAAAGTCACATGCTCATTTCCTCATTGCTACTTGGTCGTTTTGGCATTCCCACTAATCTGATCTCCCTTAACTAAGCCTCCCTCCTTCCCAAAGCCTTACCCAAGCAAGAAGAGGGAGTTTACATTTAAGTAGGAGGAACAGGATTTTATATTTAGGGAGTAATCAGGACTTTTAAGAAAGGGAAGAGAATTTTATGTTTAGGGAGTGATCAAGACTTTAGATTTAGGGAAGGGAAAGTGATTTTATACTTAGAGAGTGATCGGTAGTTTAAGATGATGGAGTCTTAGACTTAGGGAGTGATCTGGTCTTTAGGTTTAGGAAGGGGAAAGGGCATGTTAGGTCTAAAGACTTTAAGGTTAGGGACTGGGTGAGAATTTTTAGGGTTAGGAACAAGGGTCCTGGTACGGCTTGGTAGTCTGCTGAGGTCAGACTAATTATGTTAGCCGGTTTGCATTCATCAGGATATTTGGTTATTCAAATTTCATTTCTCACTTTTGATTATGAGAATACTTTTAAAAATATGCGAGCCTAGTACAAGCCCTACAAGATACCAAGAGTAAACTCCATATAGGTAGACAGGTAACATCACACCTTGGTTTATGTTTTTTTATTTACTCACTGGCATTTAGTGCTTTTGTTAATTATTCCATCGAGTGGGATAGTGCTGAATGCCTTAGCAAGATTAGGAAAAGTAATATGTACCGCCCGTCCCTCATTAAGTAAGAATTTATTTTTCATTTATAATTGGGTAGATGAGCAGGTCAACTGTCCATTTTCTAGTCACAACCAGTGTACCTGGAGGGAAAATAATATACACAGATTAACCTAAAAGGCCATTTAAAAAAAACACTTTAAACTCGGGACACTCATGCAGACCCAAAAACTTAATTGATCCTTCTACCAAAAGAATTGTAGCTAATACCAACTTGATCCCCTCTTTACTATACAGAGCTCCTATTTTCACCAATCTGCACTTATCCCTAAAAATAAACTTCAGTATTGCTATTACAAGATCACCAAAATTGCCACAGGGTTATCATTCCGTTCCCACCACTGCAAAGCTCTTATAGAGCTAAACTGTCTCGAATTCCCACACCATCTTGACTATTTGCAACTATCTATCACACATAAAATAATATACAAATGAGATTCCTGTCCCACCCTAAAATCTATACTGCATAGCTACATTCCTACAAAATCTCTTCATTCACTTGACAAACAACTAATAACTGTACACAAACCTAATAGAAGAGTGGTCCAGTGCCTCTTCTTATGCTCTACCTAAACTATGGAAAACTTTACCAGAATAAATTACTAGCATAGATAACTCCAAGACATAAAAAAAAAACAAATTAAAAAAAAAAAACAGCAAAAATTCCACTTTTAGCCCACAAATCTGTGTTATACACTTTATTCTGGTACCTCAACTTTTCGCCTTCTTAGGAATAATTTAATCAATACAAACTGATTCAATTTATATACAAAAAGTGTCACATCCCCCAATTAAACAATTACTCATTTAAACATTCAATAAACATTTACATACCATTTTTAACATATTTGACATATAAAATATTTCAATTTCATGTTTTAATGCACAAGCCAATAAATATTTCTTGTACAAACATAGAAAATTAATTCCTACAAAGTCAATTTACTATGCAGATTCATGCCCCTAGGATAACGTGTCCTATAATTAATAATCATCCTACAGTCCAACCTATTGAGTTTTTCTCTGAAACTACCTCCCCCATCCAGAAATGGTCAGGCCAATACACTAAAAAACAAAGTGTCCCCTGATCCCTCATGTGCAGAAATAAAGTGGTTAGCAATAGGACTATTTACATTTTGTCACCTAATATCCCCCAGATGTTCCATTATTCTAAACTTTACCTTTCTTTTAGTTTCTCCAATATACCACCTCACATTCTGACATCCACAACCAATAATATGAACAACCCCTAAGGAATTACAACTAAAAAAAATCCTGCCTCTGAAAATCCTAGCATTGATTTTCCATCCATTCAAATTTTAGACCCTATGACAAACTGAACAGTTATCATAAACATATGTCCCTACTCTCTTAACCTGTCTAACACCCCATCTCCACTCAACATCTCTTTCAAATTATTATATCCACCATATGAGAAAGTGATGTGTCTGGGAAATCAATGTCCAACCAAAAAAGTCATCTCATACCACATATCAAGACTCTCAAACTATTTTTTCCAAAACCTTTGAAAATGGAGAAAAATATTGGCACAAAGAATAGCCTGTCCTCCCCATTATGATGTCGCACATCCCTACAATGTTCACCATGGTCTATTCCATCAGATCTCTTACCACTTCTCAAAATTTGTTTCCTAGCTTCCAACAAAATGGGTTCAGAATAATCACGTACAACCAATCTATTTTGAGCCTCATTTAAATACATGACCCTCAACATCACATCCGATGTGTTATAATAAAGTTTCCTAAATTCCCCATAGTGTAATGAGCTGATCAAGTGGGGAGGATGAATTCTATCTGCATTTAAAAAAATATTCACAGAAATAGGTTTCCTATAGGGTTTGAAATGAACCCCATGGTCATTACCTAAGTAAAATTCTACATCCAAAAATGTCAGAGTTCTGAACTCAATCGGTAAGTGAATTTTAGCCCATGAGCAGTACTGTTAATGTGTTCCATAAATTCTAAAAATCATCTCTATTCACCTCTACATACAAAATTCAAATCATCAATAAACCTTTTATACTAAACCACATTTCTTACAAAATATTCATTACAATACATGAATTGCCTCTCGAATTCACCCATATAAATGATGGCATAGGTGGGGCCATACGAAGCACCATTAATATCCTTTGTTTTGGTAAAAAGATTTTTTTCTCCCATCTAAAATAATTATGGGTAAGACAAAATTCTAATAAAGACAATAAATACGAGGTTTGAGATCCTTCTACCATTATCCTATCCATCGCTTCCAAACCCCACCTCATCTCGATGTTAGTGTACTTACATCAACAGTAGCCCAAAATTACTCTTTCTACCAATCCAGCTCTTTTAAGCTCTCACACATCTCACCAGTATTCTTAATGTGGGAAGGGACCTTCAACAAATATTTCTTAACTTGAAAATCCCAAACCTTCTCCACATTTTCTGTATAAGAGCCTATTTCTGATATTATGGGCCTACATGGGGGATTGGATAAGTTCTTAAGGATTTTAAGGATTGCATAAAATTTTGGATCCCGGGATACCTTAACAAGTAACCTTCTCACATCTTTACCCCCAAGAAAACCTAGCCTTTCCCCTCTTTCAAGCAGTTCACATAACTCAGAATTAAATTGCTTAACCGGATTGCTGACAAGTTAAACATAATTATCACTTTCACAAATCAAATCATTCACCATTTTATCATACTGTGCCCTGTTCATAACAGCCCAGTTACCACCCTTGTCAACCTCCTTATACACATATTTATTGAGCTGTGAACGTACTTGTTGTAAATCACTCTATACGTCTTTTGTTAAATTGTATTCTATCCCTGAATTCAAAAAGGCAAAACATTCATGTTCAACTTTTTTACACAATGTACAGTCCAACATATTAATAGCTAGAGATTTTTTCTGTGGCATAAAATTACTACTGAGAGGGAACATGGGGACACTTAAATAACCATATCCAGTCTGAAAAGCGTCATACTGTTCATGATTAAAAGACTCACAAGATTGCATTTCATCCACATCTGTTTCCCCTTCCCCCATTACTTCAAAAAAACAAATCAGTTTCTTCAACATTCTCATTGTTCACATTACCAAACATAGTCTTATCCCAAAAATATACTTTTAATTGCAATTTCTGACAAAACAGTTTCACATCCAGTATTAAATCTGCCAGGAAGGGTAATCTAGTTGGGACAAACTTAGCCCCGTTTAAGAATACATTTTTAGCATTCTCAGATAAACAATGTACAGTCCAACATATTAATAGCTAGAGAATTTTTACGTGGCATAAAATTACTACTGAGAGGGAACATGGGGACACTTAAACAACATACCTCTCAACAGTCCCTGATTTTCAGGGACATCCCTGATTTAGACTCAAATTTTAACTCTGTCCCTCTTAATCCCTCCTAAAACTAATGACTTTTAGAAGAAAGGTGGTGAATTACACTTAATGAATAATGACAATAATTAAGAGTTATAAACTTCTTTTACTTCAGAAAATGTGTATTAATTCATATGCTCTGATTCTGTCAATGTTTCAAGTTAATAGCACTAATATTTTAAAAGTGTCCCTGATTGCCCCTGATTTTTTTCTTGACTTGTCCCTGATTCTGTGGAAATTTGTCCCCGATTGGTTGAGAGGTCTGTTAAATGACCATATCCAGTCTGAAAAGTGTCCTACTGTTCATGATTAAAAGACTCACAAGATTGCATTTCATCCACATCTGTTTCCCCTTTCCCCATTACTTCAAAAAACAAATCAGTTTCTTCAACATTCTCATTGTTCACATTACCAAACATAGTCTTATCCCGAAAATATACTTTTAATTGCAATTTCCGACAAAAGAGTTTCACATCCAGTATTAAATCTGCCAGGCAGGGTAATCTAGTTGGGACAAACTTAGCCCCGTTTAACAATACATTTTTAGCATTCTCAGATAAACACGTCAGAGATATTGACAACTTGCAATTATTCAAAAGTTTGTCCAACAAAAGTTATTACATCATGCAAACTTGTACACAAGACTCGACAGAGCCCACATGATTCCTTATTTTTTGTTGTACCTCCCTCTGCCTTTCTTGTTGTTGAAATCGCACTGCTGTCCCTGCTTGACAGATTGTGTAGGGTTCACACAGTTTTTTTCGGCATTAATCTCCCCTAATTGCATGTCTTCAAACTATACACTTTTTTTCATTGAGTAAGGATAGCACAATGATACTGAAGATTCAGGTCTTTCCCTGGGTCCTGAAACGCTTCCCCTGTCCTTCAATCAGCCAAAGCGTCCTCGCCACTGCCAGGAATATACCACATTGTTGTCAAAGTCCCTGATGTCCCTATTCAAATTCTTCCTTTTGAGCTCTAACACATTATTCTCTGCTCATTGAAGTTTAACTTTGATATTATTCATTATTTCTTTATATTTACCCTCAGAGACCTCATGCATTAAGGTCTCCTGCATCTCCATGATCTCTTTACGGAACTTATCAACAGTTCTAAGGTTACGTTTCATAAGACCCCGAGCCAGGTTAGAGTGCAATGCTTGTCTCCATTCATCCAGTAAATCACCCTCTTCTTCTGTAAATTCTCCAGCAGGTAAGCATTCAATTACAAACCTCTAGGGGTGATGTTTAAAGATACATATTTCTCCAGTAGTTTAGTATCATAGAAAACAGTCACCTCTTCCAGCACTAACCGCTCCAAATGGTTAAATCTCTTGGTCAGGTCATCACCGTCAGTCAGAAGCCATGGGTCCCTGGAAGATAGTTTCAGTTCCCTCTCTCGCAGGATGTCCATAAAAGCACTCCTTCTGGAGTCCCCAATGGGACTGGAGCCTCCATAATGGCTAAACAGAATAACAACAATGTAAAAAACCACCAACCAAATAAAATAAAAAAATCAGCAAAAATTCCACTTTTAGCCTACAAATCTGTGTTACACACTTTATTCTGGTACCTCGGCTTTTCTCCTTCTTAGGAATAATTTAATCAATACAAACTGATTCAATTTATACACAAAAAGTGCCACATCCCCCAATTAAACAATTACTCAGTTCAACATTCAATAAACATTCACATACCATTTTTTAACATATTTATCATATAAAATATTTCAATTTCATGCTTTAATGCACAAGCCAATAAATGCTATTTGTACAAAAATAGGAAATTGATTCCTACAAAGTCAAATTACTTTCCAGATTCATTCCCCTAGGATAAAGTCTACTATAATTAATAATCATCCTACATAACAACCTATTGAGTTTTTCTCTGAAACTACCTCCCCCGTCCGGAAATGGTCAGGCCAATACACTAAAAAACAAAGTGTCCTCTGATCCCCCATGTGCAGAAATAAAATGGTTAGCAATAGGACTATTTACATTTTGTCCCCTAATATTCCCCAGATGTTCCATTATTCTAACTTTACCTTTATTTTAGTTTGTCCAGTATGCCACCTCCCATTCTGACATCAACATCAAATAATATAACAACCCCTAAGGAATTACAACTAAAAAATACATTGGTTCTCTACATCCTACCATTCATTTTATAGGTTCATAGGTAGGTACTAGGCTATCGGCCCAAGATTCCCTGGCTTACACCACCCAAGAAAGTTATTTTCCTGTGCCACTGTCGAGCAGAGAAACAGAAGTGATCCCCTTGGTGTATTTCCTATTTCCCATCCACTCATCAAGATTTTTCTTGAAGAGTGCTAATGAAAAACTTTGCTTGACATAGATGAGTAGCCTGTTCCAGAGTATCGGAAGCCTCTGGACAGGAATCTATCCCTCCAGCATGTCCTGTTTATTGTGGTGACAAGGTTTAGGTCCGTAGAGCATGTAGCTCGGAGGGATTGGGATTTCTTTAGGTGTAGCATGTCCAACAGCTCTGGGTTTGACATAGATTTATATGTAAGGCAGAGATCACCTCGGAGTAGGTGATATGCTACGGAGTAAAGCTGGAGTTTTTTGAGGTGGTCACTAAGGGACATTTGTTTGAGGGCAGTAATCCTATTTGTGAGGTACTTCTGTTGCCTTTCCAGCTGCTGCAGATGTCTTGTGAGGTACATTCCAAAAGGGGCGTTGTACTCTATAATGGGTCTAATGAGTGTCAAGTAGAGGGGAACAATGACCTCTTTTTTCCTGGATGAGAACCCTTTTATGATGGGGTGTGCCACGTAGAAGGTCTTCCTGACTACTGTGGTGATGTGACTATCAAAGGAGAGACTACTGTCCACCTGGGTCCCAAGGTCTCTTATCACACATTCGGTGTTAAGTAGATTGCTGCCTATGTAATAGTTCATGGGTACAGAGTTTTTACCAAAGGGAATGACACTGCACTTTTTGGCATTGAGCTTGAAGCCATGGCTCTGACACCAGGCATCTGTCTCAGTGAGGCCCTTCTGTTGGATGTCCACATCATTTGGGGACTTGACTATGGCTCCTAGTTGGCAGTCATCTGCAAACTCTACTGTGTTAGCCTGTACTTCATAGAAGTAGATACCAAACAGGAAAGGTCCCAGGATGGAACTCTGTGGTACTCCACTTGTCACTGCTTTGAGGTCAGATTTGGAGTCTGCAACTTTTACAGTGTGGGTTCTGTCAGTGAGCCAGTTGGCAACCCATCTTGTGACATAGGGATTTATACCTAGTTTAGTGAGTTTAGCTATAATTCCAGAATGGGGGATGGTGTTGAAAGCTTTGGTGAGGTCAAGATAGGCTGTGTGAACCACCTTACCCTCATCTACGGCTTTGGTGACTGCCTCAAAGAAGTCGATTAGGTTCAGGAGGCATGGTCTGCCTTTCACAAACCCGAACTGGGTGGGATCCAGAGTTTGGAGGATACCAATGTCTTTGTTTATGAGTTCCATTTTCCATACATTTAAATTTTGTACCCTATGACAAACTGAACCGTTACCACAAACATATGTCCCTACTCTCTCATCATGTCTGACTATCACCCCATCTCTACTCAACATCTCTTTCAAATTCTTGTATCTACTATATGAGAAAGTGATGTGTCTGGGAAACAAGTGTCCAACCATCAAGTCATCACATACCATATACCAGGATTCTCTATTTTTTCCAAAACCTTTGAAAATGGGGAAAATTTTGTCAGAAAGAATAGCCTGTCCTCCCCATTATGATGTCTCACATCCCTACAATGTTCACCATGGTCTATTCAGTCAGATCTCTTACCACTTCTCAAAACTTGTTTCCTAGCTTCCAACAAAATGGGTTCAGAATAACCATGTACAACCAATCTTTTCTGAATCTCATTCAAATACATGCAACTCAACATCACATCAGATGTGTTATAATAAAGTCTCCTAAATTCCCCATAGGGTAAGGATCTGATCAAGTGGAAAGGATGCATGCTATCTGCATGTAAAAAATTATTCACAGAAATAGGTTTCCTATAAGGTTTAAAACAAACCCTATGGTCATTACTTAAGTAAAATTCTATATCCATAAATGTCATGGTTCTCAATTCAATCGGTACGTGAATTTTAGCCCATGAACAGTACTGTTAATGTGTTCCATAAATTCTAAAAATCCTCTCTGTTCACGTCGAGATACAAAAATCAAATTATCAATAAACATTTTATACTAAACCACATTGCATATAAAATATTCATTACAATACATGAATTGCCTATCAAATTCACCCATATAAATGATGGCATAGTTGGAGCCATACGAATGTCCCTCATTTTTGTAAAAAGATTTTCTTCACCCATCTAAAATAATTATGGGTAAGACAGAAATCTAATAAAGACAATAAATACTAGGTTCGAGGTCCTCCTCCAGTTATCTTACCCATCGCTTCCAAACCCCACCTCATCTCGATGTTAGTGTACAAAGCACTTATATCAACGGTAGCCCAAAAATATTCTTTCTGCAAATCCAGCTCTTTTAAGCTCTCACACAGCTCACAAGCATTCTTAATGAGGAAAGGGACCTTCAACAAATATTTCTTAAATTGAAAGTCCAAAAACTTCCCCACATTTTCTGTATAAGAGCCTATTCCTGATATTATGGGCCTACCTGGGGGGTTGAATAAGTTCTTAAGGATTTTAAGGATAGCATAAAATTTTGGATCCTGGGGTACCTTAACAAGTAACCTGCTCACATCTTTTCCCCCAAGAAAACCTAGTCTTTTGTTAAATTGTATTCTATCCCTGAATTCAAAAAGGCAAAAAAATTCATGTTCAACTTTTTTACACAATGTACAGTCCAACATATTAATAGCTAGAGAATTTTTTCATGACATAAAATTACTACTGAGAGGGAACATGGGAACACTTAAACAACCATATCCAGTCTGAAAAGTGTTGCATTTAGCATTTTACCTTAAATGAAGACAAGACAATTCTTCTTCTCTTTCAGTGGTATTTATTACACACGTGTGGCAGCCTCGTGGAAAGTACCAGGGAGACTCTCCGAACAAAGGAATGCATAAGCTTATATGCTGGTAATACTGCTGACAGTACAAAAATATAAACTAGACCAATTAAATTAGTACAAAAGACAATTAACCAATCAATGGTTTACCCATAGGCTTAAAGCAATTCACATTACTCCATCTCTAGGCAGAAAAAGAAAATCAGATGCACTTCCATATAAGGCACATTTCCTGCTTTCAGACAGGCTCTTGTTTTTCAGTACTTTTCCACTATTCACAGTTTACTCAGAGTTTGCAGTGCAAAGTCCATCTTAATGCATGCAGATTGTCACATACTCAATTTCCTTAAGCACATACTTTGGCTGTTCATATTCTTCAATCCCCCATTTGATGCTGTGTAAGCATCACCATTTAGTCTATCATACATTTGCCCTAAGTCTAACATAACCATGTGGCTGGTTCCTTCAACATTGTCACACATTTTTATTTCATCATCCATATTTATGACTGCAGGTATATAAAACTTTGGCACCTTTTTAGTAGTCTTAAAAAACATTAATTTCAAAATCAATGCTTTGATTAAAAACACAACAAGAAAGGCAATAAGAGCTAATACTGCAATTAATAAAATTAACTTCAATAGCCCACCTCCCCAACCTGAGAACAGGTTGGTTAACCATGCCCATGTTGAGTTATCAGCCTCCTTGGCCTTAGAGAGTTTGGAGACTCTCTGAATGAGTTCGAGATGACTTTCAGTTTCGTGCTGATTGTCAGGAATAAACGTACAACACTCTTCCTGGATTAAAGTGCAAGTTCCACCTTTCGCCGCTAGGGTGAAATCAAGAGCCATATGGTTTTGGAGGACTACAGCTCTCATAGCAGTCAGTTCATCAGTCACTAGTTCTAAAGGAGAAAATGTGGCATTGCTTAATACTTCAAGAAATTTGGACAGTTTTCTCAGTTCCCAAATTGATTTTACTGCTCCATATGCTGGAATTATACGCTCCCACAATATGATATCATCACCCAAGTCCATATGAGATAGTCCTTTGGTGCCAGCATGAGCTAAGTCATAATGATAAATCCATGAAGCATCAACTTGGCCTACCAGATTGGCAGGCTTTTTAACCTCTCAAACGTTCCGAATTTTTCCTTGAGGTAAAGCAGATGTATGTCAGATCGCTGGGACTAAATAACCTAAGAAACAGCTACTAGACCAGTTTTCCAGTAGCCATTTATAGGCCTTTCTTCCACATATAAAATAACAGTCCTGCACCAGGGTGGTAACGCTTGAAGAATGGTCACTGCCCGTAGTTATGCTATGGAATATGGCAAGAAATACGATATTGCGAGAACCAAGTAATGAGGCATTTCTCAATGTTGGCTGAATGGCATCAAATGAGATGCAACAGCCCGAGGCTATGCAGTTTCCTTCTGTGTAATTGCACTGGTATTTGATTGTCGTGTTGCAGACACATTGTCCCATTTTTCGAGTACAATGATGTTGACTTGAGTAATTTCATTGGAAACACAGAGTGCCGTTGTGACGGAGAGAAAGTTGTAATGCAATAGATTTACTGGATGTAATGCTAACAGTGTTGTCGAGTAAGCTAGTCCATGTATCAATGATACTTAGTGGAGCCGCAGCCAATGACAATCCTCCATGTATGGAGGGAATGGCAGTGCAGATCCAGCAGTTAGAAATGTTGAACGTAGAAGCATAAACATATTTGATGGCTTGGTAGGTGTTGAAAGGTGGGTGGAGCAGGAAATAAAAATGGTCACATTAAAAATAACAGAACAACAAGAATGACCACCAAAATGGCTGTCCAATATTTTTGTGGAAATGGTTGTTGAGTCTGTGTAGTGTCAGGAGTTTGGAGTTTTCCAAAAGGGTAGATGTTAGGCATCGTCAGGTACTGGAGCAGTTCTACTTCGAATGCGAGTAGCAATGGGAGGAGAATCTGGAGTTGAAAAAGATAAAGGCTGTTGGTATTTGGATGGCACAATTTTTTTGACGTGTCAAATGTGGATCCAGGTTGGAGATCCTTGCAGTTGCACAGCAGATGACAGTGTCAGAAGAACCAGGAAAGGTCCCTTCCAGCGTGGCTGGAGCGCTGTTTTTCTAGAGAAGGACTTAACGTAAACCCAATCGCCTGGTTGTAGGGCAGATGACAGGAAAGGATCTGGAAGATGTTGAGCAGCTGCTACTTGTCGATGGTGAAACTGTAGGAAGGGAACAAGAGATTTAGAGTACAAGAGAATATCATTATCAAATGCATTATATTCAGAAAGGGGTGGTGGTGGTGTCATGGGCATATGCAGAGGGCGACCCATGAGAATTTCATGTGGAGAAAAAACTTTAGTAGGATGTGGTTGAGCTTGCATAGAAAGTAAGGCTAGTGGTAAGCCTGCCCCCAAGTTAAGCCTGTTTCTGAAGTGACTTTAGCAAGTCTAGTTTTCAAGGTCTGATTCATTCGTTCAATAATACCTGATGCCTGTGGTCTGTATGGACAATGAAATTTCAAAGTGATGCCTAACATTGTACACAATGATTCAACTAACTTAGCAGTAAAATGCATTCCACGGTCAGAGTATATTTGACAAGGAACACCAAAACGAGGTATCAATTCATTGCACAATTTTTTGCAACTGAAATAGCATCATTTTTAGCACATGGGTAGGCTTCTAACCACCCTGAGAAAATATCAACAACAGTCAAAACATATTTAAAACGAGTACAAGGTGGGAGTTCAATAAAGTCCCACTGCAAGGCACAAAATGGTCCCATTGGTTTTGGCACTGGTTGAGAAGGAGCCTGAGTGCCTTTTGAAATATTATGCTGTAAACAAATGGAGCACGTGCTCAAAAAATGTTGCACAGAAGCAGAAAGTCCTGGGGCGAACCAATCCTTCTGGATTTGTTTGATTAATGCTTGTACTCCTACATGAGCTGGAAAATGATATGCTTTTATAAGAGAATTTAACATAGATATAGGGCAAATTAATCTGCCATCAGGATGCTGCCAAATTGAATCAGAGCGTTTGAAACAACTTTGGGCCAGCCATGTTTTCCTTTCTGATTCCGATGCTTCACTTTGTAAAGTTTTTAAAACAGTAGTGTCAAAAGTAACCATTTGTAAGACAGGCTGCAGAAATTATCCCTGAACAGTTTGTGAAAGAGCAGCCTGTTTGGCAGTCCAGTTAGCCAAGTTATTTTTCTTAGCTACTAGGGAGTCGTTGGACTGTTGAGCTGCACACTTGACAACAGCAAGTTTAGAAGGTAATAATAAATCCTGTAAGAGGTGCTCAATATACAGGTAATTTTTAATCGGTGCCCCAGAGGATGTCAAAAACCCCCTTTCCTTCCACAAGGTACCAAAATCATGAACAACACCATGGGCATAACGTGAATCAGTATAAATAGTAACAGATCTGTCTTTGGCCATTTTACATACATGCGAAAGTGCCACTAATTCCGCACCTTGTGCGGAAGTGCCAGGTGGTAATTGTCCGGTTTGTAAAACCTCAGATGGCGAGCAGACTGACCATGCAGCCTGGAATTTACCTAGATTATTTCGTAAACAGGACCCATCTACAAAAAGAATGAAATCAGGATTAAGCAAAGGAACATCTTGCAAATCTATCCTGGGAGAAAGAACAGTGTTAACTACAAGCACACAGTCATGTGGTTCACCCTCATCACTAGTTGAAATCAATGAAGCAGGTTTTAGTGGTGGGAAACGTGTAATTTGAACAGCGGGATTACTTAATAAACTTAACTCATATTTAGTGAGACGAGCATTAGAAAGATACTGTGCTTGTTTTTAAGAGTAACGCTTGCACCGCATAAGGTACTGCTAGTATAGTGTCATGTCCTAAAGTCAATGGTGCTGCCATATTGATCAAAACAGCAGCGGCTGCCACCGCTCGTAAACAGGGTAGATAGGCAGAAGCAACAAGGTCTGAGTGCTGTAATATGCTGTAAGTCGATAGCCCCACGTGTGTGCTTGCACTAGCAGGCCCAGGGCAGTCTTGTTTCTTTCACAACAGAAGAAAACAAAGGGTTTAGAATAATCTGGGAACCCCAGAGCAGGTGGGTTTATCAGTGCCGTTTTAATAGCCTGAAAGGCGTTTTCATGTTCAGGGGACCAAGGCAGAGGGTCTGTAACTTCCTTTTTTAGAAGCTGTAACAGAGGGGCCAAAATATCTGAAAAATTGGGCACCCACTGTCTACAATAACCTGCTAGGCTGAGGAACCCCCTGAGTTGTCTCTGAGTTACAGGGCGGGGGCAGTCTGAATGAAGGTAATTCTACTTGGAAGTATTTGACGTAAACCTATAGAAATGATGTGTCCCAGGTATTGTACCTTTTCTTGACAGAACTGCAGTTTAGATTTATTTACCTTAAAACCTCGTTCAGCTAAAAACTTTAAAACTAGAAGTGAATCCTCTATACAAGACTTAGTATCTTGTGAAGCTATAAGAATATCGCCTACATATTGGACCAGTACTGAACGTGGTGGTAACTGTCAATCCTGCAGCTGTCTGTGCATCTCTCTAGAGAATAGGGTTGGCGATTCTACATAGCCTTGGGGTAGTCGGGTCCAAGTATACTGTTGGCCCTTATAAGTGAATGCAAATAAATACTGACTATCAGAATGTACTGGGATAGAGAAGAAAGCTGATGAAATATCTATAACTGTAAAACAACGTGCTGTAGGTGGGATACAGCTTAAAATAGTAGCTGGGTTTGGTACGATTGGAAAAACAGGCAAGACAGCTTTATTGACTTCTCGCAAGTCTTGCACAAATCTGTAAGCTTGTTTATCAGGTTTCCTTACCGGTAGAATTGGAGTATTACATGGACTTGTTGTAGGTACTATAATTCCTTGTTGTACCAAGGCAGAAATGACAGGGGCAATACCAGATGTGGCCTCTACCGTCAAAGGGTACTGTGGTACCCGAGGTAACTTTGCTCCGGGTTTTAAGGTTATTTTTACAGGAGTGGCTGAAATCAGCAACCCAACATCATTATCATGAGTGGTCCATAGATGAGAGGGTAATGAATTTAAATGCTTATTTTTATCGAGGTCAGACTGCATACATATTGTTTGTAGAGTGACAGTTTCATCCAAAGTAGCCAAAATACTATCTTGTTTATCTGAAGGTACTTATAAATATACTCCTTCAGCTGTGCAGAAGATGGTTGCTCCCATCTTACAGAGCAAATCTCTCCCCAATAAATTTAAATGTGCTGAAGGTCCTACTAAAAATGCATGATTGTCTTGTAAAGGTCCCAAAGTTACTGGGAATGGGACAGTTTCAGAATATTCAATAGGAATACCAAAGACACCTACCCTTCTAGTTGTGTTATTGGAGAGGGGGACATTTATTGCTGCTTCACCAGCTAACACAGATTTGGTTGCTCCAGTGTCAATTAAAAATGGGTATGGTTTATTTTTGACAAGTAACATAACATGTGGTCCATCTTGATCCACAGGGATGAAAGGGCACAACTGCTGTTGTCTTTGTTCAGGGAACCTTCATTGTGATGGCTGCCGATTGCATGGGGTCCAATTAGAATTCCACTGAGGTGATGTATCAGTGGGTAGGGCAGGTTGTTCAGCCAGATAAGGATATTCATTTCTCCAATGGCCTACTTGGCCACAATTGAAACACTCCGTCTGATTATTATAACTTTGGGGTTCGGGCTGATCGTGTTTCCTGCCAGTTTTGTCTATTTTGGTTTCCTGCCCCTTGACAGCCACCTCTCCCTCTTCCCCATCCTCGTCCTCCCCGTCGACGCTGCCCAAAGGCAGTACACATCTGAATCTGCGCTTTAACCAATTTTTCCTGTAAGTCCTTTTTTTCCTGTGCTAAGTGGTCAGAGAGGTATTGCACTTGTGTGACTAATTCATGCAATCCAAGACTAGGACAGTTTAAACATACTTCCTTTAGCTTATCCCTTACTTGTGGGCGTAGCCCATCTACACAGGCAGTCGACAATCCACTCTGTGCCGGCCTTTGGTGGGTTCTGGGCAACCAGAATAAGCCTCAAAGGCTTCAGTGGGATGATTTAAATACTTGTCCACAGGTTCGTCTTCTTTTTGAAGAACTGACTTGATTTTGGACCAGTTGGGTGTGGGTGAGACTATTACTGTAACAGCATCTACTATATGTTGTCTGACCGCTTCAAACCCATTTTCTCCTTGTGCATCATGTTTTGGAATTGGAGTAGGGACATTAGCATTGTCCCAAATTCGTTTAATCAGATCAGCCAGTATGGCGTACTGAAGAACTGCCCTGACTTCTTCTATTGTAGGATTTTGTAAACAAATATGTCCCGCCAGCACACACTGGAACTTAGCTGGATTAGTACGGATAGGCGGTAGTGATTTGGTAATGGCTTGAAAATCAACCACTGACCATGCCCTAGGTACTACAATGGTTGGTGGTTCCTGTGCACTTCTAGCATGGGTTGGGTTAGGTACCTCCCTCAAAGGTAACAATCTGTCATCATCTGACGACTCTGATTCTGAATCTGGATTAAATTTATCTGGCCCAAAATATCCATCCCCCCTGTCAATTATAGCAGGGAACTGGCCAAAATGCCTCCATTGGTGCAAATATCACTTCCCTTTTCCTTTATAATAGGGTTCAGATTTAAAGTAAATTACAGCTTTTGCTTCTTTATGAGTCTTACTATGAGTTCTTGGTCCCTTTTTTTTATCGCTCGTTTCTGGAACAGATTCACTAGACTGACTGTCTACAGCTTGTTCTCTCTCTCTAATGGTGGAATCTTTAGTGGTGGAATCTGGCTTCTGTGTTTCGGCTCCTTGTTGAGTGAGGGGGGGCTGATACTGCGGGGGTGCAATCGGTGGTGCAGTCGGTGGTGGGGGAAGCCAGGCATTATTGTCTTCTGACGATTCAGTTATTTGCAATTTAGCTAATTCCTTTACAGGATAAAGCCCGTAAAGGGTGGGTCCTTCAAGCATTTACCGTTTACTACATCTAAATTACTAACAGTGTGTTGTATTTCCCTCAATTGCTCTTTTAATTTCTGCTGATTATCTTTTAGACTACTAATAACCAAATCCTTTTCTCTTTCTTTCGCCTCTGTCATCCAATCATTAAATGCTGCCCAGCACAACCCTGGTATACTTCACCCTTTTTTCCTTAACTTTCCTTGGAAATTAAGCAAAATTTTTTATTAAAACTACCATTTTCTGGAAAGGCGAGTTTGCCATTACCCTTAGTGAGGGCGACCCACTGACTTATAAACATACAACTGTCCCGGGACACACGAAAATACATATAGCCAGCTGGTGTACCTCTTTCTGCTCCTTTATGGTTCCCACACTTGCTCCCATTTTCACACAGTAAGCTATACTGTATTTTACAGATTTAGCTGTGACATTTTGTAAATGTCATTTTCCCCACTCTCGTATCTCCTTTCACTCTTATGTCACCAGTTTTTCATTTTAACCCACTCTCATACTGCACAATCAATAACAGAAAAGAAATGCATGCCACTTACCTCAAAACAACTAAATGAGAGGAATTATTACATTTCTAAAAAGTTATCAATACCAAATTTTAAAGCAGGCGAGTACAGGAAATGAAAGAAACACTGCCAGAACAGAAAATTCTCTCATGGGCCCTTTCACTAGCAGTATTTTGTTCAATCCCCAATTGCCACAGCTGCTGTCAATTCAGATACGAGTAAACAGCACCAATTGTTGCATTTACCATTTTACCTTAAATGAAGACAAGACACTTCTTCCTCTCTTTCAGTGGTATTTATTACACACGTGTGGCAGCCTCATGGAAAGTACCAGGGAGACTCTCCGAACAAAGGAATGCATAAGCTTATATGCTGGTAATATTGCTGACAGTACAAAAATATAAACTAGACCAATTAAATTAGTACAAAAGACAATTAACCAATCAGTGGTTTACCCATAGGCTTAAAGCAATTCACATTACTACATCTCTAGGCAGAAAAAGAAAATCGGATGCACTTCCATATAAGGCACATTTCCTGCTTTCAAACAGGCTCTTGTTTTTCAGTACTTTTCCACTATTCACAGTTTACTCAGAGTTCACAGTACAAAGTCCATCTTAATGCATGCAGATTGTCACATACTCAATTTCCTTAAGCACATACTTTGGCTGTTCATATTCTACAAAAGCTTCATACTGTTCATGATTAAAAGACTCACAAGATTGCATTCCATCCATATTTGTTTCCCCTTCCCCCATTAATTCAAAAAACAAATCAGTTTCATGCGTACTTAAATTCAATAAAGTATCTTCAGCATTCTCCTTGTTCACATTACCAAACATACTCTTATCCCAAAAATATACTTTTAAATGCAGTTTTCAACAAAAGCATTTCACATCCAGTATTAAATTTGCCAGGCAGGGTATTCTAGTTGAAACAAACTTAGCCCCTTTTAACAATACATTTTAACATTCTCAGATAAACAAATGTCAGAGATATTGCCAACTTGCAATTGTTCAAAAGTTTGGCCAACAAAAGTTATTACATCATGTAAAGGAAAATGTACACAAGACTCCACAGAGCCCACATGATTCCTTATTTTTTGTTGTACCTCCCTCTGCCTTTCTTGTTGTTGAAATCGCATTGTTGTCCCTTCTTGACAGATTGTGTAGGGTTCACACAGTTTTTTTTCGGTATTAATCTCCCCTAATTGCATGTCTTCAAACGACATACTTTTTTTCCTTGAGTAAGTATAGCACAACAATACTGAAGAGTCAGGTCTTTCCCTTGATCCTGAAACACATCCCCTGTTCTTCAACCAGCCAAAGCGTCCTTGTCACTGCCAGGAATATACCACATTGTTGTCAAAGTCCCTGATGTTCCTATTCAATTTCTTCCTTTCGCACTCTAACACATTATTCTCTGCTCATTGAAGTTTAACTTTGATATTATTCATCATTTCTTTATATTTACCCACAGCGACCTCACGCATTAAGGCATCCTGCATTTCAATTATCTCCTTACACAACTTATCAGCAGTTCTAAGGTTGCGTTTATTAAGACCCAGAGCCAGGTTAGAGTGCAATTGAGAGCTGCTTGTCTCCACTTATCCAGTAAATCACCCTCTTCTGCTGTAAATTCTCCAACAGGGAAGCATTCGATTCACAAACCTCTAGGGGTGATGTGTAAAGACACATATTTCTCCAGTAGTTTAATATCATAGAAAACAGTCACCTTCTTCAGCACTTACCGCTCCAAATGGTTAAATCTCTTGGTCAGGTCGTCATATCAGTCAGAAGCCATGGGTCCCTGGAAGATAGTTTCAGTTCCCTCTCTCACAGGGTGCCCATAAAAACACTCCTTCTGGAGTCCCCAATGGACCTGGAGCCTCCATAATGACTAAAGCAGAATAGCAACAATGTAAAAAAACACCAACCAAATAAAATAAAAAAAACAGCAAAAATTCCACTTTTAGCCCATGAATCTGTGTTACACACTTTATTCTGGTACCTCGGCTTTTCGTCTTCTTAGGAATAATTTAATCAATACAAACTGATTCAATTTATACACAAAATGTGCCACATCCCCCAATTAAACAATTACTCAATTAAACATTCAATAAACATTCACATACCATTTTTTAACATATTTATCATATAAAATATTTCAGTTTCATGCTTTAATGCACAAACCAATGAATTCTTCTTGTATAAAAATAGAAAATGAATTCCTACAAAGTCAAATTACTATCCAGATTCATTCCCCTAAGATAAAGTGTCCTATAATTAGTAATCATCCTACATTCCAACCTATTGAGTTTTTTTCTGAAACTACCTCCCCCATGCGGAAATGGTCGGGCCAATACACTAAAAAACAAAGTGTCCTCTAATCCCCCATCTCTGGATGGGGGAGGTAGTTTCAGAGAAAAACTCAATAGGTTGGAATGTAGGATGATTATTAATTGTATGGCATTTTATCCTAGAGGAATGAACCTGGATATTAATTTGACTTTGTAGGAATTAATTTTCTATTCTTGTACAAGAAGTATTTATTGGCTTGTGCATTAAATCGTGAAAATTAAATATTTTATATGACGAATGTTAAAAAAAAGGTATGTGAATATTTATTGAATGTTTCACTGAGTAATTGCTTAATTGGGGGATGTGGCACTTTTTGTGTATAAATTGAATCAGTTAGTATTGATTAAATTATTCTTAAGAAGAGGAAAAGCCGACGGACCAGAATAAAGTGTGTAACACATGATCTTGGGCTAAAAGTGGAATTTTTGCCCCCCCCCCCCTTTTTTTTTTTTTTTTTATAACTCCATGACATTCAAGACTACAATAAATAGCTACCTTAACTCATACACCTGTCCATGCACTAAAACAAATATATAATCCATTCTCCACCCTATCAACCTCTCACAGTCACCTTTCTCCCAAAACATTTATTCTGTCACCCACCTAGGACCCCTTTTCTTTCTATTCACTCAGCTCTACCTCCTTCTTACTTCTTATCTGTCTACCTCCCACTGTCTCTCATCTTAAAACTCTCTCTTACTTTCATTTCTCCTGTTCTTCCCACTTACTTACTTCTTAACCCATCTGTCAAACAGCCAGCATCTCACCCTTACATTCTCCACTAACCCTCCACCACACTACGACTATTAAAGTTCCTTCATTGTTACCACCTTCACCTTCTTCAAATATATTTAAATGTTTATTACACTACTCTTACTGAGCTTGCTTATGATCTACCAGCAAATGTATTTTGTACATATGTCTCTCATTTATATTTAGTTAAGTAAATCCTAGCACTTACAGTAAATGCTATTTTTGTACCTTCATTTTAATTCGTGTACTAATTATTGTAAAAGATATGCAAGTCAACATATGTCTACCTTAATATTTTAAAAGTCCCCACAGAACAGGCAGAAAGACACTATGATGTGATGTGGTTGAATATAATAAGCGTAGGCACCCAGCAGTTCTAAAACATTCCAAGCTTTTATTGCAAGACACAAAATGATAAATTGGCAATAGTTACATTTATTACATTTAGATGTGCCCATTGAGTGTTGAGGTACCAAAATGTCATGTCGAGGGAAACATAATTATTGCTGTAGGTTACGTTGGTTCTTATAGACAAATCTGGGGCCATCTGCCAATAAATCTAAACACCTGCTATCAGTCTGCAAAATATGCCAGTTCCTGATGACTATGTCTTTCACCATATTAATACCCTGACAGTATTTCAAAATAATGGGGGGACAATTGTATCTTAGGGATGGTCTAGTAGATGGTATATACTTGTCAGAAAAATATGGACAAGCTCTACCTTCATGCTCACTGATTACTTTGGCACAAGCTCGATCAACCCCAGCTGGGGTATAATCCCTAGTCGTAAACTCGTTCTTCAAATCTACTAGACTTCTATCAAAGTCGGAAATGGTACAAGACAGTCTTGAAACTCTGAAAGTCTGCCCTTTAATAATATTCCCAAATATGTGCTGAGGATGCATGCTCTGTCTATGAAGGTAGGACAGTCTATAACATTCCTTCCTATGCATCTTAGTCAGCAATTTCCCATCCTCCAGTTGGTTGTTAACATCCAAAAAAATCAACACTAACCTGGGAGCAAATTAAAGTAAATTTCAAGAAGTCAGTACTGTTGTTCAGGGATAGAAAAAAACATCAAGGTCTTGCCTACTTCCTTTCCAACCAATAAACATATCATCAACAAAATGTCTGTAGATGACTATATGATATCTCTATTGTCCCACTATATGATGATATTCCCATTCTGACATAACCAAATTGACATAGGAATTAGCACAACTGGTCTCCATTGCTACACCAGATTGTTGCCAAAAATACTTTTCCTGAAACATGAAAATGCTGTGCTCAAGGACCAACTCCAAGAACATACATAGAAAATCAACGTTTAATGTCAAACTTGTCACTTCTGACCAAAGCTGCCCTAGCCATGCTGATACCTTCCTGATTAGGGATACAGGTGAACAGGGATACAACATCTATGGTTACTAGAAATTGGCCGTCACTAGTCACACTGTATAAATCTCTCAAAAAGTTTTCAGTGTCCTTAAGCACAACATCACTCATCTCAAGGACAATCCGAAGTTGTTTATCCAAGTAAATAGACATAACCTCAGTCAACCAACCACTGCCAGCTATAATTGGTCTAAACACTGGTAGGGTAGGATGTTTATGGATCTTTGGTAAACCATGGATCCGTGGAATGACTGGAAATTCAATGGTAAAATATTCCAGGTGTTCCTTGGTAAGCAAACCTAAATTAAAACATTCAAGTAGACAATTGTCCATCCTTTTCTTCATCACACCTACAATATCTGCCTCTACAGTTACATAAACACAAGTATCTGATAACATCTGATTCATCGGATGGCTATATTCTCATTCTTAATTAAATCACTTAAAGCCTGTTGTTCTAATCTAGTTGAATTGCCACAACACCTCATCTTCATTTTATCAATAGCTGCATACATCTCTTTCTTGCATACAGTGAGGAAGACATTAAGTGCTGGTGTAAAAACACTGGGCTTCCTAAGAGTCTTAAAGTCACCCAACAGCCTCTTGGTCATAGTTGATCCATCATGAAAAAACATACGTAATGACAAATTATGTGCAAACAAGCGTAGATTTATCACAGAGTCAATAAAATCTACCTTAGCTGTGGGTATAAAAGACAAAACGTTAGACAATACTGACAGTTCATATTCCAACAACACATGTCTAAATATGTTCTATACTAGGTTGTAACCTCCATTCTCCACATCTTTTTCAGTGAACGGGTCTGTTGGGTGGATGGAGGTTCTTTCTGCTTCTGTCCATTCTGGATTTCGTTGTCAAACGACTGTTTCCTCCCCATACGAAAAGGGAGGGGTAAGGCCAGAAAATCCAGCTGAGACTGTGGTGGCCAAATTTTCCTCCTCACTACTGGACTGGCAAAATTTTCCTCCTCACTACTGGACCTGGCAAAATTTTTCTCCTCACTACTGGACCGGCAAAAAACACCACACTACTACTATTAAAGTTCCTTCATTGTTACCACCTTCAACTTCTTAGATTACTTTTAAATGTTTATTACACTACTCTTACTGAGCTTGCTTATGATCTACCAGCAAATGTATTTTGTACGAATCTCATTTATATTTAGTTAAGCAAATCCTAGCACTTACTGTAAATACTATATTTGTACCTTCATTTTAATTCGTGTACTAATTATTGTAAAAGATATGCAAGTCAACATATGTCTACCTTAATATTTGTATACTTATATAGGTATACTTTCATATGTATGTAATATTCTACTATGTTAAATGCATGCTAAATGTATTTTGGAGCTTTTCTCCCCGGGCCTCCACTAAACATGGGTTTTTGACATAGTCGTCTTTTCCCAGTTACCAAATGCCAATAAATAAATAAATAAATAGATAAAACAAAGGCATAGAAGATACATTCAACAAACTACACTGCTGTTGCCTCTTCAAAGAATGCCACAAGAAGTTCTCTCTTTAACAAACCCTTGTTCTTCTTTTGGCTTTTCCCAGTTAGGGGTCGCCACAGCGGAACTCCGGTCCGCTAATGATTTGCAGTAGATTTTTACAGTGCCAAGGTGCCAGCCCAACACCCAACCCTCAATGAAGGCATGCCCATTCATGCAAGTCTTTTGAATGCCACTCGACTGTGGGGAGGGCATGCAGACTTCACACAGAAGGCGGTCCAGCTGAGAATCGAATGGGAGAACCTCTTGCTGTGAGGCGACAATGCTACCGCTGCACCACCATGGCTTCTGTTCTTTATCTAACAAGCTTGTGTTATTTTAGATACATTTTGTCATGATAATCTCCATGACTTTACATAGCAAGCTCTGAAACTAATGAATCTAAAATTCTTTGTTTCTGCTATGACCTCCTCCATATGAAATGGTACCAAGTCATTTCCTAATTATGATGCTCATTCTAGCTATACAACCAATAAATAATAATATCTTTTAAGAGGAGGTGACACTAAGTAAAATGCAAACTCATAATCTGTTAGTTACACATGAACAACTTCATGCCTCAACTAGAAAATGAACATTATTGCTATAGTTCCAAGTCTGAAGGAAAAAATAAATAACTTATTATTTCAGCAAGCAGTCCAAGTACAGATTAAAAAGCTATGGCCATTAACAAAAAAAATCAATGATGGTCAAAATAATACGTTTAACAATAACAGTCAAAATAAAGGAATCACAGTATTCCTGCTTTATCCCTGTGTAGAGATAAGACTATATTGTTTATCTCACTACAATCAACTCTTTTTCTCCATAAAATTATAGTAAAAAGAAAGTGCACTGAATACTAAATTAAATCATGTGTTTATGGCAGACCCATGAAGCCACATCAGGTTTAACAAATTGGAAATAATTGTAACTGCTTTAGAGAATATTAGTAATGTAGAAAAGACTAATGTATGAAAACAAAGATTTTTATTTCTTTTCCTTGTAGTTATACTTTAAATGACATGTCACTGTCAAACGTAAAAAACAGTAGCTCCCACACTAGACCCATATGAAGAGTGCTTTATGGATTCTTCAATGAATGAGAAGTTGATTTATTTTAGTTAACATTTGTTTACAAGGAAAGTCTGACTTGGAACAAAGCCAATTTTCAGTGTAGGCCTGGGGAGAAACACTCGAGACGCATGTCTTTGAAACATGGGAGGAAGCCCGCACAAATGCAGGGAGGACATGCAGACTGCACACAGAAGGCACTTCAGCCAAGAACTGAACCAGAGTTGCTGTGAGATGACAATGCTACCACTGCTCCTCTGCGCCAACTCACTTAAATAATTCACTAATGTCTGACACAACATTCAGAATAACATACAACATAATAAACATAATAAAGTATGATTTCAAGGGTATTTTAAACTAGTATCACCCACCACCAGTCAAACACAAACACCTTTTACTTCAATCAATCAAGTAAACTTGGTTGAAGAAACAAAAATAAACTTGATTGCTTGTGAAACAATAGAATAATTCCAAAACAATACCACCAACTTCAAGCTTTGGTAATCTAAATGTGTAAGTGAAGTTGCTCACACATTTTTGTCATCTGTCACATGTTATACTGGTAATCCAAAACAAAGATGAGCGACCACCAAGGCTGAATAAAAACAAAAAAAATACCTGTTCTGAAGACGTGATTAGTGTATCATGAAAGAGCTCGCAATCTTTGTGGAAATTAAAGTTTTTTTTTGTTTTTATTCAGCCTTGGTGATTGTTCATCTTTGCTTTGGATTATCGCAGCTCTGTGGTGCCTACGACCTTTACCCAGTTCTGTGTTTTTTTCATTAATTTAATGCATGTTACACCAACAACTTCACTGTCATCTCTCCAATAACAGACAGACACACCACTGTGTTTTTTTTTCTGACCACTAAAGTAGGTGGCAAAAGCAGATAAGAGATCAATTAGTATAATGAACAATAGGTGACAGGAGAAGTACAGAATAACTTAGAGAAGAATTTGAGAGTTCTCCTAATTATGAGTGAGGCTAATTTAAGTTGCATCAAAATCTGACAGTGGTGTTAGGAAGAATATGAAAATCACAATGTGGGAAGAAGCATTTACAAAATCCTGTTACCTGTTGTGATGCCTGTGCCCTGGTACAGCAATCAAGGAGCCTCAATCCTCACTAACACCAGTGAAGGCATCTCATATAGGAGGAAATAATAACAAATACACACAGTAAAGTGCAGTTTCCCTTAAGAGCGCACAGAGATCAAAGTCAGTCCGGGGCTGGTCACTCCCTTGCTCTCCAGGTCCCCAATAAGACTCCCCACTGGCATAGCTATAGGGTCCAGATCTCAGCCAGCTGGGCAAGCTAAAACCTCTAGCACCCTCTAGCACCCTCTCTGTCCAACCAGTGTTTTGTGTCCCTACCCAAGTAGCTGACACACACACACTTTGAGATAAGAATTTATACAACCACACAGACACTCCTGAGGAAGGCTGGCACAGGTTCTCCAGCTGTGCCCCTTTTACCCAGCCTATATGGTAGTACTACTTGCCACCACCCAGCTGATATTTATCAGCTACTCAAAGGCCCTTAAAAGGGTGTCCAATTATTACTGTGCAATATTATTATCCAATTGGTAGTATAACTAAACAGTCAAGGCTTATTAGAGTGACTTGGTACAGTAATCATCATAAATATGCAATGTACTCTAGAGCTTAAATTATCTCTGCACAAAACAGCCACCATTGAAAGGTTTAAAAATATTTAATAATAAATACTAAAAACACAAGACAATACTTCTTTCTACACAGTGCTAGTCAAGAGTTCAGAGATCACAGATACATACTTAAAATAATTCAGTAGTACAGTTCTGACATCACAGAAAAACACTTAGTCTAATCTTTCTAGTTTCTAGCTATTTCTAAGAGAAAACACTTCTAAAATAACTTACATAAAGAGAAAGACAGTGCTGATGAGTTGGATGGTCAAGACAAAAATGCTTAATGGTCTCCGATTCTCTCTGTTTTTAAAATCACATTTCTGGTTCCCATTACATCATTCTAAACACTTCCCTGGGTTCCCAGGCTAACATAAATGACATCGACATCATTAACATCTCCTTGTGTTATCTTGCAGCTGGTCAGGAAGCAGAGCAATAAAAATACATTTGCATGTTTAAATCTAGCAATTTAACTCTTGCTTAAAACAATAGAAAGAATGTCTTCATCTAGCCAGGCTGGAGCTGACTTTAGATCTAAGGGTCACAACATGCTTTACTTAGTCAGCTTTCTGCCAGCAGAGTGTACTGTTGTTACATTTTTTTCAGTCCCACATCTAACAGCAGTTTTTCCCATTTAAGACAACAAGCCTGTGTCTTAGATTAATATTTACAAATTATAGAATTATCTATAAAATTCTATCTGGCTAGGCTGGCAGCCTTCGCACCTGTTCTGAATTTCATACTGAAGAAAGGAGAGTGGATCAGAACAACACTATGTATGTTTTGCTTTTAAAAAACAAGATGAATACCTTTGTCATCAGTGCTCTATTCCAGGTAACTAATTCAAATAAATGGATGCTATAAATGCATTTCAACTTATTATTGAATGCTGGGATAAACTTCAAATTCCTGGTAACACTGAGCTGGATAAATTGATCAATGCAGAATGAATGAATGAATGAATGAATGAATGTTCTAGCAATTCTATGACTTCTATCATTTTTTTTGCACATCATTGGTGTATAATCAATAGACACCTGTTTCACAATCACAGCTGATCAAAAATCTAATTTCCTTAAAAAAATACCCAGTAAGTCGCACATGAGTGTAAACACCAATGCTACACAACAGAAGGAAAAGGAGAAACTCCCCAAGAAAATGCTCAACAGTGTTGCACAAACAGCGATCCTGCTGTGCAAAAGAAACTGCACTATAGTGTAAAACAAGAGATACGTTAGATCAAATTTTTTCCATTAAAGTGAGCAACAGTGTCACACAGCCATTTCACTATGACTAAAAACTATGCCGCAACATAGTAGAAAAAGTAATTTGACCGGCAATATTCTGGTGAAGTACACAACTGCGGTTAAGAAGTTATATTTTGATGCAAATCAAAATGAGAGTTTGAATGACTGTAGCCAGCCACATGGAACATGATTAAGTACACACTGAGCAACTGTGGAGTAAGCATTTACATTGTTGCAAGGAACTGCTATTGTGTACAGTAATTTTGTTGATACAATATTTCCTCACTTTTGTAGAACTAAATGATAAAGTTTGCAAGCAGCTAATAGACTTCAGCTATTAAAAGCAGAGTTAAAAATGCAATCATCATAGTTAGAACTAGTATTACATACAGTGGCTCTGTAGTGCAGGGGGATAAAGTTCTGACTATAACCCAGATGTCCCACCTTCATTTAGCAGCACAGGTACTATATATTCTGACCAGCTGAGGAGTCAGAGTGAGTTCCCTACACTGGTTTGCCCATCTTGAGAGAAGGAAGGAGGTCTGCCTGCTGGAATGCTGACTCTCCCAGAGAAGTGGAAGTATGATGTGTAACTCTGGACTGTGGACGTCTACTTGTCTCTGCTGAGCTTCAATAAGAAATAGCCTTGGAGAGGTTTAGCAGCTAGTATGGCCCTGTGGAGGGAAGGCATAGCCGGTCCTTGTACAAGCAACCATGCATGTCATCCACCTGTGGCCATTAACCAGAAAACCTTGAAGACCACCTGAATAATAGTCCTTAGGAGGTGGCTTTCACTCCAAGGGGACAGATGGGCCAATTGATCGAGGTGGACTGATGGACAGCAGACAGAAAAGAAAAAGACATATACAGAAAAACAAATTTTTTATATATATATATATATATATATATATATATATATATATATATATATGTGTGTGTGTGTGTGTGTGTGTGTATTACATAATCTAAAATATATACATATTAATATGACTGCAGTCTGACACAAGTATGTAAATCACTTACTCCTCCTAAGCAAATTGATATAATCCCTTATAAATATACAGCATGTTGGCTTGGGTCAAAAGGCGAGGGCATTTCAAAAGTTTACTGACAGTATTATTCTATATGTGTCTATTTCTAAGAAAAATCCAGACAAAAGGAAAATTCCATATATAATATGCTATCCATGAACATAAAGAAAGTATTGCATGAAGGCATAATCACAAAGTTTCAAAATCAAATACCCAGACTGTTTGTGAGGACTGCTTAATGCAAACACTTTTTTGACCTTGCATACTTATAGTCCTGTGCATCTAACTAGAAAAGTGTCATCTCCACAGAAAAAGGACTACTGAAAATAGTTTATGCAAACATTGGCAACATTTGGCTTAACAGTTTCAAAGTATATCCAAAGCTTTGAATTCAGCCCAAAATTAAAGATCAAACCTAACCTGTGGTAGTACAGCCAATTATTCAGGTCAATGCAGCCAAACTCCTCTATTTATTTAGTAATTTATTTGACATTTGGTAACCAGGAAAGTCCAACTGGGTAGAGATTACCCATTTTCAGCAGAGGCTCTGGGGAGAAAAGCTCCGCATAAAGACAGACAGAGAAGTACAGTTAAATACAGGACAGTAAACACAGAAATTATATACGGTGAAAAATTACATAGATTATAAAAAATAAATAGCAGACCTCTCAACTGTCCTTGATTTTCAGGGACGTCCCTGATTCTGACTCAAATTTTAGCTCTGTCCCTCTTAATCCCTCCTAAAACTGGTGACTTTTGGAGGAAAGTTGGTGAATTAAACTTAATGAATAATGGCAATAATTAAGAGTTGTAGATTTCTTTTACCTCACAAAATGTACATTAATTCATATGCTGTGATTCTCTGAATGTCTCAAGTTAATAGCACAAATATTTTAAAAGTGTCCCTGATTGTCCTTGATGTTTTTCTGGCTTTGTCCCTGATTCTGTTGAAATTTATCCCTGATTGGTTGAGAGGTATGCATTGGATACAAAATTTTACTAGCAGGATTTAACAGGACTTTACCAGCAAGAGTTAAACCAACAATTTACATTCTGTTTGAAGGTGATACAGAGTGACTTCACTGATTTGTGGAGGGAGACGAATAGAGAGAGGGAGAATAAGAAAGTGTAAAGGTAGAACGTTTTGGGTTGAAAGGTACTAGAATTGTAGTGAACAGAA
>NC_056726.1:1320955157-1320987657 GCF_019279795.1 Protopterus annectens | reverse complement strand
AGACATCCTGATACAGGAAGAGAGTTTGTGTTTAAAGTTGCAACAAGCTGCATTACCCAACATATAGTATATCCTGCAGTATGTACCACATGCTCAAGTTACTATATAGGAAAAACCAATAGGGAGTTTAAACTGAGAATAAGGGATCATATACTGAGCATAAAGAACCTTGAAAAGACTAATGCATTGGCCAAACATGTATCGATTGAGGGTCCTACACACACCTTCCATTTTATGGTCATTTAAGTGATTAGAGAAAGTGAGTGAGGAGGTGATATAATCAATAAAACAGAGACGTCAGAAGTGAGGTGGATAGTCAGATTAAGGGGTAATAGAGGTAAGGGTCTCAATGACAGAATTCCACTCAAGCCTATATTAAAAATTAGGTCTTTACGAAAATGATGAAGTAGATTATACATATTACATAGGAAATAATGTTTTTGTAAATGAATGCTCTCAGTTGCTACAAGTTAGTCATTGAACGTGCATATCATTTTCAAAGTTACAAGAGTATAATCACAGTTCTAATGAGTATGTGAGACCTTTAGAGGTACATTATTAGTTTATACTGACATCTTACACATATTTAGAATATTAATTGTTACCATATTATATATATGAAAGTCTCATATATTTTATATATATTTTATTTATTCATTTAAGTGTTTAATAAATGGTTTTAGTTGTTATAAATTAGTTATTATATATGCATACATAGAATTCTGACAGCAAGAATGATTTTAGAGTAATATTACGTTGTGAGTTTGCACTGGCTTCCTGTAATTTATCGTGAATGGGAGAGTGTACAATGTATCTTTAAGAAGTGTGATTGATTGGTTCTTAATTGGTGATTGTTAAGCAGCTGTTTTATATAAACATATAACAGAAAGAATAAAGATTAATACCAACAACCTAATTAAGTTAACTATGAACAGATTTCTGAAACTATGCACACTCAGTCCTTCCCCATGGAACATACCAAGCTGAAGGAATGTGCCTTGTATGGTCTCAAAAAAGAACAAAATTAAAGCATAAATGTCACTGAAAATACAAAACATGATATGATGATAGTAATCATAATAAGAAATTGAGAACAATTATGAGGAAATAACTATAAGAGCAAAGATCTAGGTAATCATCTCATAAATATAGATGGAAATGTAGAAAATAACAAAAAGGGATGATTAAAAAGTATTGAATGTGTATTTAATGTTTGTTGGCAGTTTAAAACTAAAACATCAAAGAAGTCCAAAAAATGAAGTGTTTTGTAAATTTACAACAGACAATACAAGATTAATCATGTCAAGTATACACAAATAGTATATGGACATGTGCATACACAGACAGATAGACAGAAAGACACATAAACACACACACACACACACACACACACACACACACACACACACACACACTATGTGCCTATATCTATGCATGCTGCATGAAATAACAAATAAAACACAAAATCACCAATAAATAAGTCAGATCAGGAGTCAATCACAAAAATGTTAAAATTTCTAAAAACAGCATAAACTGGATCACCGTGTACCTTACAGAATTGTATTTTAAAGTTATATAGCTGAAGTTTTCAAACATTTCTAGCTGACAGCAGTTTAAGCAGGACCATTTATATTCTTTGACAGCTGCATGATGCTTTTTGATTGAAAACATCAGGTGCATTTAGGCCTTTATTCTTTATAATGTCATAATCCTAAACTCAACATTTGAGAATGTACAGTCATTCCCCGAGTAGTCTGATTTACACTCAGGCAAGAGCATGCTCCTACATCTGAAACATATTCTCTAAGCTTATGTCTACTGCTATGTCTCTACCTGCAGTGCTACCTCCAAAAAGAAAACATGCACCTTCCAACAAGAAAACAAGAAAACTCATTACAAGCTACTTCACGTTCCTACCTATACCAGCTGGGTCCTCCAGTTGCTACTGAAACACAAGTCACTAAGAGAGTGGGCAGAAGCTTTGCACCATGCCAGAGGCTTTACCATGGCCAGAAAATTTGTTTAATGATCAAAATCATTTTGAGGACTCTGGTTTTATCACAGTTCATATTCTGCTTATCTTACATCTGTCATGTGATATTAATGTGCATCCTCAAAGTTTAACTTGTATTCATTTCTAAATAACCTCATTCATTAGTACACTGTATCACAAATTCATTATAAATTGAACAATATATGGATCTTTGGGAGCTATCCTACCTATCCCTTTAATGAAGATGGCCTCTGGTTAGGTGAACTGCTCATTAAAAAACATGTATAATTAATAAGCTCCTAAACATTGCACAGTCATGCCCAGTGAAAGCTAATGTTCACCTGCCTACTGATTATTAATACAAAAGACTAGTCTTCTACCAGCAAACACTCAGAAAGAGACTTCCCACCATGAAATGAGTCATGTCACAGTCCCACAGTATAGCAGCGGCTAAAGCAATGTTTCTAGTAAACTATTTTCACAAACTCACTTAACATCTCTTCAGAAATGAAAAAGGTCAGTGCCTCAGGTTGTAAGCCTGGAGTTTCCCTCATATACTCTTCAAAATTTCAATCACCTTGTCCAGATTGTTCTTTCTTTTTGTTTTGTACTCAAAAAGGAATCAAATAAATATGCAAACATATCTAAATAGGGCTGCATATTTTTCTGTACCAAAGTTAATTAACACCTAGAGAGTCCAGCAAAAAGAATTAAAAAGCTAGTGCTGAGCTAGTTCCTGTGATTAATCTAAGGAAAATGTATCAGCATATCTAGTAAGCATGAAATACAATGGAAACAAAACAAATTAAATGAAAACCTGTATGTAAAAGGGAATCATGAAAACGTTTTTGTATAACTAGGACATGGCGTTTCAGCATGCACAACAGAAGTGCTAATGTAGCCCGTCTATACTATTTAAGTACTAAATCGGTTTGTTTCCCATCCTGACAGAATAAACTGACAAATTAATTCCAGATACTGCACCATAATACTTTTAGAAATATGCTGTTAAGCTTTAGCTTAAACATTATTTTTGGTAACTTGCTGCAGCTGTTTCAAAAAGCATGACTGAAAGCAATGTTCTGACTAGCTCATGTATCAGAAGAAATGGGTCAGTATGAGAGTCACTGAGTAGTCCAGACCTACAGACTCATCTCATTAGTGACCTGTGGTACACTGAATCAAATGAGCACTAGCTCAAAAAGCACTCCAGACAAAGACTCTGTACTGTAAAAAGCAATGAACCAGACATGACCCTACTTCATGAATGCCTCAGGTAGAAACAGACAGAAATAATTCCAAAGATAACATGTAGTGCACCTGAGACACAAAATCAATTCTGAATGTAAGAAAAACAGAAGCTGAGGGAAAGCATCAATATTATCTAAAGGTGATTTCACTGAGCATGTTGTCAGCCAGAAATATTTGTTTACTGTTAATTCCAGAAAAACATCTTTCTATCTGTTTATCTATCAATCTATAGATCTATCCATATATGTGAGCAAAATTATATAAACCATCCCAAACTGACACTTTGTATATTATAGTATCGCTTTCAGCTAGCTTTGCAACAAGGTAACAAAATAACAGGCTCAATGTCCTGTAATTTATGATTAAAGCTGTAGAAAGTTAAGCTATTAAATAACTCGTAACGGGAGGTCTTTAGTGTCTAAACTAGAGCTGTCTACATTCATAGAATTGGGGTGATAGTACAGTAACCCACCAACTAGCAAACACACAAATAAATAAATAACCCACAGCTGACACTACTCTGACAACTTCTTAAGCTGTATGTGAAAATTCAATCACCACCTCCTGACAAAGTCTCTTCAATGCATTTCTGCAATAACCTGTAAATGAAACAAAGATGTAAGACAACTGTAGAGAGGTACAGAGGAAAAGCTTTTAAAAATAAAGCAGATGAGAATGAAATCTAATAAAATGAAGGCGGCAAGAAAAAGAATAATTTAATTGCAATGTAGATAAACATCACTATATGAAAGGCAGCTATTCCTAGAACAGTCTCCACACAAGTCTAATCAATGTAAAATCAGAAACATTATATGGAAAAGATATGAATATAATGGAAGTAGCAGGGCTTAGACCAAATACAGACTTAAGGACTATATCAAGCTTGTTTGCATCACCTTAATCTAAAAACATATTCAATACATTTAAATAACTATGTCATGGTCAGAATGGTGATGTAAAAGAATAAACAGATAAAAATGGTGACTAAAGTCTACAACAACAATATAGTAAATGACTTGCATGTTCTGTATTTAATCTATTTCAATATTTGATATGCTGGGAACTGTAAGTCAAGTTCTAATGAAGTATGGCAGACAAAATATCCATGTAGACAAAACTAAGGTTTTGTTTTCAGCAAACCCTATAAGAACATTTAAGAGAGTGGTGCTAGTCTATGAAGTGAATATGTGAAAACAGCATCCTGATGTGCATAAAATGATGACTATTACCACAGAAAAAAATGGTTCCCATCTGAAAGTGCACTGAAATCATCCTCAAAGGCGCTATGTAGCCATATGTGAACAACTAAGCATAGTAATGGATTCTTAGAAATAAGGGTAGTTAATGTTTCCTGTATCTGTCTTCTCATACTTTACATCATCAACTTCCCTTTAATGATTCCCTATTATCTGTCTCTTTATATGTTAAAATGCTTGTATATAATAGTATAATAAAGAAATAAACCTTCATCATTCATATATTGACTGATACACTACTAAACTGTTTTTTTAATTGCTTAATGAGAGCTGCTAACAGCTTTGAATGATAGACAACTTGACCATAATACTTACTGCAATGATCTCTGTACTAAAACATTTAAGTGGTTCAGCAAAACATTACAGATCATTATATAATGGTAGCGAGATGTTCAAAAGTATGTACAAAAGTCTGAATTTGAGATGTAAGAGAATATTAATAATGAGTGTGGTCTTTGTGAGTGAAATCTGGTAGCTTGGGGTTGTAATCAATATGCTACAGCTTTGAATGGCAGACATCCTGGCCATGATACTTACTGCAGTGACTTCTATGCTAACATATATAAGTCATTCAGGAAACAGTATTAAACAGGAAAAGAGTAGATGAACATGTTATGAAAGTTGTGTCTATATGTGGCAGTAAGATGTATGCAGATCTACATTAGTGTATGGATGTAGGTTAGAACAGAACTCAATTGATTCATGTGGACTTTGCTAGTGGGTGAGATCTGGAAACTTCAGCTCTGGTCAAAACACAGTGAAGATCTGCTGTCTTTGAAACTCACAGAAGATTAGAGAAAACCTGGTTATTAGATTATCATGGGCCAGAATCATTCCTGTTTTTTATAAAATTTGATAAAGTTTGTTATACTCATTTGTAAAACACGTTATTATGCAGTGTTTGACCTGAGATCAGCCATTCGACACTGTGATGCTGAGAATGAGAACTAGACTGTCTATGTATATATGTATCTATACCAATATCTATAATATATCTATATACATACATATCTATCTTTATATATACATATATATATATATATATATATATGTGCGTGTGTGTGTGTGTGTGTGTGTGTGTGTGTGTGGTAAAACATAAAAAAGAGACTCGCAAAACACTGAATGACTATTGAGTGATTCACAAAATATTAAATACTTTTTTCTTAGTAAAAATAAAATATATTAGCAAACCCCAGTAACAAAATCAAGATCAAATGGTAGGGATACTGTTAGGGAAAGGGTTTTTAGTATTGTAATGTGTGTGAGTGAGATTATAGGCAGGATTTGGGTTATGGTTATGGATAAGCTTAGCAAATATGACTAAAGTGGCCCCCCTGCACCATCTTACTCATGTGTACTACACCTAACCTTAACTCTAACCCTTGGCATGAATTTCTTGATATCTGTGTTTCAAATTCATAATATGGTCATTATGATAAGACACCCTGTCAGAATCATCAATGCTATGATCTCATAGCTTAAACTGCTAAAGACATAAACTGCACTGAAATTCAACTTTCATTGTCTCCTAAGATAATGTTGACTTGGCTTTAATGATGTACTTTTGTCAATCACCTTGCTAGGGTTACTGTCTCAGACATTAAGGGTAAATTGTTTCAAGTAAAAGGTTTGTTACATATACTGCATGTAAAGTGGCTTGAAGCAAAGGAGACGGGGCATGAACCTCATACCATCTAAACTATAGAGAAAGGAATGAGTTTTGTATTTTAGACTACTATGAATATATAACACTTGCAAACCTTTTGAAGAAAAAGGGATATTTAGTAGAAGAAAAAATCAGTAATGAACCAGCTGTGTTTCAGTTTTCATGATGTATTAGTGTTAGTTTGGTCTGACTTTTGTCCAACCCCCATACAAATGTATGATCCACTAGGTCCTAACTGTGTCTCACTCCATAGAAACAGTCAGGTTAAATTCATAGTTAATGTGCTAAACGGGTGTCACATTACAACACACATGACAATGCTGAAATATAATGTATGTCCTCTGCAATGAAAGACTCACTGCAGCTGTGTTATTGTGCTGCAGTCAGACTAAGCCTTTTTCAAACCTGATGAATCCAATGTACATGATGTTCCACCAATTTACAGCTCTTGATATGGGTTCTTCTGGCTAGAATGTGCACTGACATTGGACAATGGTATCATTAACACTACAGCTGTTAATGGTGTGCTTGACTATTAGTACAAAACCTATGGTTTTGTCATTGGGGGGGTCATGAGGTCATTGGGCCCCTCTATACATCATTCATCAGACCCATCATAGAGTACAATGCCCCATTTGGGATGTACCTTACAAGACACTTGCAACAACTGGAAAGACCACAGAAATACCTCACCAAGAGGATCACTGGCCTCAAGCAGATGCCCTATGCAGCTCGACTGAAGAAACTCCAGCTGTACTCAGTTGCATACCGTCTATTCAGAGGTGATCTCTGCCTGACATGCAAGGCCATGTCCAACCCAGAATTGATGGACATGCTCCACCTAAAGAAAACTATATCGCCTCGCGCAAGACACTCCAGGGATCTAAACCTCACCACAACAATAAATAGGGTGTGCTGGAAGGACAGATTCCTGTCCCAGAGACTTCCCATGCTCTGGAACAAGATTCCAACCTACATTAGGCAGAGCTCCTCACTAACCCTCTTTAAGAGAAACCTTGAAGAGTGGATGGGAAACAGAAAGTTTACCCCAGGGATCACTTCAATGGCTCTGCTGGACAGAGGCATAGAGAACTAAACTAAGGGGGCCGTGAAAGCCAACACATTCTGGCTAGGCTTATAAATGTCTTCGGACAGATAGCCTAGTACCTACTTATGAACCTACAAACCTATGAACCTATGGAAATTAAAACCAGTGTGCTCACTATCAATGATCACATGGAAAATGTTTGGTGATCAAAGCAAATAGAACTTAACGTCTGTTATATATAAAGTGTACCTCTGTAACAATCTCAGTGTTCAACCTTTACAAACAGAAGTAAAACACAGAGTGAACAGTCAGCTAACTCATGGCCACCAAGAATAATACTGTACAGTGACAAAGAACATGCTTTTGGCTGGTGAATAGAAGTCAGTAAAGGAGGAGTGTGTACTGAAATAATACACGCACATCTGGACATCAAGGTAAGTCTTAAGTCTGTATAGCTTGGGAGCTATGCCCTGGCCATTCTGTCCTATTTCTGAATCTACACACATATCAAGGTGTCAGTGTATCTGCATACACATGCACAGATACACTCACAAATGTCAATATAAAGCATCATTTCCTTTCTCCATCAAGGAGTCATTGGTCCCCAGCTAGTCATTCAAACAATGCTGATGTTTGAATTGAAAAGCTAGAGCATAGTCTTATGCTCAAATATATTTATGGAAGCATTCATTCTTTCATTCTCTGATAACTAGTTAAATAAGTTCAGGGATGTTGGGAGCCACAGCCTAGCCTAGCAAATCACAGTAACTACACACACACACACACACACACACACACACACACACACACACACACACACACACACACACACACACTTGCATTCTCAAACAATGAACACTCGAAAGAGCAAATTCAAAAAGAGCATTGTTTTTATATCAAATCTAAAAAGATCAAAAACAAGGAAAACATTTTTTATTTTTTTGCAGAGGTGCAAGCCACCCCTGCATCCTTCACATTTCCTGCTAATTAAATATACTGACTCCAAGATCACACAACAGCAGGAAAAGGGCAAATTTGTGGACCACACTGTACTATGATCTCACACATAAAGCTTGAGGCAGATTGATAAATGTGAAACAAGAGCACTCACTCTTATAGATTGCTACCATATAGAGAGATAGATAGATTGATAGATAGATGTAGATATAAATATAAACATAGACACACACACACACACACACACACACACACACACACACACACACACACACACATATGCAGTATACAGACATATATGGGTAAATTAAAGAATCACCAGTTTACCTTGGCATGTTCTTGAGATGTGCAAGGAAGTTAGAGTGCCTGGCAAAATCAAATGGACCCAGGCAAGGCTATCCAGATTTTGCAAAGAAGACACATATGTGGTCTATAGAGCCAAGTACTGTGAGGCAATGCTAACCACTGTGTTGCTCTGATTCACTCTCCTAGAAAAAAATAGTTTTAATTATTGTAAGTGCATTTATTTTGATGGCAGTATATCTTTTTTATGTTAATTATTCCATCTTATTCAATGAGCAAATCTCTCACATGCATCCCTATCAAGGAATTATTCAAAATCAGCCTTTATAGTTCAACCATTACAGGGCAGCAGAATACATTTGGTATGTAAAATGCACTGCACCTAAGATTCTAGATGGTGTAAAAGAAGTCTGTTAGCTCTTCTCACTTCAGCATGCACTTATATCTATTTAAAGTCAACATGCATACTTTTAATTGCAGCAAAAATGCCTGCATCTAAGTTTCCCATACCTTGTCCTGTCTCAGTTTCTGCTAAAGTTAAAAATGTTTGTCACTTTCTACTTTAATAAACTGACAAAACACCAAAAAACCTTTGACAACCTTTATTGAATCAACATAAAAAACAATTGCATCATAACTTTATTATTTATAACTCAATTTTCTTTGCATAAAATCAAAACATCACTTGACCATTGGTCACCCTTCCCGAATAAGGAACGTCCTCCACCTGCTCACTTATTCTAATACATCAGGTAGCATCCAACCACTCACCTTCATCCCAAATCCTTATTTACATCCCAACACCAGGTGCAAGCAGCATTCAACCACTCGCATCCACCACTCCAGCCTTCTTTACTCCAAAATGCCCACCAGAGGGGGAACATAAGAGGGACAAGCCTGCCCTTCTTCTCTGCCTTTGCATCCCTCCCACGTAAAACCATCAGAATAACACATGAACCGTGGGCGGGTCGAGTGGGTAACAAGATCACGCCAAAATGTGCTCTCTAATGGACTCCTAATACTCAAAATATCCTAAGTCCCACGCCTTGCTTACTTGACTTCCTCCCTCCGTCCCTCCAGAAATTAACCCTTCCTTGCTATATCTACCTCTATACATCTTACCTTGTCTGTCAAATCTTCCCACCCCAACCATCCCTTACCTACTCATCTACCCCCACACACACACTAAAGAAGTCCAGTGACAAATCTGTCTGTTCCAAACATCATTTGGTGACACAGTATGATTAGCATACAATATTCTTTTGGCAGTAACCTAAATGGTTAATTTTAAGAAAAAAAATAACTAAAAAAAACTGCTGACAAAGATACATTTGGTATGTAAAATGCACTGCACCTAAGATACTAGATGGTGTAAAAGAAGCTGTTAGCTCTTTTCTCACTTCAGCATGCACTTATACCTATTTAAAGTCACCATGCATACTTGATTGCAGCAAAATGCCTGCATCTAAGTTTCCCCATACAGTGTCCTGTCTCAGTTTTTGTTAAAATAAAAAATGTTTGGTGATACAGTATGATTATCCTAAAATATTCTTCTGGCAGTAACCTAAATGGTTAATTTAAAAAATAATAATAAAAAAGCTTCTGACAATGACTCATATCAGGTGAATTTTGCAGTACCGATTATAAAGGTGAATGGCAGATGTGAGAAGTTTGGGGAGTAATTGTGTGTTGACCTAAATCATCAAGTATCCCAGATGCACAGTGGATAATTTAGTTGGGTCCTTACACATGTATATTTTACTCTCCCTCAATATAAATAGTCTGTCCATATTACAACTTCTTTTAAATTGTATTTATTTCTGTATATATAAATGTAAGTATGCATATATTTATTTATTTCAAAACATAAACCAATACTAACTGCTTTAACCTAATAATCAGTTCTAGCACAATTTATGTTTTTTAAATGTTTACCAAGTTTGCGTATTTTGCATTTTGTTACTTTAAAATAAATTTAGAATATACTGTTTTATTCTACTTCCTTAACACTTTTTCTTTATTTTAGCACTAATCAGTTTATATATATTTCAAATAAAAGAAACAACCTCATACAATTTTTTAAAAATATTTCTTTATGTCCCATAGTCTGAAAACACAGAGAATGCAAATTGATGCATCAAATTCCAAATTATTCAGTGAATACTCATGTGTAGCTAATTTATCTCAGAATTATAAATAGTTCTGCTGATAAACATAACTCTCAACCTCTTTGTGAAAAAAATCTGAACAAAACCAAAAATAATGGTGGGACAACAGTCTAAAAATAGGGACTATTTTTTTAAAATATTGCTCCTTTAAACTTAAAAAGTTGTTAGGATGACAGCTTTTCCATTAGCATGCATTTTCTGAAGAGTTTGAAGTCTGAAACTCAAGCTTCTGTCATTATTTAGTGACTTTAATCCTCAATGATTTTCCAGAAAACCTCAAGTTTTATGAGGAACAGACCAAAATATGAGGTAAAAATCTTGACATTCTGTGGAAATCTGGACAGTTGAGAGGCATGTGTGATGTTACTGAAAAGCTGAGAGGGACACACTAACAATGCTTCAACTAAAAGTTAATATTATTCCAGTTAGGATGGTCATACTACAGGACTATGCAACATAACATTTTGAACTAGTACTACAGCTTTAAGGAAGAATAAATGTTTGCTCTGAAAATGTAGCTGCTACAGCAAGCAACATCTCAGGAAAAAAGCTAGCCTAAACATTAGACATTATAAAAAATAATCTTTGTTATGAAAACTGGAGCACTGTTTATCGTTTTCCTTCAGGAAAGTAGTCTCCATAAAACTTGACATAAATGAAATTCCTGTTGCATACTGAAGTTGGCAGCTGTACATATGAGGCTGTTCCAGCCTCTGGCTCATAAAAGTCTGACAGAGGTAGCTGTTCTGCCAGGATTCAAGGCAGATACAAAGTCAAACAGATTTTTTTTTTTTTTAGAATGCAAACAAAACGTAAATGTAAATTATGCTTCTTAATAGCAGATTGAAAAATTAAATGCATTAAACTAGTGTGTGACATATCTGGAAGAAAGGAAAAAGGACTGGCATTCTTAGGCTGTCAACACTGTCATTGTCTACAGGACAAACATTTGCGAGCTTTTGTCAGAACTACTTGGCACAAAAGCAAATGAACAAAGATATGAAGAAAGAGAATCTATGTCCTATTGAATCCATTAGTGTTATAACTTCCATCCCAACAGACTTGCTCAAGCCTTGCTCTTTCCAAAACAATTTTGAAGCCTTTAATGAATTGCAGTGTTTTCCAAAGCATTTCAGGGCATTATTACCCACCCCCCCCCCATGAAATAATATTTTTTTCAAAGTTAACTGAAAACAACCAATTCTCAGCTGGCATCAATATCCCTCTCCATTTGTCCCTAGACAACATGGTGTGTCTAAATTATTAGTAATGCATTTTATTATTCATTGTTAACTGGTAGAACCAACTGAATAGGACCCACTTTTAGCAGTGACACAAGGATAAAATATATGTATGAATACATTACAGGATAAACAGAACGGTAATGTGTTTCATTCACAGATACAATTACTTAGGCTGCAATAAACAGGGAATAGCAAAGTTTTACATTCACAAAATTCAACTACAGAGGCTTATTATCAATTACAATATAACATAAATAACATATGTTGCTCATTCCAAACATATCAATAGGATTATGACATTTTTAAGAGACAGTATATTGAATCAATATGTTATATTTTACAGCTAAACAAAAAATGTGTGTGTATGTATAGATATCTGTCTACAAATATACATATATGTATGCATGTATATATATATATATATATATATATATATATATATATATATATATATATATATATATTTATATGTATATATAAATAGAGATATAGCTATAGATAGATAAATGTAAATATATGAATGTATGTCGTAACATGAAATACTCAGAGCTGCAAAAGCTAAAAGATTGAATCCAAACTACTGAAGATCAAACTATCACTTATGTGACGCTGCAACATGTGAGGAAGCATATATAGTTTACAATGACAGTGGAGCAGAGAACCAACTCTGTGTGGTCATTTTACACTGTAGTCAATTTCCCCAGTCCTAGAGGCCATTGATAAGATCCACATTAGCATTTAAACCCTCATCTGCTCCACATCATGTATGTTATATTAAACAGAAGGGCTTCCAATTTACCAACTGCCAGGTAGCGCACAAAGCACAACGTATTACATGCAGCATGTCTGTTTACCACCCAAGCAGTACCCATGATTCCCATGTCTGTGACATGTGTGATCACCATTAGGTATTACATACAGCATGTCTATTTATCACCCAGGCAGTATCCATGATTCACGTCTCTCACATGTGTGATCACCATTTCATGCATAGGTTAATATGTGATTACTAGACTAATGGCACAAGAGCCTTTGCAAGCCTAGCCAATAATACCCAGGATATGACAATATTATATCTTAATTCCTCAAAATATGGGATGGGGTAGTATCAGGGTAGTGGGTCTTTGGGTGTTAGAGCCATGAGTCATTTTACAGATTACCTCTGTCCATAAGGGGCATGAGCAGTACCCTGGATGTGAAATTATGGTTCCCTATCCATTGATCTAAATTCTTTTTAAAGAGAGTAAGGGTCAGGCTTTTTTTGTGAAGTTAAGAAAATTATTCCATAGATGAGGTAGCCTTTAGGATACAAATCTGCCTCTCTGGCAGCTTCTGTTAGAGTCCCAAATAAGGTTTAAGTTCATGGAACATGTAACCCTTGTAAAATTTTTCTTGTGAATATGTAACATTCTCATCAGGGGTGGATCAGAGAATGCCTTGCAGGTCAGGCATGAGTCCCTTCTCAGTAAAAGATATGAGACAGAGTAAAGGGATAGGGCCTTTAGTCCATCTGCATAAGACATGTGTCTTATGCTTTGTAGTTTTTTAGTGAGAAACCTCTGGGGCCACTCCCACTGGTGTAAGTGCCTGGTTAGGTACATGCATAAGGGAGCAGTGTACTTGATTATGGGCCTGATGAGGGCTGAGTACAATGGCACTATGACTTCCTTTGATCTTGATACCATGCATTTACTTATAAGTTGAGCCATACAAAAGGATTTCCTCACTACCATAGCTACCTGGTAGTCAAAGTTTAGGTTACTATCTATCAGTGTTCCTAGGTCCCTCACCACTGGGTCTACTTTTAAGGTTGTGCTATCAATATTATAATTTACAGAGATATCTGATTTATAGAAGGGCATGATTATACATTTTTCATCATTTAGTCTCAGACTACAGTTTTGGCACAGGCCATTTGTCATTTTTAAGCCTGTTTGTAGTATATCACCATGATTTGGGGATTTAATGATTGCTCCCAGCTTACAGTCATCACGGTGAACTTGGTGAGCCACAGGCTCCCAATATTGGCCTTCACTTCAGAGAAGTTTATACCAAACAGGAGGGGTCCTAACACTGAACCCTGTGGGACACTGCTAGCAACACGTTTCTTAACAGAAGTGGATTCACCTATCCAGACAAAATGTGACCTGTCAGTGGGCCAGATGGTTATACATCTAATGATGTAGGAATTTAGGCCTAGCTAAGTAAGTTTATCTATGATCCCAGAGTGGGGGATTGTGTTGAAAGTTTTGGCCAGGTCTAGATAATTGGTCTACTATTTTACACTCATTCATGGCTCTAGTGATTTTCTCAAAGAAGTCCACCAGACTGAGCAGACAAAACCTCCCTTTGAAAAAGTCAAATTGAGTCTGGTCCAGTGTTCGGAGAGTTCTTATGTCATTATGTCATTACTGATCAGGTTCATGATAATTCTCTTCATGGCCTTGCAGATAAGACTGGTCAAACTTATGGTTCTGTAGGTCCCTGGGTCAGTTGATGGGCTCCCTTTGTGCAGAGGGACAGCTGTTGCAGTCCTCCATTCCTCTGGGGCAAAGCCTGCTCAGAAGCTATAGTTAAAGAAGAGATTTCTAGTGGCCCTGATAGCTTCTGTTTTAAGCTTTTTCAGAAGCATTATGGAATATTGTCCGGACCCATGGAGGCTGTGTTTTTGGCTTTAGCGAGCACGGTAAGGACCTGTTCCCTCATAAGGACCAGTAGGAAGATGGTTGTGGACATTTCTTTTGGTGTGGTAGGAGGTGATGTGCAGGAGACGTTTGAACTGAACTTGTCGGCCAACAGGTTTGCTATAGATTTGGGCTGGGTGTAAGTGTTGCCATTCATGATTAACTTGGCACATTGCTGAGTGTTTCCCCTGAGGTTATGAACATAATTAAAAAGCTTTATGGTTACCTTTGACCTGGGAGGCTATCTTTGCCTCATAGTTTGCTTTGTCAGTTTTGACCAGCCCTCTCTTTTGTTTGTTTAGACTGATGAATGTCTTTTTGCACTGTTTTATGTGTTCCTTCTTGGCTTTAGAAAGGATTTTTTTTCCTTTTGTTGAATAGCCATTTTAGTCCATCAGGGTAGTTTATTTTTGCCAATAATCATAGGTTTGATTTGGATAGGTACCGCCTCCTCTATGTAGCTATGAATGTGGTTGTACATTGCTTTTGTGTACAGCTCAGACTAGGCCTCAGTGTCATCCTGGTTTGGAGGGGCTTGGAAGTTTAATAAGCTGTCACTTAGTTTGCGGTAATTGGCCTTAGCAAAGTTCTTAACAGGTTTGAAGTTTGATGGGGGTTCTAGGTTAGTTTTAATACTAAAGGAGATCATTTTGTGGTCAGATCCTCCTAGGGAGGAGTTAATGCATGGGAGGGAGCATTCCCCCATGTTCATGAGTACTAGGTCTAGGATATTTGTACCTCCAGCTGCGGATCTAACTACTTGCTCCAGGTTGTTTGTGCTGACAAAGTCCAAAAACCTCTGAGCAAGGGGAATTATGGGTCATATAAGTCTCACAGTTTATGGATGGATCATTGAAGTCACCCATTAGTATGGTGTTAGGTTCAATGTTAAGAGATTCCAGTAGATTTAGGTAGGAGGCATGGTTTTCCAGACTCATGCTAGTGGATCTGTAGCTAGCAAGGGTGAGATAGGGGGTCAAACCATTGGGTAGTTGGGCATGGTGCAACTCAAGCAAGTCAGATTGTTGGACCAAGTGCACTTGCCCTTTATGAACACTGAGACTCCCCCCTTTGTTTCATTCTGATCTGAAGGGAAGTGAAATGTATATAAGGCACTGTAGCCTTTCATACCCAAGATTTCCATTGTTCTGAACTATGTTTCCATGACTGCATAGATGTCTGCATTCTCCTGGGTGTGGAGTGCTTCCAGGGAATGCATTTTTTATTTAAGCTCCTAGCTTTGACTAGCAGTACCTTTAGGTAGTCATGAGTGATTTTTGTTATGTTAGAATGTTTGACAACTTGGCACAGCTTAAAAAAGGTACTATGGGGATAAATAAAGTTTTGCCAGTAGCCAGAAGTCAGGTGGTGACAAGTGAAAACCGCCTCTGGCAAAGCATAGTGGCTTGTCGATCATATCTCCCCAGGCTGACAGATATTGTATCCCCTTGTTGTGACATAAAAAACTAAGTTAATTGTTGAAGTCAATCTTTTTTGCTGTTACTGTGGCATCATCATTGGTGATGGTAGGATGCTACTCAAGGGTAGATTCATAACTGCCTTGGACACATATTCAGTGAGCTCTTCATATAGTCCTGTGAGGTAAGTTTATGCCCACATGGACTATGACTGTGTCATGCTGGTACTTGTGGTTTAAAGACCTAAGTACATGTGTGATCTGGTGGATTCTGGCTCCAGACAGACAGCTCACTGTGATCATCTCCTTGTTTAGCCTGGTATGGGGGACATCAGTATGTCTTACAATAGAATCCTCAACAACTAGAATGCTTGGCTGTGTAATATGTTGCCTTATGGGCTAGGAAGCAGGGCTACTATGATTTTCAGAGTTATATATTGTGTGAGGTGCTGTCTTTTTTAAGTGTGTGTGTGTGAGGCTGATGAGAAATGCTTTTAGGAGGTCTTTGAGGTTTGGGTAGATTGCATGTGAGTACCTTACATATATGGGTTTATGTGTTTGTTCCTTAGTGTTGGTAGTGAGTGTTTTGGGTGTAATGCTGACAACCTGGTTTGCATTTTTCATGTCTGTGTATATGAGAGCCTTGCTTCCATTGACATTGTGTATCGACATCCCTCACACATTGCGTTTGTCTGTGTTAAAATTAAGTGGTTGTCAGTGAACATGAGGCAGTTACTACACTGCATCAAGAAGCCCATATCCACCAGACGAAAAACAGGCAGGCAGACTTTCCACATGGCCATCTAGCTGGTACATGCACAAATTACCAGGGCAGAGTATATGGTTCCCATTTAAGCAGATAGCAGGCCAGTATTGTATGCTGCAGGTAATGGATGGAAATGCCTTGGAACTGTGGATGCTGATCTCTCATCTAACACTATAGCTGAGGTGGTGTACAATGCTGTGCATTTGCAGACATTATCAAACATGTTTGGACTGCTAAAAGGATACTTCCTCTACTGGGATACATCTAGTGGCACACTGCAGAATCCACCTGGTGGGCCATTATGGTAGTATGCAAGGAGAGAACTTCAGATCATTGCAGTACAGCTTGAAAGATGTGTAGCAGCAGCAGATGAGGAGTTGAATGCAGACTCATTGGAGGAACTGGCTGCTGCAGCACTCCATGCATGGCAGAGAAGGGTGCAATACACTGCCAAAGAAGTGGCATCTCTTGCACATCTATGGGCCATGACACAGACGGTAGAGTAAAACTGATAAATGCATTATCACAACTAGGCGAGGCATTACAGTCCATTGACTGAACCTTACTATGCATCAGACATCACCTTACTCACGCGAGCCACAGGGCAGAGTTATCTTTTTCACAGTAGGCGTAAGGTACATTGACAGTTTATAGCAATGCTACTATATGGGAAAGGGTCACAGGAAGTGGATGATGTATCTGCGCAGACAGGTAGCAGATTGGGGGAGTCAGGGGTTACATCCTCCAGTTGTGAGGTGGAGCTACCTTATCAGGAATGTTGGCCAGATGTACTGTGTGGCCCTACAGTATTATGGATTGATGCATTCTACAGTAGGAATGGTGTAAAAATTTGAGGGAGTGTAGAGGAATGCTGATGGAGTACGCCATGATGGGAGCCAATAGGTGGGTGGTGTCCATGATCCTGATGACATGACAATGCATGGCACTCCATCAGCCATCAGGGAATTAGGACAGTTTGGAACAGTAGGAACTAGAGAAGGGGCCTGATGAGGTGTCTCAGAGGTGGAGCCAGATGATCATGTTTATTTATTCTCATTTATTTAGACTTTGTTGACTGGATAAGTCCCACTAATGCTTACATACCTGTAAATATTGACTAGGGAAAATTTGGCCAGGGCATGAGGGATCTTCCTCTACTCTTTTTTTGATGTGTATTGGGATTTCTTAAATCCATCTGAGCTACCACCATCTCAGGCAGATGCAACCTTGGTATAATGTCTCAAGTCACCATGATGATGACATTAATGATGTTCACTACAGGGGATGCCATGGCCAGGGGTGATAGTGATGCAGTCTCAAGAGCAGTATAGGTCATCTACATAGGCCTGGCTTATAATCATCTACCTCACATCTGGGCTCTTGCATGGTGATGGCTGACAGGTCTGCAGAGGCACAATGAAGCGCAGTTGTCACTGGATGTAATGTAGGCTACCAGTAACCTGAGGAAGTATGTTTGCTCCAAGACCCTATATGACAGGTCACTCTGTATGTTCTGAAGCTGATACATTTCCTCATGCAAGCCAGTTAGTACACTCAACATCTCTATTATGGTGTTTGTGCAGCATCCTTCAGCACTTGAATCACTGCCCTGATTGGTGGCAAATTTGGCACTCAGGTTATGGAAAAATCTGGAGTATTGGTTGTTACACCCCCTGCTCACTTCTCATGTGTGATAGCAGTGATAATGGACACTATCTGTACTGGTGGCTCATATGCAGCTGGATTGTGACACTAACACTGACAGAACATTAAGCTCTAATCACCAGTAATTCTGGAAGTCTAGCCTTCCTTCTAATATCACCTCATAAGTGGTGCATGTGTGCCTGCTCTTTGATGTTAGGATTCTTAACAGTGCCACTGTGCCTTTGACTATGTCATGTCCATGTTGCCATCATTATGACCTGCTGATATCAGGCAAATGTCATCCTGTTCTACTAGGCTCTCCACCAGTGGAACCTGTGAATGCATAATGATAATATAACTGTGGCTGTGCTGGATTATTAATTTTAGTGTCCCCAGTCCATGACATATTCACTGATACATAATAGTTTTAGGAATAGTATATAGACACATACATAACTTGTGATGCAGGATGTTAATAGTTACTTAAACTGATTTTATTTATTTAATCATTTGTGTAGTTATTTATTTATTTATTAAATTTGTTAACAGGGGTAGGGCACTGATCAATTCTGACCAGTTTCAGTACAGCCAAGGGTCAATAATATGAACTATCATACAGAGTACATAAGATAACAAAAGCATGAAAAGACAGACCCTGGGATTTAGGAAGCCGTATTTTACGTGCAGGAGCAGTGTAGGAGCTCCTGCATGGAAAATGGCCGCCAAGCGATTCAGGATAGTGCTGTTTTCATGTGCACGAGCGGCCCTACACTGTTCTAGCATGGAAAACCGCCAAATATGCAAATCACCTCATTTGTTGGAGAAAACCATGCAAATGAGGTGATTTAGTGATTCAACAAGCTACCAGGTGTCTGTGCTAGAACAGTATCAGTTTAGAAATGTATTCAGAAAATAACAGTACAGTTCTGCAACTGACAAAACGGTGGCATGACAGCTCGTTAAAAAGCATGTGTTATGTACATTAGACATGCCAATAGCCAAATATAAGGCCATTGGCATTAAAAAGTGATTAATAATTATGAAAATTAAACTTTTTTTTGGCAGATCTCGGCCGTTTAAGCATAGGGCAGCAGCGAGCAAATGGGATTGTGCGAAAATAATAAAAAAAATGGGAAAACTCAATTTTAAGTTAAATCTGCATTTTGCCATTATAGTCTATGGCATGCAGAATGTAAACAATACCAGGGAGCATTGGTTGTCAAGGGGAAAGAGTCCGTTTTAGTGCAGCAACTAACAACCCACACACTGGCATATGCAAATGAGGGCGTTATACTGAATCACATATTTCTTCAAAGTGTCAACTTGTACATAACCATGTAGGTGCAGCAATACAACAGTGCAAGACTAAGAGCTGGATGACTTCATAAGGGGGTGTGTCATGCTTGTTGTAAGCTCATTGGAGCACTGTGGCCCGTGTTTGCCCTTAGCTAAGCACAGCTAAGGAAGGAGGTGTGTCAGATGTGCCTGAGCACTGTGTACATAGCCTAAATAGGTGTGCGTGTGCACAGCAGGTTTTAAACATAAACAGAAAAAAAAAGAGGAAATGGCAACAGTGTTTACATTTCAGCACTGGGTATGTGTGGCACGCCATGGGGCTTAAACAGGGAGGAACTGGGAAGGGGAAACAGCAGTAGGAAGGCAATCAAGGAGAACTAACATAGCTGCCAGGTGGAATGTATCAGAATCAGCCAATAACACATGCAGCAGCCCAGCACACTACTATAAACTATGCAAACACCTCTCAGACTGTTTTTTGGGGAAACAGCAGTAGGAAGGCAATCAAGGAGAACTAGCATAGCTGGCAGGTGGAATGTATCAGAATCAGCCAATTACATATGCAGCAGCCCAGCACACTACTAGAAACTATGCAAACACCTTCCAGACTATTTTTTCCCACAAACTCTACACCACTGGTGTCCACAGATGGGGGATTTTTAAATGGCAAAACTGACTAAAAATGTTAGAGGCTGCTGCTGCTTTAATCCATCAATATGTGCTGGAGACTGAGGGTGGTGAGGAGGACAGTGCTGACAACCAACCCACAGTGAGGAGGAGGAGAAGAGTGTACAGACCCAGAGTAACCTACCAGGTCTTACATGAGCTGAAGATAGTGGAGCGCTATAGGGTGGACAGGGACATTCTACAGTAAATCAATGAGCTGTGCCAGCCATGCCTCACATACAGAACTAACAGAGGGGAACCCATCCCAGTGGATGCCAAGGTATGTGAAGCTTAAGAATACTAGCCACAGGTACCTTCCAAAGACCAACTGGGGATATCATGGGGGTCTCACAGGCATCAAAATCCAGTATATTCCACCAGTTCTTGGATGCCATGTCGGCACATGTCAGTGAACACATATATTTCCCCAGTAGCCGTGAGGCACTGACCAGAATTTTGCATCTCTTCCACCATATAGCAGAATACCCTGAGGTAGTTGGTGCCATAAACTGCACACACATACACATCAAAGCACCACCTGGCCAGTGGGGTAGGGTCTACATAAACAGCAAGGGCTTCCCCTCCATCAACTGCCAGGTCATGTGCGATGCCCAGGGCATTATCATGAATGTATGTGCTGGCAGCCCTGGAAGCTATCATGACTCCCACATCTGGCATTGCTCACAGCTGTATCAGGGGTTTGCCAGGGGGGACATCCCATATGGCCATCTAGTGGGGGATGCTGGTTATGCACTGACGCCGTGGCTGATGACACCCATAAGAAATGCACACACACCCAAACAAGAACACCATAATGAGGCACGCACACAAGCCAGGATTATTGTAGTGTGTGTGTTTGGAATGCTCAAGTCACAGTTCCGCTGCCTTGACATATCTGGTAGAGCCTTGCAGTACTCTCCAGCTACATGTACACAAATGTTCATAGTATGTGCCATGCTACACAGTATGATCCTGCAGAAACAGCTGCAGCAGGAACAGCATGGGGCAGGGCCACACAGCGACCCACCATTGCCAAGGCCAGCACACGCACTCATAGGTTCATAGGTTAGTACAAGGCTAACTGCCTTTATGGGCCATTTTAAGCCTAGCCAATTACCCCATATCAGAATCAAACCCTGCACCTTGTGTTTCTAAGGTAAGCACCTTAACCATTACGCCAACCTCCCACTTGAAGGAGGAACTTCCTGAGCCTGCCCCTGTAGGCAGAAGGAGGCATGCCCATTATGGCCTGGCCTTGGCAAAGAGGCAACACATAGCACACACAGTGACACTGTAGGGACCCAGGGACTGATACCTCTCTCCAACTCACACATACAGGAAAAGGAATGTCAAACATGACACTACCTGTGCTTTACCACATATAGGGAGTGTACTATGTGCATCCAGCATAGTCAGCCCTCCAGCACAGTCTTCAATCCTGGCCCAGCAACAAGGTAAGTCACCCTTCCTATCAATTACTAAATATAGTAGTATGTTCTGATAGTTGTATGTATGGTATGGATGCAAGCATGCAAGGGAATTGGGTGGCTGAATGGGATAGCAGCAGACAGCTGACAGCTATATGGGACAGCAGGAAATTCATAACAAATACTGGTGTCAACATACTAGGCAGTACTACATAAGGTGACAACTCCCACCGCAGTACATGTGATGGCCCAAATAAATGTGGGTGTCATTAAGTCACACACATGGATGTCAATGAAGGTAACATTCCCACCACCAGCCTCACCCAGCAGGACAGGTATAGATGACCATAAAGAAAGGTCAAGCTAAGGCCCACAAACGATGGCAATGGTGAGCAGTCCCTCTCCAGACCTACACAGACATACTACAACAGGTCTGGCAGTTGCATTTTAGTTCTGAAGGGTAAGAAGTCTGAAACTGACATTTATGCCATTAAAATCTAACATGTGTAGTCTACTGATATGCATCCTTTATGCATGACAGGTCACAATACAATATGAAATGGAAGCCAACAGATTAACCAAAATACCAGTGCAGTCATTGTAAATGTTTAAAGTCCTCAGGTGTACACCCTACCCCCCACAATCTCATGTAGAAATGCAGTAACATGTAAGTTTGTGGAGTAATATCATTGGAACACAGATTGCCAGAGCTGTCCCAGTCTATATTGTTGCATGTGTGCAATATGCAGGGGTCAGTGTGGTAAGTTTTTTGTGTGTTTAATATTGCCTGGGAGTGGTCAGCATGTGGGCCAGGACGGTTGTGTCTCAGTGGCCTAGGTACAGTACAGTGGTCAACAGGGCCATGTTCCAACAACTGCAGTGCCAACCACACTGCTTCTCAAGTCAGCAGTTGTACATACTTATTGTCCAGATGTCAATATCTTTCACCACTGGAATGCTGTACATGCCATGAATGGGGGCCCATACATAGAAACAGTGCACAAGTGGAAGTAACCTACACAGAGTGCATATAAAATAACTGTCAATTGTATACAACTTTGGAATTATGCATAGAGGTTAGCATCACATTAGTTGTCCCTCTAGTGTGGAATACCTTGTAGTCTGGCCAATCACTGGCAGACCACAAAAGGCACAGTTATAAAGCAATGATAGGCTGCCCATGTCCACACACAAGACAGCATGAGGGGAATGTCCCAGGTATGTCTGTGAGTCAGGTGCCAGTAGCTTCCATATCACACATGCACCCAGCTCACCCCACCATTAGCCACAGTTTATCACAGGTCATATTACTTGCAGTAGGGAATGAGTACAGCATGAACCCATCTCATTATGGGAATACATACATGATGCTTCATGCTGAATAAGTGGCCCATCCAGGTGTGTCCCTACCTGTAAGCAGCAACCTGCCCACATCCAGACTTGTGGATCAGTATGAACAGGAAGGATTGACAGGAACACCTCACCCACTTACCACTGTCACCCCAGGGTAATCCACTGGCTTGCAGCCTGGGAACGTATGAATGACAGAGCCTCAGAACGTATGAGTGACAGAATGCACTGGCCTGCTACAGATGGCCTGCAGTACTCTCAAATGGCCTGCAGTCCTCTGGCAAAGGCCCATGCCTCACCCATAGTACAGATGTACAGAATGTCAGGGGGTCCTAACTAACAACCTAACACAGTAAACAGAAAGCAAATGCAAGGCCATGCTGACAAATGCCAGTAGCATGCCTCCCCATTTCCTACTGCAAGAACTGTGGACCAGGCTATAACTACTACTGGGATAAAAGCCCAACTATAGGGATACCTTGGAGATATTGCTTTCATAATGTTAGGAAGAGAAGAAAATAACAGAGGGGTGGGGGTGTAGAAGCATGGATGTCATGGAGTGTGTGAAGTCTGAAACTCTAATGCGTGTCCATACTATCCCCTGACTGCAAACCCATGAATGAATAGCCAGAAAACTACTTGTAAACCACAATGTGAAGGTAAACTAACCAGATATGAGCCCTGCCTCTGGATAACTTTTCTTCCCTATTTTTTCCCTACTATACCCTATAACTTAACAGGGGACTGCCTGTTCTCCAACTTTGTTGGAAAATATGGAATAATCAACCCTCAGATACCTCATCACAGACCTCTCCCCCACTTTTTAGACGCATCTAGACAGTACCTCAATAAAATGGCTATGTCCTTGTACTAACTAGACTTACTCTGTTTTCTTTTTTCTTTACTTTTCTTCGTCCCTATTTTTTCTCTCTACACCCCTTTCATCTTTTCTTTACTTCTCGTTACACTTTAGCATTCCTCTTATAAAATTTATGTTTTGATTCTTTGTATTGTAATGATTATTGTGATATGCACATCACGTAGGTTGTAGTTTATGTATTTTTTGGTTTGAAGATTGTAATTTGCAATTTCCTGAAAAAAAAATACTATTTGTTTACTGTTAGCTTTATATTTGTTATTACTTCTATTTTAACACATTCTTAAACCATGTAATAATCATTGGAGCTTTTCTCCCCGGGCCTCTACTGAAAATGGACATATATCCAGATAGACTGGCCCGGTCAACAAATGTAAAATAAATAAATAAATAATAAATATAACCTGGGTGTATCTGTACAGCCGAGAGGTATGGCCACAGCAGGATATGGCCATTCCATTAAGTGGAGAAGAGCACAAGAAGGGGATCCCCAGCCAGCATACTACCAACTTGCTGGACCATTTACACAGAACCAGCAGTCTTTTGTCTGTAGCTATCCCTCCACAATGGCAGGAGTGTGCCAGAATGTGTAGTCTATATGTCTCGGAATATTGGTCTCAGCTTCATTCATCTTGGATTCCTTGGTAAATAACTGTGAACATAGAATGATATCTGTCAGTAGTTGATGACATGATACATCACAGTGTAAAACAGTACATATGTCAGAAAAATCTTTGCTACAACCATTACACAAGCAGCACAGACAGCAATAGTTACAGTATCCCCCATATGTTACACCCATTGTGTCTCCATATTGGCAACCTACCTACAGATATCCTGCAGAAACATGTTGCTAGGTGTAGCTATAGCACACAAAACCCTGAGCTGGAGTCCAACTCTCCCTGGACTGGATGCACACACTCAATATAGAAGGTCATACTGGGCATTCTCCTACACTTAGAGAAATGAAATGAAGCCCATGTCTGACAATACAGTGGACTATAGATATATATTATTCGCAGATGTCTGTGCACACACACCAAATTGTACACCATTCATACTTCACACACACACACACACACACACAAACACACTAAGACCAACATAATATAATATATCAAACATACACACAGAGAGAAGTGGGGAAGAGAGGGACAGACAGCGACAGAGAGAATACCATTATGAGCCCTTTCCTACCCCCCACATCCCATTGGCCTATATCACATGATGTGCTGATGTCATTCACTATAGAAATTCCTTTTGTTAGCCCCCAGCCCTGTAGTCTCAGTGGTGCTTGTGATAACTGTGTAACACTATAGTACAAATAAGTATTCATGTAGCATTTGTAATCTCAGTCCTATCAAATGTCAAGTTGTGTGTGTGTGTGTGTGTGTGTGTGTGTGTGTGTGTGTGTGTGTGTGTGTGTGTGTGTGTGTGTGTGTGTGTGTATGTGTGTGTGTGTGTGTGTGTGTGTGTGTGTGTGTGTGTGTGTGTGTGTGTGTGTGTGTGTGTGTGTGTGTGTTTCTAGATGAATGATTCTGAGGCCATTTACACTCACTACACTTCCCTTACCCATTCTTTAGCACTGGTGCTTATGTCACTCACCTTCAAAGAGACTTATAGACAGCTCTCCAACATATAAGCTCTGTGGCACTTGTTATGACTGTGTAATACTATAGTGTAAGGTAGGAGTTCTAATCCTGGTCCTGGCAACTGTGAAAATGTATGTGGTTGTGTGAGAGAGTCTGTGTGTCTTTGTAGAAATATGATTTTGAGGCCATTCACACTCACTACCCTTCCCTTACCCCTCCTTTAGCACTGCTGCTGTCACTCACCTGCAAAGAGACCTTTGGACAGCTTTGCAACCTATAAGCTCTGTGCCGCTTGTGATAACTCTGTGATACTGTAGTGTAAAATGTTACTTGGCATTGTAAAAGTGTGTCTGTTTGTGTGAGTGTGTGTATATATCTGTAGGTTGAAGTATATTGTGTCCATACACAGCCAGTACATTTCAAAGTGTAATACTTTACAATGGCTGCTGATGTCACTCACTTTAGAGGTATGTTTGGACAGTGCTTGACCTATAAGCTCTCTGGCATGTGTGATAAATGCATAACAATGCACTAGCAATAAGTGCATAGGTAGGGGTTTGAATCTCATTCCTGGGAAGTTTGTGTGTGCGTGTGTGTGTGTGTGTGTGTGTGTGTGTGTGTGTGCGTGTGTTCATACCTTAAATATTTTGGCCCCATTTACACCCAGTACACTTCTCAGTGCCCTACTTTAGCAGTCCTGCAGATATCATTCACCTTAGAAGTACCTGTTGGCAACTCTAAGCCATGTAAGGTCAGTGGTGCATGTGGTAAATGTGTAACATAAAGGTCTGAAAACATAGTTAGATAGAGGCTCAAACCTCACTCCTGGCAAGTTTAAATGTGCTGCAGGGGAAAGTATTTTATGAAATCTCTCACCCACTACATCACCTAATGCCAGTATTTACAAGGGCTGGTGAGGTTCCTTACCTTAGACAACATCCTCCCTATAAGCTCCATGGCATGTGTGATAAATGCGGAATACTGTAATAGCAATATATATAGGTAGGGGTTCGAAACTCTGGCCTGGCAAGGGTGTGTGTGTGTGTGTGTGTGTGTGTGTGTGTGTGTGTGTGTGTGTCTGTCTGTCTGTCTATCATCAGTATCCTGTTTGGGTGTTGGTGTGACTGTGTAATAACAGGATCCATTTGGGGGGGGTGGGTTTTGCTAAAATATTATATTGATGATCTAGTATATGTCCCAATGTCCACATTACAAGGCCAACAGTTGTCAAACACCATAGAGACTGATGTAGACAAGCCACAGCCCTAAATGTGTAGTGCCTTGTTCAATGACTATGTGACAGTATGGAATAGTTAACAATATAGGCAACCATTATAATACTCAGAGACCATGCTCCACAAAGAATCATACACAAATACACTTGGCTAGGCATTAACCACTATATCAGTAGTTTCCCTGCAAACTGCCTCACAGATAGTACCCACAGTATGAATGCAGTGGACTCCATGTCAAATTGATGAGCAGACATGACTGTTGTCACACAGGTTATGGACCCATGTCCTCTCATGTTCGGGATCTACCCTTCTGACGTGCAGGAGAACACAAAGGCACCCTGGATGAGATGTGTGCATACAACAGTGAGGTGGGTGGTAGCATTCCCAATCCATGTGATGTTGATATCATGCACAAAGGCCACTTGACACCTATGTCAGAAACCTGGAAATTACGTCAATGCCAAGAGATGTGCCGCCATTACCTTTGGGAACACCATGGCTCACATGAAGTAATACATTGGTTGTAGCCCACTGAACAGTGACATTGTTATAACAGACTGGGGAACACAGGTTGACAGTCAGCTGCCTGTTGACCACAAAAGTACCACTGACATCAGCAAGTACTTTGATGTGTAACATCTCCTGACTAAGTGTGTGTTATCCAGCAAGTAAAAGAACATAGTCACCCTGTACCATCCCTTCAGTAGCCCAATAAATTTGTACAGTGGCCCTTTTGCCATGTTCCCAATTGGACATCTGCAACAACTGTAGATTCTGCAAACGTACCCCAGAAAGGGAAAGCCGTGCCTTATACACATGCCCTGTGTGGACAGACTCCAATAACTCCTATGAATCCCCGCATCATACTGTCTATGTAGGTGCAATCACTACCTCAGTTACGCAGCCATGTCTCACCAAACTAGGTCAGGAATGCTACATCTGAAGATACCAATCTGTCCACACAACATGCCCCAGAGACCACAAGCACACTTCCACACTTCAAAGGACATGCATGTGGGACAGATGCACAACCCAGACACTGTCCATGTTATGGAATATAAATCACATACATGTGAAGCAGTGCATGTTACTGGCCACCCACAATAGAAATCTGGATGAGTAGATGGGGAATACAATAACCACCCCTGGGGACCACTCCAGTGACTATACTCCTGAGCCACAATGGGGACTATTGTCATGTGGCCTGATGCCAGGGTATTTCCTTGTGCTAGCCTTGTAGAGCCTTCAGGCCCATTCACCTACTACACACCTATGAAACAATGAACCTATGGATCTCATTACCGGCAAGTGTGTGTGTGTGCGTGTGTGTGTGTGTGTGTGTGTGTGTGTGTGTGTGTGTGTGTGTGTGTGTGTGTGTGTGTGTGTGCGCGCACACACAGGCATGTGTGTGAATAGTAATCTCAGTGTGTTGGGTTGATGAATATCCCCTGTGGCTGTGGTTATTAGCAATCAGAGGTGCGTCCAAACCACAACACGTACCATTCTCCACTCTGTAATAGATGTTGTAAATCAGCATATACCTATGTACAACCCTTAGTCCTATAATCTGTGAGGCATATGCAATCACTGTGTTACAGACCTGGGAAATCTGTGTAGATACAGCTGTACCCTGCCTATGACATGGTGAATGTGTTACCACACTGCCATACCCTTTGGTCTTGCTGCAGGGCCACATCCTGGTGACACACAGATGCTTAGAACAGAAACAGCATACAGCATGTGAGAACATATTCACCCATCACTCCACTTGTGGGGGTAGAGGGGGGTAAAGATGGCACTGAATGTGTTGCCACGACTGTGACCAATATCTGTTGTCTCAGGATAGGTAGTAGTATTGTGCAGTAACTCACAGCACTTGGGTTTAATGCTGTGGAGATTGTTGGTGTACCTGTCAAGGGATGTTGTGATTGTCGTCTGTGTCTCCTGCATGTCTGCCTTCACAAATGCCTGTAGAGGAATTCATGAGGGATCACACATTGTGTTTGAGGCTAATAAGGGAGTTCAACAGTCATGGGACACCACCTTTCTCTGCAACAGTGTCCTCCGTCTGTTGTACACTTTAGTAATGGCAGGGGACCATCACATTGTCTCCCAGTGTTTGGAGGACAGTGTCTGAGTTCTGTTGGCTCTGGCTAGTACCATGCATTCATGTACCTGTTTGTACAGTGCATATGTGTATGATTCCACAGTCATGCAGCTGTTTGCCATTGCCACGGGTGCAGTGAAGTCATCCACGCCTGGTTTCATGGCTGCAAAGTCAGCTTTGGAGAGGTTTTGCAAGATGGTTACCCTTGTGGGGGGTGTGACTAACATGTTGAGTTCCATGTTGATTACAGCCTGTGTGGACCTCATCATGCAGGGACTGACAACTGTGGATGAGCAACAGTCCCATATTTAAGTAGTCAACACAGATCAAGGTTGTTGCATCCTCTACTGGGGGTCCAGGAAATTGGAAATGATGAATCCCAAAAAGTGTTGAGCCACTATACTGGCACTTGGCTACTTTCCACAGGTGATGTAGGGGTAGCTGAAGTCTCATACTATGTCAGTGTTGCGTTAGACTATCATAGATAGCAGGGTGTTTAGGAATGTGCATTGACAGTCTAGGGACATAGATGTGGACCATTAGCAAGTTACGGTCTGGATTGCACTATTACTCCAAGGCAGTTGTACTGGAAGTATCTCCAATGCATTATGCTTGGATACTAGTCTGGAGGTGTTGCTATTCATAATGAATATGGAGACAACACCACCTGTGGAGGCATGGTGTGGTCCATGTTTGGGGGCTGACAGCTGTGGAATACATTATAGCCTGATACTGCAGGGCTGCTGTCTGCTGCTGTGAACCACCTCTCCATTACAGCAGACATGTTAATCTCCTCTAATCTGAGTGCTTTGAGTGACTGCATCCTGACAGTTAGATGTCTACTGTTGAGCAGCATGACCCTCAGATTGCATACATGTCTAGCTGTTATGATGATAATTACATTAGGAACACTGCCTAATAAGGCGTCATAGGGGTGGAGGCAAGACACTTAGCCAGTACCTGGAAACGCAGTGCTGACAGATGTAGGGCATCTGTGGCAAGTCATTGGGTTCTGTCAATCATGTCATCCCAAGCAGAGAGGTACTGGATTCCCTGAGAATGACACCAAACACATAAGCCAATGTAGCAGTCAATCTATTATAGTACCACAGCATCATTCTGGGTGATGGTAATGCACTGCTCAGGGCTACTGGCACACCTGCCTGGACCACATAATCAGAGAGTTCCACTATGTCTGTTGTCATGTAGTCCAGGGAGGTGTGTCCCAGGCCATTCACATCTGTATATGGCGACAACACCATGAATGACAGTACCAAATGACTTGCCACAGATGCCCTACCATGTCTCTTGTCACATAGTCCGGGTAGGTTTGTCCCAGGTCATTCACATCTGTATATGGAGACATGTACAGAGTGATAACCGTAGTTGTTGTGGAGTGCCATGACTGGCTGTGCCATGTGATGGATGCTGGCATTTGATATATATATGGCTGTTACCTGCTCCATATTCAACTTAGTGAGTGGGATATGTGTGCGCCTCAGTATTGAGTTACCCATGATCACTGTATTGTGCAAGGTGGTTAGGCTTAGGAGCTTAGGTTGAGGGGCACACTATGTAGGTTAAATATGTGTACCTTGGCATGTGCCATGTTGTGGTGTCTGAGTGGGTGTCTGTCTTGCTGGTTTGTGCTGTTTAGGTAAATGTCCATTGACCAATTGAGTGCTTTTTTGAAGGTGGGTGTGTGGCTTTTCACTGTATGTCATGGCTGTCAAAGTAGGTGTAATAGTGAGCTATGTGTTCCACATGGTGTGGTGCAAGTGTTGATCTTATCCTCTTGACCTGCTAGTCCAGTCTTTGCTGGAGAGTGTGTATGTCCACATTGGGTGATATACGGGTAACTCTCACAGGTCTGAGTGTTTGGAGTTTAGAGGGAAGGGTTATCTGTGTACATGAGGCAGTTGCAACAGTACTTCAGAATGGACAAGTGCACCAGGTCAATGGGTGAAAGCACAAAAAACTGTCCTTCAATCATGCCAGGAGGGGTGGACATAACTAGTAAGTATTCAGGCTACTTCTGTGATAAACGAGTACTGCTGACAGCTCCCAGGTGTGCCACACTTCCTGATACAATAACCTGGTGAAGTGCCAAGCCATAATGCTATCTGAAGTGCAAGACAGAAAGAATTAGTGCAATGTAAGGGTGGAACTGTAGGCAGACTTTCTGCCACCTGTAATACTTTACATCAGCTGTGCAGTTAGCAGCTTTGGCCATTTGAAAGTTCAGTAAGCTCTGTAGTGCGTGCGTTAACTGTGTAACACTATAATAGACATAACTCGATAGGCACGAGTTCTAATCCCAATAGTGGCAAGTGTGTGTGTGAATCATGTACTGTCTGGCTTATACCAATTTTGACTTGTATACTAACCTTCACACTTCCCCTCACCCTAATCTAGTAATCCTGTTGATGTCATCCACCTTAGAAGTACCTTTGGAATAGGTGAAAATGTATAAGCTCTGTGGTGCATCTGATAACTGTATAGCACTATAGTAGCAATGACTAGATAGGCAGGTGTTCCACTCTCCCTACTGACAGCTGTTTGGACGTGTGTATGTGTTTGTGTAAGAATCATGTATTGTGTGGGTTACACCATTTTTAACCTGTGTACTACACTTTACACTTACCCTCACTCCAATCTAATAGTTCTGTTGATGTCATCAACCTTAGAAGTACCTTTGGACTAGGTGGAAATGTATAAGCCCTGTGGTGTGTCTGATAATTGTGTAGCACTATAGTAGAAATACTTAGATAAGCAGCAGTTCTAATCCCAATGCTGGCACTTGTGTGTGAGAATCATATCTTGTGTGACTTATACCATTTTGATGAGTGTACCATACATGGCTGGTGACAACCTCCCACTGTCATTACTTTATATAGTGTGATAACAGCATGTGCCTCACATGCAGCAGGTTAAACCATTGTGCAGTCCTCTGTACAGATGTGTTTGGAATATCCAGATGTTTGCAACCTATACGTGGTCAGAAGTGGTCCGTGTTTTCCTTAACAATGCCCATGTATGTGATATTGTAGCCAAATAGGCCACAGTGAGTGTACTGACACATATGGCAGTATGAGGTATCATACCTTACTGAAACATCATGCTAATATGATGTCTGCCACCCTCACAGGTGGCCAACCTTGTATGTGCAATACATGAATCTAGATGCTTAGTTTTACAAGTGAACTGTTCATGTTATGGGTCACATTAAAGGCTGGAAGAGGTGTGGACTGACATATTGTGGTCCAAATTTGTATGTAAAAGAAACACCTGGCATCTTAACAGTGGTGTGTGTACACAATTTATATCCACTGTATACCACTGATGTGTCACACATGCCCCTACTTTAGGTTATTTGTCCAGCCCATTTTGCTGGGCTCTGTCCAGACATCTTGGCACTGCGAAGTTGTGAGGTATGCTACCAGAATGTTGAATCCATGTCAGATAGGCCCCAGTTGTGACCACTGTGATGCAATGCAGTTAACCCCACCACAAGTAAACATGCACATAAAGCAATACGGGTATTACATAAAGC
>NC_056726.1:1320947657-1320952657 GCF_019279795.1 Protopterus annectens | reverse complement strand
CCTCACCTCAGGCTTCATGCTCACTGAATGGCACACAGGTACAGTTATCCGACTCGACAAGGGGGGGATCCACCTTGGATCCTGGGAACTACCGTCCCATCAGTCTGATGAGCCTGTCTGATGAGCCTGATCTGCAGGGGCATGGAACGCATTATCATGGAACTTATAAACAATGACACTGGCAACTTTCAAACACTGGGCCTCCACCCAGTTTGGGTTCACAAAGGGCCAATCTTGTCTCCTAAACCTGATTGACTTCTTAGAATCCAGAGCTGTGGACGAGGATAAGGTGGTCCACCCAGCCTATCTGGACCTCGCCAAGGCCTTCGACACCATCCCCCACTCTGGAATCATAGATAAACTAACTAAGCTGGGCATAAATCCCTATGTCACTCGATGGGTTGCCAACTGGATTACTGACAGAACCCAGAATGTAAAAGTAGCTGACTCCAAATCCAGCTCCAGGCAAGTGACAAGTGGAGTACCTCAGGGTTCAGTCCTGAGACCGCTCTTGTTTGGCATCTACTTCTCTGAAGTACAGGCCAACACTAAGGGACTCTGGCTAACAAAGCTTGTAGATGACTGCAAACTGGGAGCCATTATTGAATCCCCAAATGATGTGGATATTCTACAAAATGGCCTTACAGAAACAAATGCTTGGTGCCACAGCCATGGGCTCAAGTTTAATGCCAAGAAATGTATAGTTATCATCTTTGGGAAAAAACATGTACCCATGAATTACCACATAGGTGGCAGTACACTAAACATTGAAAGTGTGATGAGAGAATTAGGGACACAGGTGGACAGTGGTCTCACCTTTGATAACCACATCACCACAAAAGTCAGGAAATCCTTATATGTGGCACACCTCATCACTGTACTCATCCCTTATTACACCCATTATAGAGTACAATGCCCCATTTGGTATCTACCTCACAAGACATCTGCAACAGCTGGAAAGGCCACAGAAATACCTCACTAAAAGAATCACAGGCCTAAAGTAGATGCCCTATGCTGACCATCTAAAAAAACTCCAGCTATACTCTGTGGCTTATCATCTACTCAGAGGCAATCTCTGCTTAACATACAAAGCCATGTCAAACCCTGCACTGCTGGACATGCTCCACTTAAAGAAATCCCAATCCCTCAGAGCCACACGCTCCAGGGATCTAAACCTTGTCATCACAATGAACAAAACTGCTGGAGGGATAGGTTCCTGACCCAGAGACTTCCATACTCTGGAATAGACTCCCCATACATGTCAAGCAGAGTGCCTCCTTGGTCTTCTTCAAAAGAATGATTGCATGGGAGATAGGAAATTCAGCCCTGGGATCACGTCAGTCGCCCTGCTAGACAGGGGTCCAGCGAAGTAAATATTGTGGGAAGAAATATCCGGGGAATTGTTTGGCTAGGCTTGTATAGGCCCTAGGGCCGATAGCCTAGTACCAACCTATGAACCTATGAACCTATATATATATATATATATATATATATATATATATATATATAAAATTATACACACACACACACACACACACACACACACACACACACACACACACACACACACACACACACACATATATCTCAGTATTTAATGGTATATCTATATATTGTTATATACATACATGTATCTTTATACATATCTATCTTTCTCTCTCTATGTATATGTTTCATTTGAGATATATATATATATTTGTAGATACCCATCCTTCCTAATTGCACAGCATCACATCCCAACTGTAAACTGGCTGTAAAGAAGGGTATGTTTGAGAAAACATCCTGAAGCCATGCAGCTGAGGTGGCTTACTGGTAGATTGCTTTGACTGTGGTGTGCAGGGTTCTGGGTTCAAGACTTGCAATGGCTGTGTATTTTGTTGCTAGGCAAAGCAAAGACTGTTGGATACAGAGTGATTAAGGCAGTTCTGAGCACCTTTAAGTGGGTTTGCATGATGGTAAGTGGTGCTGACATACGGCTAAATGAATATGCGCTACACCATGTAGGCTTCCCTTACCAGTGCACAAATCTGCTTAGCATTTACATTTAAGCAATGCTTAAACCTGCTAAGCATAGCTCAGCCCTGGTAACCAGTGATCACATTCCAGTCTGATAAAATAGCAGGGTAATGACATCTTTAATAAGTGCATTTAATTTCCTGTACATAACATGCTTCTATGTGCTGTCATTACAGTAGCAAGGGATGTGGCTATACTGCATCGGACACCTCGGTATATGTAGGTAATACCACAATCTTTTCTCTTTGTATCTATTTCATACATGGATAGCATCCTAGGTTATATGCAGTCACACTTGCATGTTACACCAGCTACAGTGCACTGGTTGACAAAAATAGTTTAACACATATTGTATCATTACATTAGTACTTTTAACAGTGCTTTTCCAAGTAAGAGTAGATTGTAGATTGTAGTACGAGAACCATACACCCCTGCATGCAAAGCTGGGACTCCGATTACTGACTATCTTGTTCTTGGTGTTTGAGCTGTATGCTTTTATGTATCTCCTATTGGATAGTGATCTGATATGTTGATATTAACTGTAGACTACTATGTTTTTTGGACATGTCATTGAGGACTGCTGTCATGTAGTAATGGCATACCTTTCAGTTTCAGATGTCTATCTTTCAAAACATTCATCCTAATGCATAACCTGTTGGCTGTCTACTTTCTGTCTGTCCTCTGTACAGATGTGCAGATGTCAGGTTTTGCTAAGGCCATACCGCTATGTAGGTGCCCACATTGTATTTTGCTGTGAGCCTGGACACTGATGCTAATTCCAACATATGGGACATTCCTTAATGTGGACCTTGCACCTTTTCCTTGCCTGTGTGAGGGACATTACAGAGGTGGTGGGCTACAGATTTGCATACAGTAGGTGGCAATGCACCACAGGACAGGACATGTGGAGACAGCCAAACAACATGGGAGACATATCACCAGATTTGTGAACAGATTCTATGTCATCAGTGCTGTTATTCACATGGTGGACTGATAGATTGACAGGCTTTGTGTGGACATGCATTTATTGAGTGACTTCTTGACTGACAGTGCTATGTCTCTGACCTACCTCTCCACTGTCACTCTGTCCACAGACTGGCAACATGTCTGCCTGTTATGTTTTGTATGTTCCCCAGACAGTTGGTGTCCTTGGTAAATCAGTTGTGGACTCGGGGGAATGCAGTCAGTACATACTCACATCTATTGGTATTACTGATGTCATATTTCTCATACAGGATGTTACAACAAACCCAGTAACATCTGCAACTGTCTCAATGTATGACAGCAATATGTCCAATCTACCCCTGTATTTGTGCCTCTGTCCCCAAATAATGTCAGGGTTTGTTGAGATTTCAATGAGGTGCAGATGCATTAATTAGCATTATTTTTTACGTCATTCCTGCTACCATCCCAGAGATGTAGTAGACCTACAGACATGTCAGGGAAGTGGCCATAGCTATGAGTCCTGAGCCTGTACATTCTGAGGTGAACTGTACATGTGAGAGGCCTGTGTATGTCTGGCCATTGTTAACAGACTGTCATGATTGTGTACACATGTCATGTGTACATGTTATTTGGGCTGTGCATGGAGGGGGTGGATGTAAGTATTATGGCTCCTTCTTCATCTGACTGTGCATGGTGCTCCAGTTTCCACTGATCTTTTGGCTGTATTTGTTTGTAGGGGCAGACTGAGACATGTCCTGTACCAAGGTCAGGATGCAGACTACACTGAGAATTGGGGCTATATATGTAGGGTTAGTGTGTGAGTGGCAAACAATAATGTATTTGTTCACACAGTCCGTATACTCTACTTTTCACTTGACTTACCAGTATGTGACTGTGACTGTGGTGATGTTGGCTGTGAGTATGCACTTTCACACTGGTGTCTGTTTGTCACTGCTGTTACATCCCCATTATGCCTGACATTTGCAAATACATGTGCAATTACCCTTAGCCATTGTCCTAATTCAATTACTTGTGCTATTTCAGAAAATATATGTTAGAGCACACAGGAGGGTGTTACTACAGCAACTCTGTTAGGTTATCTACACCAGCACTTCAGATACATCCCTATTTTCATTGCTTCCACCCACCACTTTGTCAGCCTTGGTCCAGATTCATTGCAGAATGGGGTTCTGAGCATACCTGTCAACTGGCTGGATTATTTCAGGGTGTCCAAATTTATCGCTCATATTTCTGGTCTGTTTTACAGATTATTATCATTTCTCTGGTAAATCACTGTAATGATATGATGTTTGTCAGAAAATGAGGACATACATTTCATTTACCTACCTCACATCCATCAGAATATGTATTCTGAAACAAACTGTGTCACTCTGTCAAGAAGAGTACAAGGGGACAATGACCTCTTCCTTCCTGGATGTTAATGCGTTTGTACTGAGATGTGGTTACCTGCGCAGGGGGTGGGGCTGTGGATTTCCAAAGCTGATTAATTTGTGTTAAGATATAACAAGGGAGGAGTTGATTAATGGTGTAGAGCAGCAGTTGCTCATGTTAGCAAGGACCAGGTTGATGTGATGGGTATGTGCATCTGTACATGAGTAGCTTTCCCAGTTAATGATGGGGTAGTTGAAGTCAACCAGTATGAGAGTGTTAGGTTGGACACTAATATTCTCCAGGGTGTTTAGGGACATGGAGTGTGAGTCTTGGGATATGTTTGGGGACCTATAGCAGGCTACAACCTGAACGACTATCTTACCCAATGTTAGCTACACCAGCAGGATCTGTAATGCATACTGTTGGTCTACCACTCTGGATGTGTGTGCATCCTTAATGAATAAAGAAATATCACCACCTTTGGTGCTTCAGTCCAAGTTCTGCAGCCAAAAGTTGTGGAATGAGTTATAGCCTGGTAGTGCAGGGGTGCTTCCTGCTGCCTTTAACCAGGCCTCTGTTACAGCACAGATGTTATTGTTCCCCATGTTATAGAATACTTCCAGTAAGTGCATTTTCAGATTTAGACT